>NC_133666.1:476360551-476680517 GCF_037893015.1 Macrotis lagotis | reverse complement strand
AAGAGATGGATTGAAGAGTAAAGTGCAATTGGAATTCCTATGTCCACAAGTATGAGGCCAGAAGAATTGCTGATGAAAAAGAAGTTACTGATTTCAAAGGAGGACATACCTGAAGTTTCAAGTTCATGATACAGAATGGACTGAACATGTGTCTGCATACTAGACTTGCCCAAAATATGCCTAAAAGCTATGAGCAGAAGGTCCTTGAATTTCATGATGAATAAAACAAGTTCAATAAGTTTATGTCATATTTTTTTTCAGATTTTGAGCCCCCAAATTAAGATGCTTCTTATACATGGGGACATCTGGTAACTTTTTTCTACTTTCTGTCCAAGCTGGTTTATGGTATTTACTAATGACAAAATCAGGCCTGTTTTTCTCCTTTGAACTTTATCCACATTTTCTTCACCTTCTCCACTATGGTTCTGAGATTTGTTGATATCGCCATCTTTCTATCATCAGATAATTATATTTCCTTTTCAAATGAGTGCTCTACCAACATGATCACCATACACACAGTTATATAGATGATTTTGACCAATAAAATATTTAGAGTTCAAGGAAACTATATAAAGCTTATTTGGTGAGGGGATTCCTAGATGCTACACTATTATTAACTATTTCAGAGTTGTTAGAAGACTCAAGTGAGATAATAAGTACAGAGCATTTTAAAAATCATAAATCATAAAGTACTTCAAAACTATTGATTAAAATTGACAAATTTATAGGATTATAAACTGTCACCAGCAACAAGAAAAACTCCATGTTGATTTGGTGAATACTGACATAGGATACTATATCCTTTTTATCTGAAACCAGCCTTGAGTCTGAGGATTAGATTTATGATTCAACAAGTATATTGAATGATTAAATAGGCATGATTAAATGAGCATGACTGTTAAAAAATACAAAAATGAAATGGGAAATGAAATAAAGTAGGAAACCTATAATGTTAGCATGAATGAACATTGAATAGTTCATTTTTTATTTTTGAGGATAACATTTAGATAACAACTTTTTTAGCACTTGAATACATCTTGGAGGTAATCAATTTTTTTTACAGTTGAAGAAAACAGATTAGGAATTTTAAGTAATTTGTTCAAGTTTAGTGTTAATTTTGAAACCAGTTCTTCTGATTTTGAATTCAATGTGCTTTCCACTCAACTATGATACTGTTTCCAAAATTCTATATAGTAGAAGTTCAAAAGTTAAAAAAAACATTTTAAGTTTAAATCATTTTAAGTGAATAAATCATTATGTATTTTCCCTTTTGGCAAATAATTTTTTTTAAATTTTATTTCATTTTTTTTCTTTTTTCAACTACACGCAATTGTAGTTTTTACCAATCTTTTTTTATGCAAGGTTTTAAGTTTTACAGTTTTTCTTCCCTCCTCCCTTCCTTCCCTTCTCTCCCCGACATAAATAAATCATCATGCTAAACATAGACCAATATTTGATTATATTGTGAGAGAAGAATCAAATACAAAAAGTAGTAAGAAAACATTAGAGAGAAAAAAATAACATGCTACATAACATTTAAAAATTGAAGATAATAAACTTTACTCTTTAAACTTCACAGTTCCTTCTCTAGATATGAATGGTATTTTTTCATCACAAGTCTTTTAAAATTGTCTGATTATTTTAAGGCTGAAATGAACAAGTCCATCATGGTTGATCATCACCTCATTTTTTTAAAATAACCCCATGTTCTTAATGTGTATAATGTTCTTCTGGTTCTGCTCATTTCACTTAGTATCAATTCATTCAAGTCTTTCCAATCTTTTCTAAAATCCTGTGCCTCATAATTTCTTATAAAACATTAGTGTTCCATCACATACATATGTAGCAGTTTGTTCAGCCATTTCTTAATTGATGGACATTGCCTTAATTTCTAATTCTTAGCCATTACAAAAGGAGCTGCTATATTTATTTTTGTACACATGGAATTTTTATCCTTTTTCATGATCTCTTAAGGATACAGACCCAGTAGTGGTATTGCTGGTTCAAAGGGTATATACAGTTTTTGTCCTTTGAGTGTAAGATCAAATTTCTCTCCAGGAGGGCTGGATCAGTTCACAACTCCACTAACAATGCATTAATATCCCAATTTTTCCACATCCTTTCCAACACTGATCATTTTCTTTTCTATTCATTTAGGTTAATCTGATAGGTGTGAGGTGTCAGAGATTTGACTTTTTTTAATCAATAATGATTTAGAACAATTTTTCATATTATTGTAGATAGCTTTGATTTCTTTTTCTCAGAATGGCCTTTTCATATCCTTTGACCATTTATCATTTGGATAATGAATTGTTTTTTTTATAAATTTGACTCAGTTCTCTAAATATTTTAACAACGAATCTTAGTACATTTCTTTTAATCTTGGTTGCAGGAGTTTTGTGTATAATTTTTTTTTTAATTTAATGCAATCAAAATTATCCGATGTATTGCATAATATTATCTATTTCCTCTTTGGTTATAAACCGCTTCCCTCTCCATAGATTTGACAGTTAAACTATTACTTGTTCTTCTAATTAGTTTATAATATTATCTTTTATGTCTAAATTCTACACCCATTTTGACCTTATCTTTATATAGAGTATGAGATGTTGTTCTATGCCTAGTTTCTGTCACACTGTCATTTTTGTTAGAGAGAGTTTTTATCCCAGATGCTGAAATCTTTGAGTTATCAAACAGTATATTACTATAGTCATTTACTGCTGTCTCTCTTGGTCCTAATCTTTTTCACTAATCCACCACTTTGTTTCTTAGCTAGTACCAAACAGTTTTGATGACTGATGCTTTGTAGTCTAACTTTAGATTGTATGGCTAGGTTACCTTTCTTTGCATTTTTTTCTTTAATTCCTTTGATGTTCTTGACGTTTTGTTTTCTCATATGAATTTCTCATATGAATTTAGTATAGTTCTTTTTTTTTTTTTGCAATGCAAAGTGATTTGCTCAAGGTCACCAGCTAGTAAAAGTCAAGAGTCTGAGGTCACATTTGAACTCAAGTCTTCCTGACTCCAGGACCATTGCTCTATCCACTGTGCAATTAGGTATCAGGAATACTAAAGCCCTTGCTTACTGGAGTTAGGAATGCCAGGAGTTTTCTCAGTGGAACAAACAATAAGGAAAATCAGAAGCTTTCTCTGGATTGTGTTGGGGGTATCAGTGGTCTCCTCCCTAAACCTGGGGCTGGATCTGGGATGTTCTCAGACAACCTAGTCACTGGGCTAGGGAATCAGGGCCAGAAATGCTAGAAGGTCTCTCTGGAGAGGCAGTGTTGAGGAAATCCTCTGCCCACAATTGGGCCTTTGAGAAAGGTGTGATCAGTTGGGATCCTTTCTGTGTTTGTATTGGAGAAAACCAAGAACTGCCACAGCAATGGTAAGCGGCTACCTGGGAACATTGGCTGGCCAAATGGGTGTCCTGGGCAGGTTCCCTGGAACTCTCCCAGGCAGCCCATGGTGCACACCACAGAGGCTTCCATTCCCACTGCTATGGTCTTCAGGTTAGTCCCCTGCCTCACCCCGCAGCATGTGAACTGGGTCTTTATTCTCTTCCTGGGGCACACTTACGCTCCCCAGGGGAAGGCCTTGCTGGAAGATGCCCCCCTCTGTTCTTTTGTGATTTCTGTCTATCCAAAAATCTATTAAGAGACTTGATTCATATCAGTTCCGAGTGAAAGCCAGAAAAGCTTAAAACAGTGCTTGGCTTCTCTCCACCATCTTGATGGGAAGTCACAAATAAATCTTTGTCTTAGTAAAATCAGTGCGTTGAATGTAATTTAAACTTTCTTTGATCCCTTAGGACCATCATTATGATAACCAGTAATTCTACTGTGTTGGTGTATGGTGATGTCCCGAAAGAGTTTGGAGTTGTACAAGGCTATTTGTCTTTGCAAAATAAATTAGATTGCTATATGCCTTTTGTTCTTGTGTCTTCTCTCCTAATTTGGGGCCATCTTTGTTCTTTGATTTAAGCACTCTGTAGAACTTCATCCCTCACTCCTGCTTTTACAGCCTTTAGTTTTTTGTCATTGTGCTGCAGGAAGTTATGGAAAAGGTGATGTGATTAGAAACATTTTATAGAAGAAAAAATATTATCAGTGCCTTTTGGATAATTCCCTGTTGTTAAAAGTAACTCCATAGTTAAATGTAATTTCACCAAGATAGGAGTAGTCTCAGCTGTTCCCCTTACTATGGCTTCTCGCTTCCACTCTTTACCTGACCTTGGCCATTGATAGATCAAGCTTATGTTGGCATGGCATGGCAATCATCTTCCACATGGTGTTGCATTTAACCAACTTGGGACAGGAAAGACCAGCACATAATTTGCCTATTGAAGAGTCAGGTTCTGGTCCACTCCACAAATGCCACTGTTGTCCAACCCACTACAGAAATTTATTTAAGTACAGAAATTCAGAAGAGGAGCTCTTCCCTCTACTGTCTCATTCTTAGGATGGGTAATTTCTGGCTCTGACTAAGCTAGAGCCACGTGCTCTGGGCCTATGTCTGCTGGAGAACCATGGACCTCTATGCCATGTGGCAGGACTAAGCTTGCCCTTATGGCTGTCTCTCCTTTCCTTCTCAGTCAGGTCTCCTGGTTATTTTCCTTATTAATGTCTTTTCTCTCAGACACCTGGCCTGGTTCTTGGTTATTCCCCTGCCCTCAAGACACTTACTAGCAGATTGTTGTTTGTCCAGGAAGAGAAAAGGCATTAATCTGTAAACTTTGCAGGTTTGTGAAAATAAATACTAAACTTTAACTCCAGGGCTAAAATGTAAATTCATTCACTTTCATTGAGAATTCCAGTTTTGGGGCAACAATTGCTACTTATTCTTTGCTCTAAATAATCATAGAATTGCCAAGGCTAAGAATTCTGACAAGTGATCACTTAACTTTCATTGGATGACCATGCTTCAATGGACATGAACTTATATAAAAAGGGGTGTATAAGGCCTACATAAGACCAGGTCAAGGACACCAGTCTGGTAATACACTTGGAGGCAGTGAGAATTGTTCTTCAGTTTCTGCATAAATCTTGGTTGGTCGGGGATGTGGCAACATTTTAAGGATTTATGACTGATTCTCTGGGAACTGGAATGTACTAGAAAACAATGAGGAGGGCCTAATCTAAGAATCAAGAAGAATTATAGCAACTAACAAGCAATAAAGCAGATTTGGAAAAAGAGAAAGAAAAGCAACTATATGAAACTAATTTCTGCCCAAAAGAAGGGCCAAGTTAATACATGAAAATTACTTCATAATGAAGCTGAATCAACTAGATACACAGGAGTTGGGTTTGATGATGGAATGACATTTTAGAATTATAAGACCATGTAAAAGGGGAAGAATAATTTTCATTGTCTCAGAAAGGAGGTGCCTACAATAAATATAATCCTATGTTCAGATACAAAATTGGGAGTAAGATGCTAGTAATTGTGTTTACTATATGTAGTATTCTCTTTAAAACTATATTATTTCTTTGCAACTTCAGAACTCCATGGCATGTGATAAGGAAAGAAGTCTTGGTAAGAATAAATTCTGGAACTAATACTTAGCTGGATGAGAGCCCACTACCTCTTAAAATAATCTAGTCCAATTTTAAATAGTTCTAATGGTTCAGAAGTTTTTTTTTTTTCATTTTTTAATGTTAAACCAAAAATCTGCTTCATTGTTCCTTTTATCCTTTGTTTCTATTCTTGTTTTCCAGAAATAAGCAGTCCCTTCATACTTGTAAAATCCTTTTAATCCTTGAATACAATCATCATTCCTTCCCCATTTTAAGGCTAAAAAAACACCTAAGGTCCTTCAAACAATTCTCATATGCCATGATCTCTAGTCCATTTACCCATCTCTTCACATAATCTCAGTGTCTGAAGGAATCTTATGACAGATTTGACTTCCTTGTCTTCAACTTAAATTTTTAATCTGCAGTAAGAATGGTATATTCTGGGATGACAATATTAATTCATCTTTCTATTTTGTTTTAAGATCTATTATGCACTTCTTTTTCAACCATGTTATAAAATAGTAATGAGGCAGTATTATCATTTAACAAGAGAGGAAAACTGAGTTACAGAGATAAAAATTTACCTGAAGAACACAGGTAGTTCTTGAACATAGTTCTCCTGACTCTTGTGTTTATTCTCCCTACCCCTTCATCCCCCACTAAGACCATGCAATTGTTTCTGCTTTCTTCAAAAACATTATCTTTGTGTGATCTTAATTTTCTATTTATATTGAAAATCATATATTTTAATGATAATTGCTTTTAAATGCTGCCAATACAAAAAGATATTGGGGGGGGGTTAAATCAAGTCTAATATGGCAATAATTCTTAAGCCTCAATTGTACCTAAATTGTATATGAACAGGTAGCACTTATCCCAAAAGTCAGAAGAGTATTTCTCTGATACTCCATAGAAAGAAAGTTTTTGGCTTCAGGGCAAACAGTGATAAAATTTCTGACTTGGAAGAATAAGGAATGGTATTACAGAGGGGAAAATAGCAATCCAAAAATCATTCCAAAAATATAATTCTGGCAATGCTGTCTCTATTTCCTGGCCTTTCTCATTATACCTAATATTCCCTTTTGAAAACACTCCCTACCAACCTTCTAGTAAAAATGGAACATATGGCAGAATCCTTGTGGCTTTCAGTAATGAAAAAACAATAAAACAAGGGTATAACCATAGGGCAGTAACAATGAACACTCTCAACTATAGGACTGAACAACTTAAAAATTAATATGACAAACTGAAATCGTATGTGTTTTTGTTCTTCCTTTGGGAAAGGCTCCATCTGCTACCCTTTGCTCTCACATATTTCTGATCAGTGAGGAAAAAAATTGAATGGGAAGAGTCTAAAGTCAATAGCTTTGCATTTTTCTGTGAAGAAGATTGAAAAATATTTCATCTTTATAAAATATCTGGAAGAGAGTAAAAGAAAAAGTTGTAGATAGAGAGAAAAAACATAATTGTTCCTGATTTTTATTCTCAAAGTCTCTTGCAGATACATTTTGCAATTCCTTTCTTCTCATACTCATATTCTTGAAGCACAATCAGCTTAATATTTGTTTTTTGGTTGCTTGTGGGAAAGAGGTTGTAATTATTATAAGTAATGCTCAATGAGCCTAATTACTATATAAGACTGAAGTGGTTTTTTGATTTGAAGAGGGCATTAGATTTTTCTAGAAATTGTATGATAAAGTTTGTTTCTAACTATCAAGGACAGTGACAAGATACTGGAAAGTTAAACATGCAATTATTTTAAGACTAATACTCTGGATATTTTCCCACCTAAATCATTTAGATTAAAATATTATTAAAATTTTGAAATGTAACCTGAATGCAGAACTTTTCTAATTTATTTTACAAAATGTTAAATTTTATATCATATATGGCCTTTGGTAAAAGAATTTCTTTTTCATTATTATGCTTGAAGGAAAACATACCACTAACCTATAAATGAGAGTGCTAAAGTTTTTGAAATGATGAGGCAGTTTCCACTGTCATTTTTGCCATTGTTTTTTCACTAAGAGAAAGGGATAGCTCCTCCTATATTCATAGTGTGAGAGTTCTTTATTTATTAAATGACCTAGGAAAATGAAATTATGAGGGCAGTTCTGCCTTTTACTCTTTAATAAAATTACTTCAAGGCCAAGCTAAAATAATACCTTCAATAAGAAGCCTTTCTCAAACTCTCTTTTATTTTTTTCATTTATTTAAGGCAATGGGGTTAAGTGACTTGCCCAAGGTCACACAGCTAGGCAATTATTAAGTGTCTGAGGTCAGATTAGAACTCAAGTCCTCCTGATTCCAGTGCTCTATCTACTGGGCCACCTAGCTGTCCCTTAACATTTGTTTTTAAAACTTTGATTTCCATATATTTTCCCTTCCCAAGCACCAACCCCTCATTGAGAAAGCAAGTAATTTATATAGATTAAAAATATATTATCATGTAAAACATTTCCATAATAGTCATTCTGTGATTAAAAAAAACCATAAATGCCCCCACCCAGAAAAGAAGAAACCTCAAGAAAAATAAAGTAAAGAGAAAAAGCATGCTTCAGTTTGTATTCAGACCCCCTCAGTTCTCTCTCTCTCTCTCTCTCTGGGGATGGATAGCAGTCTTTATCATCACAATGCAATATTACTATTTCTATACAGTGCATTTCACATTTTATCTACTCAACTAAACCTTTCCAGGTTTTATTGGGAATATTTTCCTCATCATTTCTTGTAGCAAAATAAAATTTCATCATAATGATATGACACAATTTGTTCAACCACTCCCCAGCTGCAGTCATTCCCAAAATTTCTAATTCCTTGCCACCAGAAAGGAGATGTTATAAAGATCCTTATAACATATAAACCATTTTCCTTTTTTTTGTTTTTCACATCTTCTGGAATGTAGACCTAGTAGTGGCATTGCTAGGTCAAAGGGAATGGGTGGTTTTGTAGCCTTTTGGGCATGGTTCTAAATTGCTCTGCAGAATTGTCAAATTAATTATATCTTATTTTCCCCTACATCCTCTCTAACAGCATCCTTGTCATTTTCCTTTTCTGTCTTATTAGTAATTCTAATAGGTATAAGGTAGTACCTCAGAATTATTTTAATTTGCATTTTTTCCAAACAATAGTGAGTTAGAATATGTTTTCTAAATATGACTCTAGAGAGCATTCATAATTTTAAATGAAAAATTATTCATATCTTTTGATCATTTATCAGTTGGAGAAAGACTCTTATTTTTCATAAATTTGACTCCACTATGTTTGAGAAATGGGTCTTTATCAGAGAAACTTGTTTCAAATTTTTTTCCCACATTTGCTAACTGTATTTCCCATCCTATTTACCCCACCTCTGTTTGTTCTATTCTCTCTTCTTTCACCCTATCCCTTATCAAAAGTGTTGTGTTTCTCACCAATCCCTCCTCTAATCTGTCCTCCCTTCTATCACTCCCCAATTTCTCTTATTTCCTCCCCCCATCATAATTACTATACCCTACTGAATGAGTATATTATTTCCTCTGTGGCAATTCTGATTCACTCACTCACTCTTATTGCCTCCTCCCTTCCATTACACTGTAAAAGCTTTTTATTTATTCTTTTACATGGCATAATTTATATTCTATTAGCATGTTAATCTCTCATTCTTTAATTTTGTATTTAAAAGATATTATCCCTTCATATTCAACTCATCTGTGCATTGTCTCCATCTCCTTCTAACTGCCCTAATAAATGAGAAAGTTCATATGAATTTATAAGTATCATTTTTCCATGTAAGAAAATAAAGAGTTCAACATCATAAAGTTTTTATGACTTTCCTTTTCTGTTTTCCTTTTTATGTTTCATTTGAGACTCGTACTTGAAGATCAGATTTTTATTCATCTCTTGTCTTAAGTTTGAAAATCCCCTATTTTATTAAATGTTCATATTTTGTCATGAAAGAGAAAGCTAGTTTTTCTGGGTAATTGATTCTTGTTGTAATCCAAAATTTTTTGCTTTCTGTAATATTATATTCCATTCTTTAATATAGAAGTTGAAAAATCTTGTGCTGTCCTGACTGTGATTCCATGATTATTATTTTTTTTATTTCTTTCTGATTGCTTGTTATATTTTCTCTTGGTTAAAATAGTCCTGGGTATTTTCGTTTTGGTTTCTCTTTCAGTAGTGATTGGTGAATTCTTTCAATTTCTATTTTACCCTCTTGTAATAAAATAATAAAGCAGTGTTCCCTAATAGGTTCTTGAGAGATGATGTCTAGGCTCTTTTCTTTCAATGTTTTAAAATCATCTCTATTTCCAAGGTCAGTTATTTTTCCAACGAGATACTTCATATCATCTTGTTTTTCATACTTTTGGTTTTATTTTATTGCTTTTTTGATTTTCATATGTCATTAGTTTCCATTTGCTCAGTTCTAAATTTTAAGGAATTATTTTTTCAGTGTACCTCCTTTTCCATTTGATGAATTCTTCTTTTTAAGACATTCTCCTAATTGACTTTTTATACCTCTTTTTTCTATTGGTCTAGTTTAGTTTTTAAGATATTATTTTTCTTTAGTATTTTTTTGTCTCCTTTAGCAACCTGCTGACTCATTTTTCATAATTTTCTTGCATCACTCTCATTTCTCTTCCCATCTTTTCCTCTACCTCTCTTACTTGATTTTCAAAATTCTTTATGAATTCACATTTTTTGGAGTCTTTGTATGTGGGTCTTTGACTTTTGTAACCTTCTAAGTATGTATTTTGATCTTCCTTATCACAAAAGTATCTTTATATGATCATTTTTTTGCTTTTGTTTGCTAATTTCTCCCAGCCCATGACTTGATGCTAACTCTTTGTTAAAGTACATCTCTGCTTCCAGTGTAGAGGGAATTATATTTTGCAATTGTTTTCAGAGATACTGCTAATAACCTGAAAAATTTCAATTCTTCCAAGGTGGATTCCAAGATGGTGACCAAAAGTACACTTTCCTGCCCCAAAACTCTGAGGAGTGACCACATTCCCCTGTGGCCACAAGGTCTATTGGGTTTGCTAATGGTCCTCTTCTTTCAGGAACTGTGACCCAGGTCTGAGTATGGGCAAGGCTATAGTTTTCTGCCTTAGTAATAGCAGAGACCCTACAATCCCCATCTGACCCCCTTACTGTCTGTGGGTGAGTTTTGGAAGCAAAAAGCTGCTGCCGCTACTAATTCAGTTGCTCCTTTCTCATACTGGTGCTATAGTTTTTTTTTTTTTTTCTGATGATTTTTTAAGTTGTCTTTATTGTCTCTGTAGGGACCACCATTGTTTTTCATTGATTTCTTTGCTCCTCCTGCTTGTTCCTAGATTACTGGGGTTGTGGCTTGCACCGCACTATGCTCCTCTCTTACTTTGGTGCAATAAAACTTCTTAATTGTTTTGGTCTGAAAAATTGTTTTATTCCTTCTTTTTTGTGGTTCTGCCTCTCTAGAATCTATTTAGAGTTATTATTAAAAAGGTATTTGGAGGCGTTTGGGGGCAAACTTGGGTGAGTCCCTGCCTTTTCTCTGCCACCTTGACTTTACTCTGACATCCTGTCCCCCATATAATTTGGCCCTCCATATAATTTGTTTATACATTAAGTTCTCAATGCAAAGGGCTCATCTTTCTCTGTGTCCTTGTGCTTAATACAATTCCTAGGACATAAAAGACACCAATGGCTTGCTGAATGAATTGTGAGGTTCAAATGAAGTCACGTTTGTAAAGTGTTTTGTAAACTTTAAAATACTATATAAATGCCAGCTCTTATTATTAATTCATTTCTTTTCTAAAGGATGAGTGAATTGATTGAAATCAAGGTTTTTGTCCCTTTTCTTCTTCAACTAGGTCTTAGTGCCTGACCCTGCCTTATAGCTAAGAATATGAGGATATTCTGAGCCACTTGTTTACTTTATGATTAAAGAAATTGGTACAGCGTTATTTGCTACTCAAACTTTGGAAATTCTAAGTGCAGTTCTTTTCTGCTATGTGTAGCAGGGAATCATGAAAACTCAAAGAAATCTACTGATTTTAATCCAATATCTTCCTGATCTGAGAGCTGTCCCATAAGAATCAAAGATAATTGAAAGAACAAATTTTGTTTGATTGTTTTTTGATTTTTTTACCTGCTGACTGATTATGACTGATTGTCTAACACACAAAGAAAGCTGAAATAGCATTGAGGCTAATGAATATTTTAAGCAAGCTCTCATTATTGAATTTCTATTCTTCACACTATAGCCTAGCTACCTTTTCAGTCTAGAATTCCATATAGATCCCAGGACCTTCTTCCTGTGGAAATTCCCTCTGTTATGCCAGTTTCCTCCTATTTGTGAGTTCCTCTTGCAATCTCCACTTTGAGTAAGGTTCCAGGACAATAATATTTTATTCCTTTCCTAACTCTGCTTGTGACTCCGTAGACTTTGTGAGTAGTTTCTTTTTCATCCATCCCATTATTTATTTTTCTTGTTTTTCTTTATTGGAATGTAAGGCTGTTGAAGGCAGGGAGGTGTCTTTCTTTTTGAATGTATTTATATCTCCATTACTTAGTCCAGTATCTTGCACAAAGTCAGAACTGAAGAAATGCTTGCTGACATGACTTATTGAATTGTGAAGTTGCATGACAATTGCATTCAACTAATATTCTTCAGAGAGCAATAGCAGCTTAGCAAGGGAAGCAACAAGTGGCAGCTTTGGGGGAAGAGAACTAGTTCAGCTGGGACACTGGGCTAGTAACAACTATTGTCCAAAATACTCATGTTCTTTCTCATGTCGATGGAATAGGGCATTATTACTTTCTGGGTGTGTCCACATTTTCATAAGTGAACTCATAACACAAAAACTCTCAATACCATAATGAAGAAAAAATATTGCTCAGAATTTCTTAACTGCTAAATAAAGAAAATGAAATGTCAGTTTTATGTATTTACAGATTACCTACAGAAAACACACACACACACACACACACACACACACACACACACACAAACAAACAAAACCTCAAACTCCAAAAGATATGGTGATTAAATTTTTACAGTGAAATTCAGATACAAGAGGGCTTTACAGACTATAAGGAGAAAGAACTTCAAATGCCAAGGAAAATACTTTCAAATAAAAAAGACTATTCCATACCCACTAGAACAAAGAGAAGGTAATGGAAAAAAATATTCCTAACAGCAATGGAGCTCAGGATGCAACAATCTTGCAAATCTGAACATTCAATAATAAAGAAGAATTTGAAACACTTTTAGACAGAAAACCAGACATGTAAAAATTATTTACTCTTAAACGCCCCAAAACAGGAAAAAATCAGGAAACATGAATAAATTCAACAGACGAGAACAGTTAAAATGAAAGTGATAATTCTTCTTTTTAAATGTATATAAATAGATAAAGGTGAAGAGAGAAAACTGAGGCTATATAGGAAAGTCAGATGGGGACATTTTGGACAGAACCTGGAAACAATATACTTATAGGTTAATACCACTTTTTGTGGGGCTATATAATGATATGGGTGAGTACATAAAAAGGAAGAAAGAAAGAAGAGAGATACAAAAGAGTGAATGCTATGCCAGAGTCAAACCAAGAGCCAGTCATGAGAAGAGAACTTCTGTGATCTCAGAAAGAGAAGAAACTGTAGTGATTTAAATTAGGAGGAAAGGAGAAATATAGAAAACAGGAGGAGAGAAAGAAGGCATCACTTTGGAGGTGAGAGGGGTTTCCACTGATGAGTGCTCCAGTGGGTAAAGAGAAATGGTTGGTGAAGGGATATGAGGACTTTACATTGGATGATGCTTGGGGAATTTAGTGAGTGAAAAATCTTTTTGCTCTGGGAGGGAGGGAGAATTGTAACCTCAGAGAACATTTTCTATCTGGAGGAGCTGAAATACAAGGGCATAAGAAGAGATTTCCAGGTAAATATAGATTTTAAAATGTCAATTATGGATCAGCTAGGTGGTGCAGTGGTTAGAACACCAACCCTAGAGGAGGACCTGAGTTCTAATATGACCTCAGATACTTAATATTAACTAGCTGTGTGACCTTGGGCAAGTCACTTAACTGCATGGCCTTTTGAAAACAAAAAGTCAATAAGAGGGTATAGATTAGTGGTGGGATGCATAATCAGGGTATTGTGGGCTAAGAGTCCTAACTTTTCCTCTCTGATACCTATGTTAATTGACACTGTTCTATAAGAGAAGCACAATGGAAAAAAAGAAGTTCATAGCACAAACTCTATAGAGAATGGGGAAAATCACTGAGATGGGAGTGCCTAGAATGTATATCTTGGAAGCTTTGATTGCATGAATACAGAGAATAATAAGAAACCAGATAATTAAAGGGGTTATGTAACAGAGAATGAAGGAGTGAAGGAAGGGAAGACAAATAAAGAACATGAGAGAAATTCTTTATGAAAAGGAGCACAAAATGGAAATTTAAAATTAAGAAAAATAGCTAGTTGAATGGGAAAAAAGGAAGGGGAAAATCAATTGAGAAGAAGAAATGGGGAAAAGGAAGGAGAGACAGTGTAAATAGGTCAATTTATAAACAGATCAAAGCAGAGTAACTAGAAGAACATAATATTAGATCAATAGTAAAATAAATAACTTGAAATTGAAACTGTTTTATGCAAACAACATTATTGCATCTGAATTAAGAAGAGAAGTGATTGAATAAGGAAAAAATCTATAGCAAATTACTCTCTTCAAAGTTTGTTAAGATATATAAATTCAATAAATATATTACTAAATACCATTCCCCAATAGAAAAATAATCAAAGGATATGGATGAATGGTTCTCAAGGGAACTCAAAGAAGGGAAAAATTGTACAAATCACTAATTATAAAAAATGCAACTCAAAACCACTTGAAATTTCAAATCACATCTTGGAATTTTGAAAAAATGAGAACAGTCAATGCTGGAAGGTTTATGGTAACATATGTATACTAATATAATGTTGTATAACATATGTATACTAATATAATATAATGCTATAAACATTTTGTTAAGCAATTTAAAATTATGCACATAAGGTGACTAAAATGTCCATATAGTTTGGACCATAGTTGATTCACTAAACATATCCCAATGAAATTTTTTCACCCCAAATATTAATAGTGGTATTTTTGAGCTAAGGATGAAAACAAAGTAGATACCCATCAATTGGAGAATGACTAAACAAATTGTGAATCATGAATATAATGGGATATGACATTTGTTGTAAGAAATGATATGTAATTGCTGTAATATATGCTATAAAATTATTTTGCTGCATTAGAAAAAATTTTAAAAATTCATTTTGAAATTTAAAAATATCAAAGAAAATAATGAAAAAGTCAAAAAGAAAGGAGCTCTAGGAGTACCAGATCTTAAACTGCATCAGAAGGCAATAATTATCAAAACTAACTGGTACTAACTAAGAAATAGAAAGGCAATTTACACCTTTGTAATCTTTATTTTTCATGTATAAAGACTTAAATTTTGGATAAAATTCATTACTTGATAGAAATAATATTGGGAAAACTGAAAAGCAGTCTGGTAGAAATTGGGCATGGACCAATATCTGATATCATTTATTAAGATGAGGCTAAAATAGAAAAATGACCTGGATATAAAGAGAGATTTTACAAGAAAATTAGAGGAACATAAAACATATTCCTTATCAGAATTATGGATAGAGGAACAAGTTGTAAATGAACAAGAGATAGAAAAACTACATGTAAAATGAATAATTTTGATTATATTAAAATAAAAATATTTTGTTCATATAAAAGAAATATAGCAAAGATTAGAAAAAAGCAAAAAATCAGGAAAAGTTATAGACAGTTTATAAGATCTAAAATATTAAAAGACTGTCAAATCCTTAGGAATATGAATTGAATAATTGATAAATGTTTAAACATTAGTATCAGGCACTTTTCAAATGAAGAAATGAAAACAACTTTAAAGACATAGAAAAAGATATAAATAATTTTTCAGTAGAAAAATAAAGATTAAACTTTAAATATCATTTTACCCCTGCCTAAAATAATAGAAGGGGAAAGTGATATTGGTTGGACAGAATGTGGAATAAAATGAGTTTCTAATTGATTATTGTGGAATTGTGAACTAATTCAACTATCTTGGAGAGAAATTTGAATTATGTCCAAAGAGTTATATGCCTATGCCCCTTGAGGAACAATAATAGCATTTGGTCTATTAACAAAGATGGTAAGGGAAAAAAAGAAAAAGGACCTCTTTGTTCAAAAATGTTTATAGCAACTCCCTTTGTGGTGGCAGTGAAGTGAAAACTAAAGGGATGCCCATCAGTTGGGGAATGACTGACCAACTTGTGATATCTGGTAGCATAATTATGTTGTATATTTGAGAGGAAAAGCATATTGTGCACAGTTGATTTGTAGTTTCATGAACATACACCTTTCTTGTTGTACTATGTTATAGAATTGCTTGTTTAATCACATATATTAAAAAGAAAATATAAAAGGGGGAAAAGCTTTTTTTTATGTAACTGAAAAAACATGGAACAATCTAGATAAAATGATGCAGAGATAAATAAACAGAGGCAAGAAAACAATCTACAATGTAACTACAATGTTGTAAATGAAAAGAACCAAATGCCAAAAAAATCAAATGTAAATGTAACAAAATTATAAAGAAACAAGAGTATTGATCCTAGAATCAAGAAGATTCAGTTTCTTGAGTTCAAATTTAGCTTCAGACACTAAATAGCTATGTGATCCTGAGCAACTCACATCCTCATTTCTCTCAGTCACTTCATTTGGAAAGTTAAATGGAAGAGAAAATTGCAAACTGCTCCATTATCTTTGCCAAGAAAATCCCAAATGGGTTCACAAAAAGTTATATATGACTGAAAAACAACTGCAATTTTTTTTTAGAAATGAAAAAAATTATGAGAAAATTCTTCCAAACTCCTTGTGGAGGTTGGAAAGCCACAGGTGTTACATATTGCTCATGTTTTTAAACTTTTTCAATATATCAATCAAAATACAGTATTGGCTTCTTTCCTTTCTTAAAAGAATACTTTATGTCATATGGGATGCCTTCATGCAGAGGCTGTGGGAAAACTATATGGAAAACTCTAGTATTATAAGGAACAGAGGAATATAAAAATATTGAAAAATGTATTACTAGAGGCAAATAGAATCCACAGTGGTAGAATTAGGTAAACAGACTTTGATCTGAATCTTATCTCTGCCACTTACTTTTTGTGGGATCATGGTTAAATCACTTTATTTCTCTGAGATTGTTTCCTTACATATACAAATAGGGGCTAGATTTCTTTTCAATTCTTAATCTATTATTTTTTGAATCTTATTCCCCATTTTAAAAGTAAAATTATTCACATCCCCATAGAGATTCAGAATATTGTTTCTTGACCTCATAAACTTGGACTAAAAGCCCCTGTTGAATACTGTGCATTCAAGATAATAGAAGAATATTCTCAGTACTATAGTATCTAACAAGTTATGTCATTTTATGAATGAATTACCCAAACCCAATTATTCACCAGTAATAGCTCTGCTATTTTTCCCCAAATGGGAAAAATTTCTCATACCTTTGAAACACTGTGAATCTAGCTTTCAGGAAATGCATTATACTAATTACCTTAATAGCTCTGCTTATGCCAATGTTTAAAGGTTTTATAATTTTGATGTGCATATTCATTCATGCATGTTCATCACAACCCTTCTGGAACTTATAGAGTTGATATAGATAACCCCTGTGGTTAACCTTTATTATGTATCTCATAACTTAAATAGACTGATCTATAACCGACAAAGATATTATCAATATGTAGGCTTCTCTCTTCTATCATGGTAGGATATAACAACATTTGTGCTTTTTAGGCATAGCTTTCAAGTACTTGGGATCATGTCCACATAACAAATTGACTCAAAAAATGACTCTAAGTGGACATAACTTTGCTTACAATCACAAAAAACAACTGAATGCAATGTATTTAATTTTGTAGCAAAGAAATCTCTTCTGGAAATTCCTTGTCTGTGTAGAGTATATGAAATATTTACTTTCTACTATTTCAATAAATTGAAAGTTTCAAATGCCTTAGAATAAAGGATATACACACTGCTCACATATGTATGAACATTGTCCAGAAAAATTAAATTCTTTACTTCTTCAAATGTTATTTGAAATCCATTCATGTCTTAGTAGATCTTCATGAATTGCACTGGGAGGGAAGGGATTATTATCATCTGGTAGGGACATATTCTTATGAAGGTAATTCTGGTTAGATTGGTGTTTGGTTATCAGATAAAAAATCCACAGTGTATCTGTGCTCAAAGCATTTCCAATATGTAGCTTTTGAGGAAACATCCAGGGATCATCCCACATGAGGGTGAGGAATTGGAATGTGACATTAATAGAGGACAATTTCAGAAAGCCTTCATTGTTTGGTAAATTTTTCAAACAATTCTCCATTTAGTTTCTTCTATATGTCTTAAAAATATAGCACACATTGTTTTGGGATTTGAAGAGGAATTGCTTTTGTTACTGTTTGAATCATGTTTACCAACTATTCATTTTAATTAGCTACTAAAATGTGATATATATATATATATATATATATATATATATATATATATATCAGTGGGAGGCATTGCATTTACTTCATTACTTCATAAATTACAGATATCCCTCCCCCAGAAAAATTTAAAATTGAAATGATTCATTCTTAACACTTTAGATAGAAATGAATATCACCAATCCCATTTAGAACAATAGGTCCATTCTGTGCTATTCCAAAGTCATTTCACATTCTCATTCTATTTTTCTGTTTTCCTGACTTTTAAGTAATTGTTTTGTGGAAACCAACTTAAAAACATCTTTTGATATGGCCTAAACTATTTTATAATTTCTTGGACTGCAAACACACAAAATATATATTTTCTCAATTATACATAGCAATGAGAAGGCAGTGCAAGTATAGTAAATAGATATATGTCTATGCAGTCAGAGGAAATGGTTCAATTCTTGACTATTTTTAAGTTGAAAATTCATTGGTCATTGGAGGATCTTATCTCATTGCCAATCTTCATAGAAGCTTTGATAAGTTTCATTTCTGACCTGTTCCACTTCACCCCTTCCTAAGCAACCAGATTCATGGGGCTTACTATACTTCTGCCAAACTTAGTTCAGCTACATTTGTCTTTATCTCTACTGCAGCTTAGAAGTCCTGAACTAAAGTGATTCAACACTCCCACCTACCCCTATCCTACAATAGTAGCAAGGCTTACAGGTGTGTGCACCATTAAGGTCTCAATTCTCAGTAGCAAATAAACAGTATTTATATAGTATTTTATGATTTGCAATGTACCTTTCAAATATTATTTCATTTTATTCTTCAACAACACTTGGAAGTAGGCATAATTATTCTTTCAGATTTACAAATGAAGAAACAAAGGCAGATGGAATTGAAGTGACATCCCCAGGGTAATACAACTAAGTCAATTTCTGAGACTGAATTTGAGCTCCAAATCAAGAACTCTATCCATTTCATTTGCTTCATAACCCCTTCATAACCCCTGATTTTCATTCTGTCTATGGGACCTTAGGTAATTTGTTTTGCCCCCTTAGTCTCTGAGGAGAATGGAAAAAGTAATGGTCTCTTTTCTTTATACTTATGTTACTCTGCTATGGAACAATGTAATTTACAAGAATTTTTTCCATTTTTCAAGAAATAAGTATTTGCTAATGTAGGATATGTGAAGTGTTGTTAAAGTAAAGGGTCTATATATATATATATATATATATATATATATATATATATATATACATATATATAAATATTGTGTTAATTGAACAAATCCATTTAACAGTCTCCAACCTGTTAAGCATCTCTAAGCATGCAACCGGCTATACACTTAAGGTGCAAATATTAAAAAAAAATCATAGTTCAAGTCTTAAAGGAGCTTGCAATTTATTACTTGAAAGACATCTACACTGTAAGGTTTGCACACAAATAAATGTGATACAAGGTGGGAAGTTAATACAATCTATGAAGAGACAATAGGTGCCATATGAAATTTTGAGAAGGAAGAGGTAACAACTGTTGGTTAGTCAATTGACATCTATTACATCCTTACTATGGTTCAGGCTCTGTCTGAAAATGTGTGTGCATTTATCTGTGTGTGTGTGTGTATGTGTGTGTGTGTGTGTGTGTGTGCAGTATGGGAAGGATTAAAAAAATCACATATGTTTTCTCCTAATTTGGAACTTGAAAGAAGAAAAAGCTTTCAAAAGGATATATATATATATATATATATATATATATATATATATATATATATATATAAAGTGAATTGGAGGCATGGAAACTTCAGGTATTTGCAGATGCAAGAAATAGAAGACTGAGATCAGAGAGCAGATAGTGATTTAATTGGTCTGGAATATAGAGTTTATGGAATGGAATAGTAGGAAATAAGGCTGCAAAATTTAGAGGTAAAATAGAACTTAAATACCAAGCACAGAAGTTTGCTTTTTATTCTCTAAGTGCTAAAAATTCAGTAAAGTTTGATTTGCTCATTTTAATGCGGAGCTATGTTATTATTCATACCTGTATAGCTGGGACATTATTGAGGTAACTGCGTACTGAATAGTTTTTATATGAAGGAGACTGGAAACAGGGATATGAAGATATTATTATAATAGTCTATATCAGTAAGAATAAGATCTGAGAATCTGAGTGGGGACAATTGAATAAAGAGGATGTAATGAATCTGTGCTCTTTTATGGAAAGAGTTCACAAGGTAGGAAAATTAGGACTTTGATCTTTGGCAGGGAGAGTTAAAGAAAACTGATAATCCAATTTAATCTAATACAATAAACATTTATTAAGTGCCTATGTGTCAGGCATCCTGATGAATAGCTAGAGATTCAATTAATAAAAAAGATAGAAAATCCCTGTCTTCAAAGAGCTCACAATCTAATGAGATGTCACAATACTCAAAAGGAGGCAAGAAAAAGTGAGGGGAGTACCAGAGTCTAAAATTAGCATACAATACCAAAATTATTAGATAAAATAAGAAATTACTAAATTTGTGTTTTTGTCCTATGCTAGATGTAGCTCAGGGGAGTTCTTCCTGGGACTTCCATTTTTCCTTCCCTCACTAGGGAATAGGAGTCTTTCAAACCCTAGTATCACTGTTCTTTCAGTCCCCTTACACACAAGAATGGTGGAGAAATTGTTATCTATATGTTTTTTTTTTTGTGTGTGTATGTGTAATTAATATGTTTGCCTAAAATGCTATTTTAAGGAGAACTCATTCAAGGCAAGGGCTCATGGGCATCAGAAAAAGCAACACAAGGACATGGTTAAGGTTTCCCTTTGAAGAATATTGTAAACAATTTCATGACAATGGGAGATACTGACAAAGGACTGTCAAACATGGCTTGCCTGCATCAGACTAGACACTGTGCTCTATAAGAAGTGCAATAGTTCAAAAGAAACATGAGTTCTATAAATTTAGAGCCATTTCCAGTCCAAATGTTCATATCAACTGTTTGTGTCCAACCCATGGTAGAGTCCTCGGAGTTCACTTTGGTCTGATCAGCCACAGTCAGACTCCAACATATTGATATCAGTTTGATCTTCTTAGAGAACAAAGGACAACAATTATATGCACACACACAATGGCATAGACGTGCATACACACATACAGGTATAGATATAATAGCTATAGAGTCTGGAAAGATGACTTAGATTTTAAAGCAATATGAGGTCTGCTTGAGTAATGAAGAATTTGGTTTGGAACCGAGAAATTAATTAGGTTAGAAATGTGACACTACATAACAGAGAAGAAACCAGGACTGTATATATTAATTTATCATTTGTACATAATGTAAAAAGAGAAATAATTGAGAGATGAGGACAAGAATTACACTGATTAAATAATTTAATGTGGATAGAGTCATCATTTTTATTATATTAGGTCAGTCTAACCATGTGCAATTGACATTTTTCCAATTGTTTAAATGTGACATTATTTGGGTGAGAATTGCTTTGTAATTATGTTCAAACAGCTTCTGGGTTTGCATCAGGAAGTAGATTCCCAAATATTTAATGTTGTCTACAGTTACTTTAAATGGAATTTCTCTATCTCTTGCTCTTGGGCTTTGTTGTTCATATATACATACACACGCACACACACACACACACACACACACACACACATATATCCAAATAAGTATGTATAATGCTAACCATCACTGAGGGGAGGGGGTTGGGAAGGGAGGGTGGAAGGAAATTTTGTAACTTAAAAATATACAAGTACTTATAT
Organism: Macrotis lagotis; assembly: GCF_037893015.1. NCBI lineage: Eukaryota > Metazoa > Chordata > Mammalia > Peramelemorphia > Peramelidae > Macrotis > Macrotis lagotis. The sequence continues at coordinate 476,658,698 of NC_133666.1, read as the reverse complement.
ATGAAAATTTACAAAAATGAAAAAAAGAAATGTACATAGTTTATCCCCATTATATATATTTGTTGATGGTTTAAGATAGATACTACTTATCATTTTAAGGAAAACTACATTTATTCATATATTTTCTATAGTTTTTAACAGGAATGAATACTATATTTTATAAAAGGCTTTTTCAAAATCTATTGAGATAACTATATTATTTCAGGTGAATTTGCTATTGATATGTTCAGTTATGTTTAGTCTTTCCCTGATATTGAACCATCCCTGCTTACCTCATATAAATCCTACCTGATCATGGTTTATTATGCAAGGAATAACTTGTTATCTCTTTACAAAAATTTTTATTTAAGATTTTTAGGTCAGTGTTTATTAGGGAGATTGGTTTATAATTTTGTCTGTTTTGCTTCTTCCTGGTTTAGGTATCAGTATCATATTGGAATCATAAAAGGAATTTGGCAAACTCCTCCCCCCCCCCCCTTATTTTTTAAGTAGTTTATGTAGAATAGGAATTGGTTGGTTGTTCCTTAACTGTTTGGTAAAATTCACTTTTAAATCCATCTGGACCTGGTGACTTTTTCTAAGGAAGTATTTTTTTAAAATTTTATTTAAGGCAAAGGGGTTAAGTGGTTTCTTGAGGTCACACAGCTAGGGAATTATTCAGTGTCTGAGGTCAAATTTGCATTCAGATCCTCCTGACTCCAAGGCTCTATCCACTATAACACCTCGCTACCCCTTCTTAGGGAGTTTATTGATGGTTTCTTTAGTTTATATTTTCTGAAATGAGGTTATTTAAGTATTTTATTTCCTCCTGCGTTAATGTGGGAAGTTTGTATGTTTGTAAATATTTATCCTTGTAAATATTCATCCTATCAAACTTATTGGCATATACTTCAGCAAAGTAGCTCCATATTGTCTCTTTAATTTCTTACCCACTGGTGATTAGTTCAACCTTTTCATATTTGATACTAGGATTTGATTGTCTTCTTTCTTTGTTTTAATAAGATAAATCAAGTTTTATCTATTTTATTGTTTTTTCATAAAAACAATTCTTAGTTTTATTTATTAGATCAGTAGCTTGCTTGCTTTCAATTTTATTAATCTCTTCCTTGATTTTCAGAATCTCTAATTTGGTTTTTGATTGAGAATATTTAATTTGTTCTTTTTATAAAGCTTTTTAAATTGCATATCCTATTCATTGACTTCCTCTTTCTCTATTTTATTCATATAAGCATTTTGAGATATAAAATTTCCCCTCAAAACTGCTTGACTGAATTCCATACATTTTGGTATGATGTTTCATTGTCATTTTCTTTGATATAATTATTGATTATTTCTTTGATTTGTTGTTTGATCTAATCATTGTTTAAAATTGAGTTATTTAATTTTCAATTAATTTTTGGTTTATCTTTCTATGACCTTTATTATATGTAATTTTTATTGCATCATGACCTGAGAAGTATGCATTTATTATTTTTGCCTTTCTTCCCATTTTCATTTTTAATACCAATAATTTGGATTTTGCTTTTTTTAAAATTAATGTTTTAAAATTTGCTAGTTTAATTATTCATCTAAGAGTTTTTGTCTTTAGTTTTGTAAATCTTTATTTAACCATGAAATTCACTATTTAGTTAATCATTTTTCACTTTTTTAGTTTTCTAGTATTTTTTAAAAATAAATAAAAAATAAATAAAAAGATCTTAAAAAGCTTTTTTCCCTTGTTTTAGGGATGAATTTGTTCATTTTCTCCCCAAATATTATTTTCTCAACTTTCCATAAACTTAGGTATACTTTCTCTCTTTATCATCATCATTATTAATAAAATTGCCTTTATCTTTTTATTATTTGTTCTATGATGATAACATTCTTTATACTGGTCATTTAATTTTCAATCAATTTCATATTTTTATTCCATAAAAGAGATGTTTTAATACTTCTGTTTTTCTTCTTGTTTGTGCAATTTTTAGGGGAAAGATTCCATGCTTACCTAAGCTGTTTATACCTTTCTATCCCTAGGATAGAAATCAGAACATCTCATTTTTCTAAGCTTATCTTCCAGTTCTTAACTTTTTAAGTTTTTTTTTCTCTTGTTAGATTTTTCTAGCTTTGTAAGGCATATATTGAGATTTCTCTCACTATTATAATTTTCCTGTTTATTTCTCCCTTTAGCTCAATTAAATTAAAAAAAAAGTTGTTAATGTCCTAAGCCACTTGCTGTCTGTGTATGAAATTGAAATGAATTCATTTTCTATAGTATATTTCAACATAATTTAATTTTCCTGTTTAGCTCTTTTCAAGAATTCCATTGATTTTTATATTTATTTTATTTTTGTACAATTTTTAATACATTACTAAAATATGCTTAAAGAGGAAACAATACCCCCTGCCCCCCAAAAATATAGACCCCCATGAGCAATAAAGGAAAGAGGAAAAAATTAAAATTAAAATTAAAAAATAATAATAAAAGGGGCTGTTAGGTGGCACAGTGGACAGAATACCAAGCCTGGAGTCAGGAGCACAGAAATTCAATTCCCGCCACATACCAAACAATCACCCAGCTGTGCAACCCTGGGCAAGCCAACTCAAACCCATTGACCTGCAAAATCCAAAAAAACCTCAAAATAAAATAAAATAATAAAAAAATAATAATAGCAGCCAGGTGGCACAGTGGACAGAGCACTGGCACTGGAGTCTGGAGCTCCCTGGGTCAAATCCGGCCTCAGACACCCAACAATCATCCAGCTGTGCAGCCCTGGGTAAGCCACTCAACTGCATCTGCCCTGCACACCCCCAAATAATAATAATAATAATAATAATAATAATAATAATAATAATAATGATAAGTGCTTCAGTCTGTGTTCCAACACCACCAACTGTGCCGTGGGTAGATCACATTCTTTAGCATAAGTCCATCACAAAACCTACTTGCATATTTTTGCACTGTTGCTATTACTGATTGCAACTCCCACCATTTGTACTTCCCCTCTACCATACACTATATTTTCTCTCTCCTTTCACTCTGTTCCCTCCTCTTAAATGTGCTGTAGGGTAGCTAAGTGGCACAGCAGACTAATCACCAGCCCTGGAGTCAAGAGGCCCCGAGCCCACATACCAGCCCTAAAACCCAGCAACTACTCAGCCCCGTGGTCCCAGACAGACAATCCAATACCAGGCCCTTGCAAGAAGTAAAAAAGAAAATGTCTTATATCTTACCACTCTTCCCCACAGTCTACTCTCTCCTCCATCACTCAAATCTCCCCTTTCCCCCTGTCCCTCTTCTCTCCTTCTTACAACAGATGTCTATACCCCATTGAGTATATAGGCTGTTTCCTCTCCTAGCCACCTCTGATTAGAGTGAAGATTCCCTCATTCCCCCTGACCTTCCCACTCATTGTAATAAAAAAATCTTATTATATGAAATATCCTAACCTATTCCACCTCTCTTTTCTCTTGCTCCCATTACATTTCCCTTTTAGCCATTGACTCCATTTTTACAAAATATTATATCTTCAAATTCAGCTCTCTGCAGTGCTTCATCTATAAAAGCTCCGTCTACCTTCTCTTTTAAATGAGAAGTTTCTTATATGTATTATCAGTATCATTTTTCTATGCAGGGGTACATGTAGTTCATCATAATTAACTCCCTCATATTTTACCCTTCTCCTCCACTCTCTATGCTTCACCTTACTCCTGTATTTGAAGAACAGGAACATTTGAAATTCTCCTGGTTCATTGAAAGTCCATCTTTTTCCCCTGGAAGCGGATGTTCAGTTTTGCTGGGTAGTTGATTCTTGGTTGCATTGCAAGCTCTATTGACTTCCAGAATATTATATTCCAAGCCCCATGAGCCTTTAATGTAGTTGCTACTAAGTACTGTGTGATCCTGACTGCAGCTCCATGATATTTGAATTGTGTCCTTCTGGCTGTTTGTACTATTTTCTCTTTGGCTTGGGAGTTCTGGAACTTGGCTATAATATTGCTGGATTTTTTTTGGATCTCTTTCTTGGGGAGATTGATGGATTCTCTCAATTTCTATTTTCCCCTCTTCTTCTAGGATATCTGGACAATTTTCCTGTAGCAATTCATTAAAATGATGTCAAGGCGATTTTCCTGATCATGACTTTCAGGTATCCCAATAATTTTTAAATTACCTTTCCTGAATCTTTTTTCCAGATCAGTTGTTTTTTCAATGAGATGTTTTACATTTTCTTCTAATTTTTCATTCTTTTGGTTTTGAAGTATTTTTTCTTGACTTCTTGTAAGTCAGCAGCTTCCTTTAGTTCCATTCTACTTCTGAAGGATTTGTTTTCCTCAGAAATTGTTCTTATCTGCTTTTCCATCTGGGCAATTTTGCTTTTTGAAGCAGTCTTCTCCTCAATAACTTTTTGAACTGTATTATCCATTTGACCTAAGCTAGTTTTTAGTATGCTATTTTCATCAGCAATTTTTTTGCATCTCCTTGACTAAGCTGCTGGCTTCATTTTCATGTTTTTCCTGCATCTCTCTCTCAGTTCTTTCCCCAATTTTTCTTCTATCTCTCTCTCTTGATTTTCAAAATCTTTTTTAAAGCTCTGGACAGACCTCAGAAGTCTCCTCTCCCCTCTATAGGCTGAGTACCCAAGGCTGAGTTGCCTGGGGGCTCCTGCTTACCTGCTCTGCCTACTTCCAGTTCCTGGATGTGGGCTACTGTGGCTGTGCTGCTCACTCCCACCCCATCTCTTCCAAGTTATGATCAGTGCTCCCCAGGATGTGGGTCAGGATACTGCCCCCTGCTGCCATGAGCTATGAGTCCCAACACCCTGGGGCTGTCTGTAGGAGGCTGAAGTTCCTTCACTCTGTCCAGCTGCCCCTTCAACCCTGTGGAGCAGAGCCTTTCCACTATTTTCCAGATTTCCTTGGGTTGGAGAATTGCCTCACTGGATCCCTCTGTGGGCTCTATATCTTGAAAATTTAGTTAGAGTCCATATTTTGTAAGTTTTGAAATACTATATATAGAGAGAGAGCACTTAGGAGGATCTCTCCTTCTGTCTCCATCTGGGTTCTTCCCCAAGAATTACATTGTTAAAGAGCTTCATCTGAGATCATAACCTTAATTTCTGTTTTTTTCTTTACTTCTTCTAAAGCATAACACATTTTTGCTTTAGCCTTTTATAACTCTGGTGAATCTTTATATTTCAAGTAAAGTTTTATAATAAAGAAAGTTCAGACATTTTTAAGAACATGAACAGACAAATATATTTATATCAAAATCTGGCAGTTATCTAAACAACAAAGTATCTTAAATTTAAATGTAACAGAAACACCTGCATTTTTCTAGACAGAAAATTTCATAAAACAAGATTTGCAAAGATTGTAAAATAGTTAAAATCAGTTTTTGTCATGTCCAAAATATATAAAAAATATTTTAGTTAACTACTCAATAATTATTCAGTAATTTGGGAAAACATTTTAATCATATTTTTATTGATACTTTTAAAAAAAACTTCTCATTTATAAATATATCTCTTCTCCTCTACTCAATTAGCCATCCCTCCTGGCAAAAATGAAAAACAAAATTCAGGGAAAAGGAGTTCAGCAAAATCAAATAACACCTCAACTGTACCTGAAAATTTATGCAATAATTCAATGTTGTGGAAACATTTTGAAAGCAAGCTTTCGCCCCACCCTGCCCCCAGAACTAACATCTCCCAAGTCTCTTACCTGCTGTCATTTGATGTTTTGTAAATTAAGTTTAACCTTGCTTCTTGAACTGTGATTTCATCAGCAGAGGAAACAGGGAAGACAACTTTATCCAAGATCTGCAACTGCAGTCAACTTAAAATTTTAGATTGTTGCCCTGGCTACTGAGAGTTATACTCTCAGTATAAACAGTATATTTTAAAAAATTAAACTTTAACTTAGGACTCTCTGACTGTCAAATCAGATCTCCTATGTAAAATTTGAGGAAGGTAGGCAGCACAGATAATAGAGGTCTAGGTGTAGAATCAGGAAAATTTAAATTCAAATGTGGGTTGTAAGTTTCTGTGTGACTATGGTGAATCATTTATCCTCACATTCTCATCTATAGAATGAGGATAATAATAGTACCTATCTCTTCAAGTTGATGTGAAGATCATCTAGAACATAATAGACATTTAATAAAACCATGTTTCTTCTTCCTCAAAGTTTAAACTCTATTTCCTGTATATTATTTTAAATAAAATGGTATTTAGAAAGGTAAACCTAATGAAATTTTTCATATTCATTCCACAGTAAAAAATATGAATAAATGATTATACATTGCTTTGTATAATCCAAACTTATAGCTAGGACAATTCATATTTGATTGTATATAAATCATCTGTATAAAATGGATGCTATTTGCAAGAATTGAAAGATCCTTTGCTGCTATTAAAAAGAAGCTTCCCCACAAAGATTATTTCAATCAAATCTCCAGTAGCAGTAGGTTTAAAATGATGAACAATCAATCATAAAGATTTACAATGAGATGTAATAAGAAACACCGATGAGATAATAGGATTCAAAATCTATTCTAGTCTCCATCTCAAATAGTAATTACTTAACCCCTTTGTGGCTAGTTTTTCTGAGCTGGAAATAATATGTTGAATCCAAATCACAGAGATGAGTGGAGGACTTGGAATGTAATGCTCAGGGAAGTAAAGAAGCTAGAATTAGAAACAAGTATCACTCACTCAGGAAAATTGAGTTTAATCCCTTGGATGGGAAAGGATATTCAATGAAATAGAGGACTTTTCTACCATTCCTGATGAAAAGACTAGAATTGTAAAGAAAATTTGATCTTCAAATATAAGACTAAATAGAAGCTTCATATACATGAACATATATGTATATATATATATATATATATATGTATATGTTCACTAAAATATGAATTGTTATCTCTGTTTATCTGCTATAATCCCTGTAATGGGAGAAATCTTAAAAGACCTCAATTTATGTCAAGAATACTAAGACATATGAAATAATTAGAAAAAAAGATATGATAATACTTTATATTCTATGGAAATTAAAAAACTTAATATTACATCTTGTCATAACATAGTATTTGAAACTTATATAAGAGAACTACATACTCTGGAAGATTTTTCCAAAAGGAAAATGTCTATGAAAAGGGTCCAGGAATGAACATAATGTTTAGTTTAGTAGAATATCGCAAGATAAGTTAAGAAAGGATCATCACTATGTTGATTTCACTATGATTAATTCCTTTTTGTAAATTCATAAAAAAATAATTCCCAGATTATTTCCTTCTAGTCTCTCTTTTACGCTTTGAGAAAGCAAGAACTGGTTCTTCTCACTTCTCTTTGTTTTAGGTCATAAATCTTCATAGCTTTTTTCAGTAACTATCTTGCTTGTCACTTCTTATAGTACAATAATATTCCTTGACAATCATAAATTTTTCAATCATTCTCTAGTTGATTGACATCCTCTCAATTTCTGTTTCTTGGCAATCACAAAAAGAGATGCTATAAATCTTTTTCTCCATATGGGTCCTTTTCCTTTTCCCCTAATCTCTGAACAATAGATCTAGTGCTGGTAATACCAGGTGAAAGGGGTAGTACATTTTATAAGTCTTTGGGCATAGTTCCTGCTTGTAGATGGGTTGGATGAGTTCGCAACTCTATCAATTGTTCATAAGTGTCCCAATTTTCCCACACACCCTCCAAGATTTGTCATTTGCCATTTCTGACATATTGGTGAATGTGGTGGGTTCTTTCAATTTGCATTTCTCTAATCAGTAGTAATTTAGATTATTTTTATAGGCTTATAGATAGTGTTAATTTCATTTGAAAACTGTCTATTCGTATCATTTAACTATTTATAAATTGGAGAATTACTTGTATTTTTATAAATTGAACTCAGTTCTCTATATGTTTGAGAAATGGAATCTTTAATCAGAGAAACTTGCTTTTAACTCTTTTCCTCAGTTTTCTGCTTTTTTTTTTAATCTTGGCTTCATTGGTTTTGTTTGTATGGAAACTTTTAAATTTAAAATTAATTAAAATTATTGTACATATAACTATTCAATTTTTTCAAGAGATTTATCATATCTAACTTGTTTAACATTCTATTCTTTTCTTTCATATCTTTGTTGTTTATATTTTAGTTCCATTTATCTAGTTCTCAGAGTGGACAGTTGAGGTTCCCCACTAGTAAACTTTTTACTATTTCCTCCTTTAAATCAGTTAACTTTTCCTTTAAGAATATGGATGCTATACCACGTGGTGCATTGTCTATGGGACTATTTAGCAAAATATAATTTCCCTGTTTTTCACTTGTAAGTAGATCTTGCCTTTCTTTTGCTTTGAATGAAATCATGATTATTATGCCTGTTTTGTTTTTGTTTTTGTTCTTTTTTTGTTTCTGTTAAAACTAATGGATTCTCTTTTACTTTATGTGTGTTTCTATGTTTTAAGTATATTTTTTGAAAACAAAATACTGTAGGGTTCTGTTTTTTTTTAATCCAGTCTGCTATTCATTTCTTTAATACCTATCTACTAATTTATTTATACTAATTTTCTTTACTAATTTAATTATACCTATTTACTAATTCATCCCATTCTCCCTCTTCCTTCTCCTTTTTCCCACTACTTCTTGTATTCTTACTCCTTAGTTTTTGAATGTCATAAAATCCTGGTGAACTAACACCAATGACTTCTGTCTACACATAATCCTTCAAATTGCCCTACTAGTGATAAAACTTTTAGGAATTACATGTTTTCCCTGACCAGGTAAGAATGTAAAAATTTTAAATATATTGAATTCCTCATGATTTCTTTCTCCATTTGGCCAATTTAAGCTTCTATTTAGTCTTATATTTGAAGGTCAAATTTTCTTTACAGTTCTATTTTTTATCAGGAATGGTAGAAAAGGCCTCTATTTCATTGAATATCCTTTCCCATCTGAAGGATTAAACTCAGTTTTTCTGAGTGGATGATTCTTGTTTGTAATTCTAGCTTCTTTGCCTCCCTGAACATCACATTCCATGTCCTCCAATCCTTGCTAATATCCTGGGTAATCCTGTGGCTCCCTGATAATTGAATTGTTTCTAGAAACTTTCAATATTTTCTCTTTGATTTGTGAGTTCTGGAATTTGGTTATAATATTTTTTGATTATTTCCATATTTGTATCTATTTTAGGAGATTATCAGAAGATTCTTTCAAATTTTACTTTATTCTTTTGTTTTATAAAATTAGGGAAGTTTTACTTGATATTTTCTGGAAACATGATGAAACCCTTTTTTATGAAGACTTGCAGGACATTTAATAAGTCATATATTATCTCTTCTCAAATGGGGTAGATTGCCCATGGTCACACAGCTGGGTAATTATTATGTATCTGAGGCAAGATTTGATCTCAGGTACTCCTGACTCCAGGGCTCTATCCACTGTGTCACCTAGCCACCCCTGTTTTATTATATCGTGATATCTCATGGAGACATTAGCTTCCATTAGACCAATTCTAATTTTTAAGCTATTATTCCTTGGACTTTCTTTTTAATTTGTCTCCTTTTTAGGGAGCTCTCTTAAGTGAAATTTTGCATATCTTTTTCCTTTTGACGAGTTCTACTGTTTAAGGAGTTTTTTTTCTCTCCAGTGAATTTTTGTGCCATTTTTAACCATTTAGTGTTTTCTGTCTTTAAAGTTGTTATATCTTCAGTAATTTTTGTGCCTCCTTTACCAAGTCATTGAATCTTTTTCATGATTTTTTCCTGCATTGCTCTCACTTCTCTTTCCAATTTTTCCTTTATCTCTCTTACTTTATTTTAAAATCCTTTTCCAACTATTCCAGAATCTGAGAACAATTTAATCATGTAGTTTTTTGAGGCTTTACCTGTAGATGCTTTGATTTCATGGCCTTCTTCTGTGATTTTATTTTCCCTGCTTTCATATTAACTTTCTATGGTCAGTTCCTTTCTTATCATTTGTTCATTTCCAACATGTTTCTTGAGTTTTAGCATTATGTTAAAATTGGTTCTGCTTCTGTGGGAGAGGAGGCAATATCCCAGATGTCAAGATTTTTATGCTGCTTTTTTCAGGGCAGGATCTAGGAAACTGAAAATTTTCAGGTCTTGCAAGGTGATATCATCTAAAGAGAGATATGACCACTTTTCTTTTTTTCTGTTCTTTGTTCTCTGAGTGATTTACTTCTGTCCTGGAAGTTTATAAAGTGTTCATCAGATTATGAAGGGTTTTTTTGTTTGTTTTGTTTTGTTTTTCCTTCCTCTGGATGTGGATAGCATTGTCCTTAGCCCTTTGAATATGATTGTTCTAGTTATCTGAACTGCTGAGAGTGGCTGCATCCATCAGGGTTGAACATCTCATAATGTTGTTGTTGATGTGTACATCATTGTTCTATTGGTTCTATTCCATTCCCTCAGCATCAGAACCTATAAATCATTTCATGTTTATCTAGAGTCCTACCATTTATGGTTTCTTATAGAACAATAATATTCTACAGTAAACATGTACTATAAATTGTTTAGCCATTCACCAACTGATGGGCAACTCCTCAATTTCAAATTCTTTGCTGCTACAAAAAGAGCTGCTTTGAATATTTTGGAAAATGTGGAACTTTTACCATATTTTATAATATCTTCTGGATATAGGCCTAGAATTGGAATTGCTGGGTCAATGGGAATGAACAGTTTTATTGTTCTTTGGGCATAGTTTCATTATTGCTCAACACAATAGTTGCATCCATTCACAAATCCACCTGCAATGCATTAATGTCCCAATCCTCCAACATGACTACTCCAACATTGATCATTTCCCCTTTTTCTCAACTTGACTGATCTGATGTGCGTGAGGTGATACGTCTTTGTTGTTTTAATTTGTTTTCTCTAATCAATAGTGCTTTGAAGCATTTTTCATATGATTATATATCATTTTAATTCATTCATTTAAAAACTCTGTATTTATATCCTTTGACCATTTATCATTTGGGGAATGACTTGTAAACTTACAAATTTGATGCAATTGTCTGTATATTTTAGAAATGAGACCATTATCAGAACTGCTGCTTGTGAAGATTGTTTCCCATCCTTTTGATTTCTTTCTAATTTTGACAGCATTGATTTTATCATTGCAAACCCTTTTTAATTTAATGTAGTCAAAATCATTCACTTTTCAGTTTATGATGTACTTTAATTCTTGTTTGATATTAAATTTATCCCCTTTCCATATATCTAATAGATAAAGTATTTCTTGGTCTAGAATTAATTTTGAATAGGTATTTTAAAGTTCATTGGAGGGGGAATTTGGAAGAGGTCAGGTAAGTCTATGCTTTAGCTTTGCCACCTCCCCAACACAAACTATAGTTTGCATGATAAATACTTTAAACTACAATTTTTTTTGGTAGAACAACTACTATGCTTTAATATAAAGCCTTAGTTCACTAACAGTAGTATTGGTGCTGAGGAAGTTATTTATCCTTTAATAAAAATAGATATGATGATTTAAATTGTGTTCCATTTTGGCATAATTATAATATTCCTTATGTGGTAGATGTCAAAATGAGAAACATGAGTCTAAGAGAGGTTAAGAATCTTGCTCAAGTTCAAATATCTAATAAATTTCTGAGGGAGGAATTGAAGTCAGGCTCTTCTGATCCTATGTTCAGCACTCTATTAACCATTTGACTGTCTGTTTTTTTACTTGATCTGGTATTAGTACTTGATCTAGTATTAGTACTTGATCTAGCATGAAATTCACTTAATGTTATTTTGAATTTTAAGTTACCAGCACAATTTTTATACACAGATGTTTAGAAACATAATATATAATGTAAAAAAATTCATAAGTCTGTTTCATTTGGTTATTTCAGTTGGATACAACTATCTGTGATCCCATTTGATGTTTTCTTGGCAATGATATTGGAGTGATCTGCCATTTCTTTCTCCAGTTCATTCTACAGATGAGGAAATTGAGCAAACAAAATTAGATTTCCTGCCTTTGTCACATAGGTAGTGTCTATGACTATATTTGAATTCAGTTGTTCCCAACTTAAGACCCAAGATCTATCCATTGTAATACCTAGCTGCCCCACTATGATTCTTAGAAGATCAACAGATTTTTAAAGGTAAGCATTCCAAATACATTAAGGTAACTCCTTTTGCCAGTGTAGATAGCAACTGTATACTTAAATTCCAGGGGGACAAAGATATTAAGTGATTTTTTTCAAAGGGTCCCACACTTAATTCTGGGAATATTTCTTTAGAAGGATATAAATGTTGAAGTTTTCAAAGTAGGACTGGATGGTGAAGTTTCATTGGTCCATGTCACTTGAAGATCAGTTGAAGGAGTTGAAATATTTAGATTCAGAGGGCACATAATCTATTTAACTTTGGAGAACAGGATCAGATACACTAGATGAGAATTGCACAGGAAAATCTTAGTAAAATATCAGGTGAAAACATTTGTAACACTTCCACCAACAAAATCTTTCTAAAAAATAAAAGCTTTACAAAGGTGGAAAGGCTACTTTGAGAGTTGGTGGGTACCCCTCCCTAAGGCAATTAAACAAAGAATGATTGACTGCTTATTGTGATCCCTTCTGTAATTTAAATCCCTGCTGAGGTTAACATCTCTCAGTACTTTTTCATTGATCTCAAGTAATTTAGTTTTTTACATTTTTTTCAAAAGGAATACGGTCTATAAATCCAAAATATGTTTCAACATTGTTTAAAGACTGTAAAAGCAGTTTAGTTAATAGCATTTATTGCTGTTTCTAAGCAAAGTCATGCTTCAATTCTCTACATTATACAAGTATAAAAATAATGCATACTTCATTATTTGCAATGAGCTTTTGCTATTAATCCAGCTACCTTTTAATACTCAGCACATTACCTAGCTTCTACTTATTCTGAAGAAAAACAAGCTCAGAGAAGACAGCAAAACAATCCTCAAATATCCTTGCATATGACATTGGAAATTGAAGTTACTCCACTTTGCCCCAGAGAGCAGAATGTGGACCAGAGAAACATATTTCAGCTCAAAAAAGGGGAAAAAATTTCTACAAATTGGAGTTGTCCAAAAGTAGGATGTGTTGCCTCAGGCAATAGTGGTTTCCCTTTCACTGGAAGTCTTCCAGTCTTCTAGCAGGGGTTTAATGACCTCATTTTGGGGCTGTTATGTTTGTATGATTTATGAATTGATTAGGACTGGGCAAGGAAATTTGGCATCTTTCCTTGTTTGAAATCAATGATTCTATTAGTCTTGCTGGATACCAGAGAAAGTCAAAGCCAAAGAGAATTTAGAATGTATATCAGAAACTTATTTTAAAAATATAAAATATATATGATTTTAACATATGTACATATTTTATATAAAATATAGATACACAAATATGTGCATATACCCACACACATTACAGGAACCTGTGCACGCAACCTTTTCTTTTCCTCTTTTTTCACCCTCCAGGAAAAGGTGAATAAACTTGATTAGTGTCTTGAAAATCTTAAAGATCCACATAAATATAAGTTATTATTTGTAGCTGGATCCTCACGGCACTCACATAGACAGACTTTCATCTCATCTTACCTAGTTCCAAGCCTCTACCTCATGTTCTGGGCCATTTTCATTCCAGCCTGCTCATGTGTGGCCATTGGTTTAGGCTGACCAGGAACTTTCCTCCCTTGTTTGTAATGTGATGCCCATTTTCCCAAGGCAGAATAGTATAAAGTATGATATTATTTCTCCTTTTGTTTTAACCTGCTATGACTCAATTAAAATTCCACATTTATGATTTCAGAGCTATGAGTGTTCCAAATTGGTAAGGATCACAAGAACCCTTTCATTAACCCATATAGACTAGTTTGAAGAATAATTCTGGTCTTTGACCAGAACATGCTCATTTTAATATGCATACTGACTGCCATCTGCAGGATTGTCCAATGGGACTGAGTTGGACATAGGGAGGTCACACGCATTCTACCCACTCAGTTGTGAGTAATAAACTTTTGCTTCTAAATAGTCTATTATTCAGTATGTCCTGCCAATATGAATTCCTGCAGAACAATTCCCCATTAGACTATTGACTCCTGGAAGGCAGGAATTGTATACTTGCTGGTATTTCCATTCCTAGGATATGCCAGCATATGATAAATAATTGAAAAATACTCTCTCACTCATTACCCTCTGTCTCTTTGTCTTTGTCTCTCTATCTCTCTCTGCCTCTCTCTCTCTCTGTCTCTGTCTCTCTCTCTCTCTCTCTCTCTCATTTCTTCTACTCTCCTCATATATTCTTCTTCTTTAGTTCAAATCTTTTTTATACCTAAAATTTAAAGACTTTCCATTAGTATGACAAAGTAATTTATATAGTTCCAGATAGGGGACATGAAATATCATTAATAAGAATGAAGTGGGGGCAGCTAGGTGGCACAGTCGATAGAGCACAGACCTCGTTGTCAGGAGTACCTGGGTACAAATCCGACCTCAGACACTTAGTAATTACTTAACTGTGTGGCCTTGGGCAAGCCACTTAACCCCATTGTTGTGAAAAATCTAAAAAAATAAAGGATGAAGTAGATGATGACGATGATGATGATGATGATGAAGATGGTCATAATGACAATGACAATTATACAACAAATATTTATATTAGTTTGCTAAGATCTGTAGGATACTTTATTTCATTTGATCCTAATAACAATTCTGTGAGGAAGAATATTTGTCTAAAAAATCAATTTATACAACTATTTGAGAAGTCAAATTTAAGGTTACAGTACCTTTAAGAATAATTAAAACTACTATGTGTTTAGTGCCCTTCCAATCAAAATTTCAAAAAATTGTAAGTAAATTCATGTGATGAAATAAAAAGTCAAGATTTCCAGGTATTCAATGAAAAAAAGTGCAAAAGAAAGTGACAACCTTAAGAGCTCTAAAATTATATTATAAAGCATCATTCATCACAACTGTATGATATTGGTTAAGAAATAGAGTGGTGGATCTTTGGAATAGACTAGTTGCAGAAGCAGGAAATGATTATAGTAATCTGCTGTTTGATAAACCCAGAGTCCAGTTATTGGGATAAAAACTCTCTCCAATAAAAACTCTTGGGAAAATTGGAAGTTAGTATGCAAGAAACATGGATTAGATCAATACCTCACACCCTATACCAAGATAAGATCAAAATGGATACAAGACTTAGACATAAAAGACAATATTATAAGGAAACTAGATGATCAAGGAGTGGTTTATCTGTCAGATCTATGGAAAGGGAACTAGTTTTTGACCAAGGAAGAGATGGAGAACATCATTAAAAATAAACTAGGTAATTTTGATTACATTAAATTAAAAAGCTTCTGCAGAGACAAACCACTGTAAACAAGATCAAAAGAAATGTAGTAAATTAGGAAATAATTTTTCAACTAGTATTTCTGAGAAAGTACTCATATCTAAAATACAGATAACTAGTCAAATTTTCAAAAAAAACCAAGCCATTCCCCAATTGATAAATGGTCAAAGGATTTGCAAAGGCAATTTACAGATGAGGAAATCAAAGCGATCCACAGTCCTATGAAAAATTGCTCTAAATCATTACTTATTAGAGAAATGCAAATTTAAAGCATCTCTGAGATACCATCTCACATCTCTTAGACTGGCCAATATGAACAGAAAGGACAATGATCAATGTTGGAAGGGATGTGGGAAATCTGGGACTCTAATTCATTGTTGGTGGAGCTGTGAACTCATCCAAACTTTCAGGAGAGCAATTTTGTATTACATCCAAAGGGCAACAAAAATGTGCATTCCCTTTGATCCAGCAATAACATTACTGGGTCTATACCCTGAAGATATAAAAAAGGGTAAAAATACCACTTGCACAAAATTATTCATAGTGGCCCTACTTGTGGTGGCAAGGAATTGGAAATTAAGTGAATGTCCTTCATTTGGGGAATGGCTTAACAAACTATGGTATATGTATGTCATGGAACACTATAGCTCTATTTGAAACTGGGAGGGATAGGAATTCATGGAAGCATAGAAGGATTTGCATTAACTGATGCTGAGTGAGATAAGCAGAACCAGAAAAACATTGTACACTCTAATAGCAACATGGGGGGTGATGATCAAACTTGATGGACTTGCTCCTTCCATCAGTGCAACAATCAGGGATGATTTGAGGCTGTTTGTGATGGAGAATACCATCTATATATGGAGAATACCATCTGTATCCAGAGAAAGAGTTGTGGCGTTTGAACAAAGACCAAAGACTTTACCTTCAATTTAGGGGGAAATGTTATCTATTATGGAATTTTTCTATCTCTTATACTTTTTTTCATTAATGATATGATTTCTCTCATCACATTCAACTTAGATCAGTGTATATCATGGGACCAATGTAAAGGCTAACAGACTGCCTTCTCCAGGGGGTGGCAGGAGGGAAGCAAGAATAGGAGAAAAATTGTAATACTCAAAATAAATAAAATCTTTCTTTAAAAAAAAAGAATAATTAAAACTGGGGCAGCTAGGTGAAGAGGTGGATAGAGTAGTAGACCTGGAGTTGGAGTCAGGAGGATGATTTTGCATCTGACCTGAAACACTTAAAACTTACCAGTTGTGTGCCTTTGGCAAGTCACTAAATTCCATTGCCTTACTAAAAAGAAAAAGTAATTAAAGGAAAAATGATTTCTATTAATAAATTCTCCTAAAAAATTGCTAAATGAATCATTGTTTATGAAACCAAAGAAATACTGCTTCAAGGTTTGGTGAAATAAAAGATTTAAGGGAAAAGCACTTAAATTTTTTTGCTGTTTTGAAAGTAGAAAATGGTTACAATTTGCATCATAATAAGTTTCGTAATTAATTTGTGTGGAATGTGCTGAATCTGTAAATGATCTTGCTATGCTCATCAATTATCACAGAACTGAAAGGTACTTAAAAACATATCATTTGATTAAGAAGAATCAAGTTTTTTTTTTTTTTGTGGGGTGCCCGAATACACTATACAAATTAAATGGTTCCAGGTGTAAAAATCAAATGGATGATGATAATGATGATGATGATAATGATGATAACTAAAGAATAGCAATAACAACAAACATTTACATAAGTTTGTAAATATTTGCCAAATATCTTACATAAACTTAGAAATGTCTTACTAATATTATACATTTCATCTTCACAGCATCCTGTGAGGAAGTTGCTATCCTTCTTCTTTTACATGGGAGAAAACTGAAGTAAAGAGATGTTAGGTAGCTCTCATAGATGTAAATTATAAATATTGAGTAAGGATTGCATGCTTACTGTCTCACCTCTTAGTTTCCTTTACCTATTTCCAATAACTACTATTGTGTGGGTCACATTTTTTGAACTTTTTCTCATAATTATTTTGTCTGAAGGAGATATAAAGGAGACAACAGTTCATAACTAATTGGCAATGAGGAAGTAAAGTTTTCAGTCTTTGCAGATGATATGATGGCATAGTTAGAGAGCCTGAGAAAATAATCTAAAAATTCCTTGAAATAATTATCAAATTCAACAAATTAGCAGGATATAAAATAAACCCACACAAATTATCAGCATTTCTGTGTATCAACAACAAAACCAAAGAACAAGAGATAGAAAGAGAAATCCCTTTTAAAGCAGCTATAGATAACATTAAATACTTGGGAATCTACTTCCTAAGACAAACCCAGAAACTGTAGGAACACAATTATAAAACACTTCTTACCCAAATAAAGATCAAAATAATTAGGAAAATGTCAATTACTCATGCTTGGGTTGAACTAAAATAATAAAAATGACAGTTCTATCCATTACTTATTACTAACTAATGAATTACTTATTCAATGCCATAACAATCAAACCACCAAATAACTACTTTACCAAGCTGGAAAAATAAGTATCAAAATTCATCCGGAGCAACAAAAGGTCAGGAAGAGCAAGTGAACTGATAGAAAAAAAATGCAAAGAAAAGTAGCCTAGCTCTACCAGATCTAAAACTATACTATGATGCAGCAGTCATCAAAACTGCCTTGTACTGGTTAAGAAACAGAGTAATGGATCAGTAGATTAGGATAGTTTCAAAAGAAACTGTACTAAATGACTATAGTAATCTACTCTTTGAAAACCCATAGACATCAGATTCTGGGATAGGAACTCACTTTTTGACAAAAATTGTTGGGAAAACTGGTAAATATTATAACAAAAACTAGGCATAGACCCATATTTCACACCCTATACCAAAATAAGGTCAAAATAGTTACAGGATTTAGACATAAAGGGTGACACCATAGATAAATAAATAGACCAAGAAATATTTTATCTATCAGATCTATGGAAAGGGGATAAATGTATGACCAAATTAATTAATAATAAACTGCAAAATGAAGGATTTTTCCTATATTAAATTAAAAATTTTGCACTAATAAAATCAATGCTGCCACACTTAGAAGGAAAGTAGAAAGCTGGGAACCAATCTTTACAACTAGTAGTTCTGATAAAAGTTTCATTTCTAAAATATATAGAGAATTGAGTAAAATTTATAAGGTTACAAGTCATTCCCAGTTGATAAGTGGTCAAAGGATATGAGCAGTTTTTAAAAGAAGAAATTTAAAGCTATATAAAATCATATGAAAAAATGCTCTAAATCTTTATTAATTTTAAATTTTATTTAAATATTTTCATCACTTTGTATATGAATATTTCCAAGTTACAAAATTTCCCTCCTCCCTTCCCCTCAGCAAGGAACAATCAGGTTAGTATTTTACATGCAAATTTTGATAAAAATATTTACAAATTGGTAATTTTTGGCATGAGGAATTATTATTAAGTGAAAGAGATACATAAGAGATAAATTTTATAAAGTGTTCATCAGATTTGAAGGGTTTTTTTTTTGTCATGTGTTTTGTTTCTTTTTCTTCCTCTGGTGGGAAATAATAAAGTCCATAACCAGTTGTCCTACCCAAATCATAATTTATTAGAGAAATGCAAATTAAAACAACTATCAGGCATCACTTCACACCTATCCAATTGGTTAAGATGAGAAGGAAAAATCACCAATTTTGGAGAGGTTGTGGGAATAATGGGACATTAATGTATCGCTGGTGAAGTTGTGAATGGATCCATCTATTCTGGAGAGCAATATAATACTATGTCCAAAGAGCAATAAAAATGTTCATACCCTTTGAACCAAGCAGTTCCAATTTTAGGCCTATATCCAGAAGAAATCCTAAAAATTAGGAAACTGCCCATGTGTTCCAAAATATTCATAGTAGTTCTTTTTGTAGTGGAAAAGAATTGGAAATTGAGGGGATGGCCATCAATTGGGGAATTGCTAAACAAGTTATGGTACATGAATACTATGGAATATTATTGTTCTATAAGAAACCATAAATGGTAGGACTCTAGAGAAACATGAAATGACTTACAGGATCTGATGCTGAGGGAAGGAAATAGAACGAATAGAACAATGATGTACACATCAACAACAACATTGTGAGATGTTCAACCCTGATGGATGTAGCCACTTTGAGCAGTTAAGAGCACTAGGAGAATCACATTCAAAGGGCTATGGACAATGCTGTCCCCATCCAGAGGAAGAAAAACAAAACAAAAGAAAAAGAAAACAAAGCAAAAAAAAATCATCTTTTACGAATCTGAAAACTTTATAAAAATCTTATATCATTTGTTATATTATAAAAAGTATCTGTTCTATCATATTATGTCTTCAATTATAAAAATTAACTTATAAAAATATATTATTATCTCTTACATTATAAAAATAATTTAATCCTAATTCCTCATACCAAAAATTCCTAATCTGCAAACATATTTATCAAAAATGTGTATGTACAATGCTAACTTGATTGTTTGCCTCCGAGGGGCGAAGGATGAAAAGGGAGGATGGAAGGAAACTTTGTAACTTAAAAATATGCATGTACATATGGATATAAAAATAAATAATTTTTTAAAAAAGTTTATAGCTGATAGGAAAATTATTATCTTGAAATAATCATCAAGCTCTTTAAACACAAGCACTTATATTGTGACATCTGATTTTAACTGAGTATTTGGTCCTAGGGGGTGCAGTAGATACAGCACTGGCCTTGAAGTCAGGAGAATGGGAGTTTGAATGTGGTTTCACACACTTGCGAAGTACTAGTTGTGTGACTCTGGGCAAGTCATTTAACCCTGATTACCTCACATCCAGGGTCATCACCAGTCATCCTATTTCATATCTTACCACTGGACCCAACTGACTCTAGTTGAAAAAAATGAGACTGGTGACTTAGTATAGCAACTCCTCATTCAAATCCAATCCAGGTGCCTTGTCACCATCCCTAATGCCATGTCTTCTTCAAGAATGAAGGATAAATGTAATTTGTACCAGTTACTTTTTAATTTTTTTTAGGTTTTTTCCAAGGCAAAGGGGTTAAGTGACTTGCCCAAGTTCACATAGCTAGGTAATTATTAAGTGTCTGAGAATGGATTTCAACTCAGATCCTCCTGACTCCAGGGCCAATGCTCTATCCACTGTACTACCTAGCTGCTCCAAGTACTAGTCATTTTGCTAGATTATAATGAGGAAACAAGAAGAATATATATAAATATAAGCAGGATAAATATATTTATTGATATATGAGTGTATATATATATGTTTGTATTGATACAAAGTATTCAAATTCAAGTTAATTTTAAGCAGTAAGAAGTCAGGAAAGTTACTTATGTCTTATAGAAGGAGAAAGTTTCTATTAAGTGAAGGTGAGAAAAGAATTCATTCTAGTCATGTTGAAATGGGAGATGGAAAATGGAGTAAGGGACAGAGAAAAAGGAAAGAAAACTTGTTTGGATAACTTGCAAAAAGCATCAAGCAAGATTTATTAAACATTTACTAACTGATGGCACTGTGCCAGGATATGAAAAAAGTAAAAAACAGGGTCCCAGATCTTAAAGAACTCACATCCTTGAAGTTTAGGGGAGACAACTTGTACATCATAAGAAGAAATGGAGAAAATTGGAACTAATCCTAGAGGGAAGGAACAGATATTGAAGTGGTGATAGTGTTGTTCGTGGTAATGTAGTGTGTGAGTGGAAAGTTGGAAAAGGATTTTAAAAGATAGCCAGTAGGCAAGAATGAACCCATGGAGTTGATTTTGCAATAAAGTTATATGGTCAGATATGTTTTTAAGGAAAATCACTTTAGCAGCAGTGAAGAGGACAGAATTCATTAAGGAAGAAACTAAGAGGAAGAGAATCAAGACAGAAACCTTTCTGAAAAGTGGTGAGGACTTCAACTGGGATGTTGTTAATAGCTAGAAGGGATGGCCACATTTAGCAATAGATTGGCTATAGTGGAGTTGAAGAAAAATGAGAGTAGAGCGGAGGAAAATGTGATGAATCTGGCAACACTTCACCAGAAATTCCTAATTTAACAAGCTTCAGTTCATTTTTTTTTATAAAAGAACAATATATATATATATATATATATATATATATATATATATATATATTTCCTTTTTCTATCTCTCTGATATTGTATTTTCCATATCTCCAGTGTACATGAGTATCTGAACTCTTAACTCTTCCTAAAGTTTTGCTCTTGAAACAATCTATTTTTCTGAGCCTCTCCTTAGAGTACAAATCTTAGTTGCTATTTTTGCATTATGCACAGATGCTCCGGATCAGGGTGGGTAATTGTGGAGGAAAATATTATGAAACAGTAAAAGTACTACAATGAGATATCTTGAATATAGTTAACTGTTTCCTAATTTTAAAATGTACTTTTTAAATGGAAACTTGACAATTACAGTGTTTAATTATCATACTCTTTTCAATGAATTTTCCCCATAAAATATTCAATTTAATAATAGTTTTAATTTGTATTCCCTTCAGAACTATTAAGAATGCTAACCTTTTCTTTTATTCATTGTAGTTAGCTCCAAGTGAAAACTTATGTGGAGGGTGAGGCTAAAATATTAACACTGGTCAAATTCATAAATTATAATATAAATCAAATTCTCACAATTCCTCACTTTTTTGATACATGAAAAATTTTCAGTCATATCTTTAATTTCCCCATTCTTTATTGAATTAGAATATAAATCTTCTCATACCAACTTTTCCTCTTATTCTTTTTAATATTTTAAATTTTATTATACATTATTTATCAAAACCAAATTTCAATGTTAAAAAACTTTAAAAATAATCTTGTGACACAGTTTATTTTTAAGTATGAATTTTAAAAGGTATTAAGCACAAATTTCCATTTATGACATTTTATTTTTTGTTTTTTGAGTTTTATTCATTAATTTCTGTCCCTCTTCTCTCCTTTCCCCCGCTCTCCTTCCACTTCCTCTCTCTTTCTCCTTCTTTCTCCCTCATTCCCTTCCTCTCTCCTTGTCTCTCATCTCCATTCAATATTAAATAAACTAACATTCAAATAAAACAATTCATGAAACAAACATAACAAATGAGGCAAAATATATTAGGTAAATATGTCTTATTCATTTCACTCAATACCATAATAACTTTTTTTCAAGTGGTTGGGGACACACTTTATTATTATTTTTTCCATTAGTTCTTAAATTTGTTGGTTAGAAAATTGAAATCAATAATATTGTTCTCCTTTCACTACTGTCGTTACTGTGTACATTTTATATTGGTTTTTCCCTTGCATTAGTTTATATAATTCTTATAAATTTCTGTGAATGTTCCATATTAGTGTGTATAAGCCGTCTAATCCATTAAAATTCCATAATTTGTCTAGTCATTTATATCTTCTTTGATATAAATTTCCCTCTAAATATTTTTGATGTAAACATTTTTTTCTTGAAAGTATTTATTTGCTCTTATAGTGCATAAATATTATTAGAATTATCTATAGTGGGTCATGTAGTTTCATCTTTAACTTGTTCATTTTTTACTTATCTTACTCTGGCCTTCTTTAAGATAGTCATTACTACTCACTTGATTTATTAAATTTGTTTAAGAAATAATAAATTCTGTTACAACCTCTCATTTAACTATGGGAATACATATCTTTTTATTTTGTTTCTTTTAAAGAATACGCTGTTGCTTTTAGCATTTTAATACACTCTGCTGTGCACCTTCATTTCCTAAGTGACTATATCATTCAAGTTGAGTTATTACTAGTAACTGGGTTTTTTTTATTCTTTTTAAAAAAATTTATTTAAGGCAATTGGGTTAAGTGACTTACCCAAGGTCACACAGCTAGGCAATTATTACATGTCTGAGGCTGGATTTGAACTCAGGTACTGCTGACTCCAGGACTGGTGTTGTATCTACTGCACCACCTATTTGCCCAAGCTTTGCCTTTTAAATTATATTTTAATAGATTTTTATTTCTCTCATTGACTAATCACTCAATCTTGAAAATGAAGGTGAAAGAAAAGGAAAGTGACTGTCACTAATAATTTTCAGTTATAGTGGTTTGATACTATTACTCCACCCTACTCTTCATACCCCATACCTACCATACCCCATACCTCATACCTAATACCTATTAGAGAGACTAATAGGACAAAAAAGGAAAATGATAGAATTTGAAGGGGGATATGGGGAAAATGAGAAATTAATGCTTTGTTGCTGGAATTGTGACCTGATGCAACCATTCCAAAGAGCAATTTGAAACTAGGATGAAAGGGTTATAAAACCATGCCTACCCTATATTTTTGGAATCTTTTTCATTCTAATTTATCTATTTCTACTTAATCATCAATTTTCCTCTTTGCATTTGTTTTGTTTTTATTTGATGGGATTTTAATTTTAAAATTCATATTCAGATAATACATTATCTCATTTTATATTTTATTGATCCACCAACACCCACATATGTACATATTCATGCACACATAATTATTTATATTTGCTAGAAATTGCTATATCTGCATCTTCAAAATTTTAGTATTTTTTATAAATCTCTCATAATTTTTATTTTCCTCATAATTTACTCTTTAAAGATTTCAATCTTTAAATAACAATTTGTGGTTTTATATTCTGTTTGTGCTTCTGGAACTGATTATTGTTTTTATTGTGCTATGATCAATAAAAGATATGTTTCCTATTTTTGCCTTTTTTTAGCCTTGTTTGTGATACCACTGTACTCAAAATGTATAGCTAATTTTTGTAACAGTTTTGTCCTAACATTTTTTCCTAAGAAATGAATATATGTATTTTATTCAAGTAAAGTCATCATGGAAGCATGAGTTTGAAGGGATTTAATGATGGGTGGATTTCCAAGGCTAAAATTCTGTACTAAGGAGATATACTTGTTAAGAATGGAATTTTGAAGAGAAAAGTCTGAATTAGAGGAAGAGACACCTTTGATTAACAAAAATAATGAGAATGCACAGGGAATTTAGTTATCAACTAAATTTAGCTATCAAGCATTTATCCTTAATATTAACTAGAATTTGAAGTCAGGTCATTGTTATTTCCAAGAAGAAACCACTAGGAGATGTGGGCGTTGTTCCTCTATACAATTTCCTGCTCACACTTTTCTTTCCTGGGGATCCTTTCCTCTGTCTGCTTCTCATCATCATTGCAAGATTCCCTCTGACTTTCTTTCACTATTCCAAGCTTAATTATAAAAAAGGATCCTTTTTCTCTCTCTGGTATCCAGAGAATCAGAGAGCTAGAGAGTCTTTAGACACCAACAAATCAGCTGAACAAATGAAATGAAGAGCAAACTAAGGCTGACAATGGTTAAGTGACTTCTTCAGAGAAACACAGTAAGTCAAAGGCTGTGATAGATTTAAAGACAGGAATCATTTCCTAGGAGGGGGCTTTTCTTTCTCTTTTTTTGTTTCAATTGCTCTCTCTTATAAGTTTATTTTGAAAATTGATCTTTTTAAAAATTGTTTTAAATCTAAAACTATCACTCTCTCCTCTGCTACATAGACAACCATTTCACCATAACAAAGAATAAGAAAGAGAAAAAAAATAGTTCAGTAAAACTAGCCAAAGAAATAGCTAATTTTTCCAGTGTTCCATTAAAAAAGAAAAGTGGCTAAGCCATTATTATTATGGGTATTGTAATCACTCATTATGCAGTTTCATAATTATTTTTCATTGTTCTTTCTATTTATATTGTTTTAGTTATTGTGGATCTAGTTTTTCTGGTTCTGCTTACCTCACTTGAAGTCAATTAAGTTGCCTTTTTACAACACAGCCGAATTCCATTGCTTTCATGCATTTCAATATGCTTACAGATTCACTAATTAATTTGCATCTATCTTCTTGCTTATAATTTTCTGTAATTACCCCTAAAACTATTATGAACATATTGATGCATATTATCTTTGGTAATTCCTCTGTTAATGTTTTGGTGTATATTTTCTTCTGTCTTATGCTTCATTATATATATAACTAAAATTGAAGTGGAATCTCTGGGTAAAATGATTAGGATATTTTCATCAACTTTCTTAAAATTATTATTATTTTCTTTAAACTGCTATTTCTTGAGAATTCTAAGGGAACAAAGTGATTCAAATGTTGTACCAGGAAATAAAATAGAATTAATGAAGGGATAGACCCATTACTAGAAATGGATTGCCAATGATAATATTTGAAAGAGAGAAAGCAACACTATTCATCCATAATTTTGTTTCTTTGTTTTTCTGCCAAGAAGCACAATACTTGGACTACAAAGAAAGAGCAAAAATTAGTGTTCTGGAGAACTGCGTGTCAAAGTTATATGATTACTTTTGGGGATGTTGCAATGGGGGTATGGATTTGTCTGGTTGGCTTGAGAAGTTCCTTTCAATTTTGAGATTTACTGTGTTCTGATTTTGTGATATCTTTCAACTACATTGTAAACTTTGTGCAGACAGGCAGATAATTTATCCTTTAAGTCTAAATAGCTACTAATAGAGAATGATACATCCATGATAGAAGACACTAACAAAATATTTATTGATTTACTGATTTGAATAATAATGTAACATTATCTTCAAGATTTAGAAGCATTTATTCATGCATCTACTCTTTATTTTTAACCTCTGAAATTAAAGAAAAGCCATACAAAGGAATGGAACTCATATAAACAAGGGAGTAGGAAGCCTAATTAGTCTTGGAAAATGTTCACTGATTCAGAGATACAGTCTGACACAATTAGGAAGGAACCATAGTAGAAAGAAAGTTAAGTACAAAAGTAATAACAGAAAGGGAAATGATTTCATTAAAGAGATTAGGGCCATAACTACAACGACCCTTGTTAATTCCAGTATTCATAATTCTAGTAAAAAAACTCAAGGTGAAATAGATGGTAAGAGGGCATATAGTTCAATTTGTACTTGAACAAGTATTCCCTCATATATACTACATACAAACCTGACATATGTTCATTCAATTTAATGATCAGAATTTGCTTTCTAAGACTAGATCTAAGTTAGTCAACAATATTTATTGTGATCTTTGGGAGAGTACTTTGGAAAAATGGAAAAAACTAAGAAAAATAATTTTTCTACTGAATACATAATAGTAGCAATAATAATTTTATTGAGAACATTAAAATAGAGATGAGGATATAGAACTTCTTATATACAAAGAAAAGAGTAAAGATAAGAATATGCAAATGAGTTGCAAATGAACAAGTCTCCCAATGATCACAACAACAAGTAGCCTACACAAAAGCAATGTGAACTTTATAGTCACTAATTTGGCAAGTATTTTCAAATATTAATTTTAATGATTAATTAATTCCTTATTTGGAAAATATTGCCTGTTCTTGTGGATCCCTATAGGATAAAAAGAGATAAATACCAGGGGCGTTGGGTTTTTTTCCTACTATAAATGCTCTTGGAGAAAATGGAAAGAAATACCATTGCAAACAATGTTTACTTTATAGCCAAAATGGATAGGAAATTTTCTAAGTGTTGTGTATATAGAGTAAAAAAGATGCAAAGTTGATTAGTTATCATTTTGGAGATGTTGGGTTGTTAAGCGTTGAGTTTAAATTCATTGCCAACTCTTTGTAATTTAATATCAGAAACACTTTTTCCTAGACATGTGTCTCTTAGTCATTCTGTAGATGAAAGTGTTATTATGGTTCCCCAAATTACATAATTTGTATATATGAAAGTTTTTGTCTTCATGTACTATATATAGTAGTCTGGGAAGAAAGAGAGAGTATTATATGATCCCCATGTATTTGATTCAATAACAACCACCACAACAAGGATAATTAGAGTCAAATAACAACAACAACAACAACAACAATAATAATAATAAATTAGAATTTGTGATTCTTGGTATACCCTCCCCTTCTCTTAAATCTTTAAATTTATCACTGTTTTAGTTATATGCCTGCTTATAGAACATCATTTGATAAGGAGAAAGTTCAAACTGCATTCTTCTGAGACATTTAAAAAGGTCCTCAGCTATCAACAGGATAGCATCCCACTGTAGGCTAGTCAGATTCTCAGGTGGGCCTTTTGTGATCATATACTCACAGAGAGTTTATGTATTGGCCCAACTTTCCTAAATGCTTTTCTTGGCTACATATGCACCACAAAAAGGTGCTCTTAGAATATTTCCAGTTATTTTCTAGGTCTTACAAGAACAATGAATCAAGGACAAATATTGATATGATATCAATATTTCAAGTAATATTTTCAAAAAACAATTATCCCACAAACTGTTTAACTTCAGGTTTATAGATGAAAGAAATATATTGATTATAAAAATTCCATTAATTAAAAGAAAAGCCCACAACTATTTGGTTAAAAACAGGTTATATTTCCTTCAATTGGGCAGACATTTGAATTAAAATTCAATTTAATTGAATACCTTGGTTCATCTGAACAAATTTTATATAAAATGTCAGTCAAACTTTCAGCATCATGTAATGAATTGAGCCTTATCTATCTATTTATTTTGGCTTCTCCCTTATAAAAGGAACTACAGTATTTATATCAACAAATTTCCTTTGAAAAGCAAATTTCAAAATTGAATTTTAACACAATTAAATTCACCAAATATGTATGTATGTGCTTAAATTGTGTGCAGAATGATGCTAAACACTTAGAGAAATACAAAGTTTATATAGGATGTAGTTTCTGTCCCTGCTGATTTTAAAGTTTTATAGAAAAATTTGAAGTAGTAACAATTACTGTTAAAAAATCCCCAAATACATTTTAAATGTTCAATAATAGGGAGGACTGCAATTAAAATGGTAAAAGAGGTTGCAGTGGTTGGCCATAATCAACCCATGGAGAAGCAGAGATCATATTGTCCTTTAAAGGACAAGTTTAAATTCAGTAGGCATTAAATAGTTTAGAAGTAGATGAATTTAAACTTTGTTCCTTCCTTAACACTTGCAGATTTCATTTACTGTGAAGTTACTGTTAAGAATGGCCATAAAGATGAATATCTCATGATAATTTCAAACTTGTGTGGTTAATAAATGAACAGAAATGCAGCCATAACATTAGAATGTTTTTTTTTTGTTAAACAAAATGTAACTAACTTAATTAGATTCAGGAATACCATTTCAGCTATCTCCCCTAACATTTTGAACTGACTTTTCCAATGAAATTTTGAAATATAAGCCAGACCAATATTTCATCTTATTTTCTACTTTCCAGTTTTAAACTAAATAGCTATGAAAAAGCATATTTTGAAGCAAGAATTTAAAATAATTAATTATAATAACTAATAATAATTATAGATTCTAATAATGCATATACAAATCTATTTATATACAAATATTAACACAAATCTATATAAATATATATATGTGTGTGTGTGTATGTATGTATGTAAAATCATGTGAACTCTATTGGTGCATACCTTGAAGCTTCAGTGAATCTGGTTTATAATGAATTCAGTTTATTCCTCCAACTTCTGGCACCATGCCAACACACATGGTAAACGTATTCATATTGGCTTTCAGGTCATGGGTATAAAGTCTCAAAATCTGTCAGTTTACTTATGTTAATAATGATATTGACAGTAAAGTAATGAAGTAATTTAATTATAATCCAGTTTAAATTCTTAGCTTAAATACTATTTTTCCATCCATACCACGAAGTTCATAACATTTAAGACTTTGTGATATTGCTAAGACTCAAGGGCAGAGATTAATCACTAACAATCAATCTATAATATTTAGTCAATAAAATATTAATCATTTAAACACATATGAAGTGTCAGGTACTATAATAAGCACTGGGGATACAAATAAGAAAAAGAAAGACAGTTCTAACATCAAGAAGTGATGGGGGGGGTGGCTAGGTGGCACAGTAGATAGAGCACTGGCCCAGGAGTCAGTAATACCTGAGTTCAAATTTGACCTCAGACACTTAATAATTACCTAGCTGCCTGGCCTTGAGCAAGCCACTTAACCCCATTGCCTTGCAAAAACAAAAACAAAAACAAAAACAAAAACAAAACAAAAACAAAAACAAAAACAAAAACAAAAACAAAAACAAAAAAAGAAGTGATGGGGACTGGTGGGGCAGAACCAAGATGGTGACAGGAGAAGATTCTCTCTCAGGTGCTCTCTCTTTCTAATATTTCAAAACTTAGAAAATAAGGACTCTAACTAAATTTTCGAGAGACAGTATCCACAGAGGGATCCAGTGAGGCAAGTCTCCAGCCCAAGGTAACCTGGAAATAGCAGAAAGGCTCTGCTCCAACCGGGTTAGAGGGGCAGTTGCCAGAGTGAAGGAACTTCAGCCTCAGGGAGGCAACCTCAGGGCATTGGGAGTCGTGGCTCATGGCAGCAGGGGTCAGTTTCCTGACCCACATCCGGGGAGCACTGGTCATAACTTGGAAGATGGGGAAGGGATGCTGTGAGAAGTGCAGCCACAGCAGCCCAGATCCAGGAACTGGAAGCAGATGGAGCAGGTAAGCAGGAGCCCCCAGGCAACTGAACCTTGAATACTCAGCCTATGGAGGGGAGAGCAGAGAGTCTTCTGAGGTCTGTCCTCTGTACCTGGAACAGGACTCTGGGGCTCTGACCAAATTCAGATCCTGATCACAGTCTAGGTCCTCCACAGAATAGCAGGCCAACTCCACCTCAGCCCTGTGGCAGAGGGGTATGCTTGTGCTTATTCATAGACTAGCAAGGAAGGCAGAGCTTCATATCCTGAAATCCTTGTGGGGGGAGGGTCTCCCAATAATACTCAAAAGCTCAGGAAGCACCCCGAGACCAGGCACGGGTTAGGGAAATGAGTAAGCAGAGAAAAAAGAGGAACACCATTAAGAAATACATTGTCTATGACCCCAAGAAAGATCAAAATACTAAGTCTGAAGATGAGGAAGAACAAGCTCCTGCTTCTAAAGACTCCAAGAAAAATGGAAATTGGGCTCACTCTATGACAGAGTTCAAAAAAGATTTTTGAAAATCAAGTGTGAGAGAGATAGAATAAAAATTGGGAAAAGAAATGAGAGAGATGCAGGAAAAACATGAGTCAGCAGCTTAATCAAGGAGATCCAAAAAAATGCTGAAGAAAATAGCATGTTAAAATCCAGCATAGGTCAAATAGATAAACAGTTCAAAAAGTTATTGAGGAGAAGAATGCTTTAAAAAGCAGAATTGATTGAATGGAAAAAAAAAGAGTTAAGAAAGCTCTCTGAGGAAAACAAATCCTTCATATCTAGAATGGAGCTGAAGGAAGCTGTTTAACATTACCAGAAGTCAAGACACAATACTTCAAAACCAAAAGAATAAAAAATTAGAAGAAAATGTAAGGCATCTCATTGAAAAAACAACTGATCTGGAAAACAGACTCAGGAAAGAAAATTTAAAAATTATTGGGATACCTGAAATTCAAGATCAGGAAAAGAGCATTAACATCATTTTTAAAGAATTCCTACAGGAAAATTGTCCAGATATCCTAGAATCAGAGGGCAAAATAGAAAACAAGAGAATCCACTGATCTCTGCCAGAAAAAGATCCAAAGAAAAAAAGCCCCAGGAAGATTATAGGCAAGTTTCAGAATTCCCAAGTCAAAGAGAAAATATTATAAGCATCCAGAAGGACAAAATTCAAATATCATGCAGCTGCAGTCAGGATCACACAGGAGCAGCAACTACATTAAAAGGCTCATAGGGCTTGGAATATAATATTCCAGAAGACGATAAACCCCAGAATGCAACCAAGAATCAACTGCCGAGCAAACTGAATGTCCTCTTTCTTTTTTTTTTTTTTAAGGTTTTTGCAAGGCAAATGTGGTTAAGTGGCTTGCCCAAGGCCACACAGCTAGGGAATTATTAAGCGTCTGAGACTGGATTTGAACCCAGTACTCCTGACTCCAGGGCCGGTGCTTTATCCACTACACCACCTAGCCACCGCAGAACGTCCTCTTTTTTTCAGGGAAAAAGATGGACTTTAAATGAACCAGGGGAATTTCAAATGTTTCTGTTAAAATGGCCAGAACTGAACAGAAAGTTTGATCTTCAAATACAGGACTCAGGTGAAGCATAGAGAGTGGAGGAGAAGGGAAAAATATGAGGGACTTAATGATGATGAACTACATGTATTCCTGCATAGAAAAATGATACTGATAATACTCATAAGAAACTTCCCATTTAATAGAGCAGGTAGAGGGATCTTTTATAGATGTAGCACAGGAGAGACCTGAATTTGAAGATATAGTATATTGTAAAAATGGAGTCAATGGCTAAAAGGGAAATGTAATGGTAGTAAGAGAAAGGAGAGGTGGAATAGGTTAAGATATTTCATGTAATAAGATTTTTTATTACAATGACGTTGCAATGATATGGAAGGGGGAAGGTGAGGGGGAATGAGGAAACCTTAGCTCTCATCACAGGTGGCTCAGAGAGGAAACAGCATATATACTCAATGGGGTATAGACATCTAGAGTAAGAAGAAGAGAAGGGGGATGGGAGAAGGGGGGGATGTGAGAGATGGAGGAGGGGGTGGACTGTGGGGTAGAGTTGTCAGATATAGCACATTTTTGTTTTTACTTCTTGCAAGGGCTGGGATTGGGTAGCCTGTCTGGGATCACAGGGACGTTTGCTGGGCCTTAAGGGGTGGTACGTGAGCTCAGGGCCTCTTGGCCCCAGGGCCCATGATCAGTCTGCTGCAGCACTCAGCTACTCTGCAGCACATTTAAGGAAAGGGACAGAGTGAAAGGAGAGAGAAAATATAGTGTATGGTAGTGGTGAAGTAGGAATGGAGGGAGTTGCAATCAACAATGACAACAGTGGAAAATTATGGGAGTAGTTTTTTGATGGACTTATCCTAAAGAAAGTGATCCACCTGCAACAGAACTGGAGGTGTTGGAACACAGACTGAAGCACATTTTTTAGTATTATTTTTATTATTGGGGGGAGTTGTGGGGAAGATGAGGTTGGTTGGTTTGCCCAGGACTGCACAGCTGGGTGATTGTTCAGTGTCTGAGGCTGGATTTGGACCCAGGTGCTCCTGACTCTAGGGCCACTGCTCTGTCCACTGTGCCACCTAGCTGCCCCTATTATTATTATTATTATTATTTTATTTTATTTTATTTTGCAGGGCAATGGGTTTTGGGTGGCTTGCCAAGGGTCACATAGATGCGTGATTGTTGGGTGTCTGGGGCCAGATTTGAACTCAGGTGCTCCTGACTCCAGGGCCGGTGCTCTGTCCACTGTGCCACCTAGCTGCCCTTACTACTATTTTTATATTTTAATTTTAATTTTCTCCTCTTTACTTTATTCCTCATGAGGATCTATATTTTTGGGGGCATTATGTTTACTCTTAAACAAGAATATTTTAGTAATGTATAAAAACATTTGTACAAAAATAAAATAAATTTAATAAAATTTTTTTTAAAAAGAAGTTTACAATTTGTTGGGAAGACAATACACAAAATGAACTTTAAAATGGCGAAGGGATGCAATAGGATATCCTGGAAGGGGGAATGAAGTTGTGGAATTGAAATCAAGCAGAACACCTGATGGGAAATCAAGTTAGCTGGAAAATCTAAATTCCCTATAAAGGAAGGCTTTGGTAGAAGTTGATTGTTTTGCCCTCTAGCCCTCTAATCAGAAGAAAGAAACAACTGAGGGTACTGAGTATTAAAGTTATACCCATTGCACTTGTACATTCTATAAAATAATCCAGATTTTTAGTTGACAACAATGCATATGGTAATACAGAACAGTTCTGAATTATATGGGGTAATGAAAATACTTGGTTTGATGCCTAAATTATTTAAATTGCTTTCATCAACAATAATTTAGTGGGCATTAACTATATATACTATATCATGATAAGTAAGGGTTAAAGTATGAAGCCAAAGTATAAACAAGCATTTTTTTTATTATGACCTTCCTGCTGCTTTCTTGTTCTCAAGAGTATGCAGCTTAGTCATGGAGGCAGTATATTTAAATAAAAAGACAAATAATGAAACATAAATTGCCAAGGGTTAATTGCATGGATACTATGCTGAGTGATTTCTACTTCTAAGCAGCCATAGAAATTTCCTATTTTAAAATCTATGTTTATAGGATCCTTGCAAATGCAGCTACAAACTTTTCTCTTGCCTTGAAGCTTATTACAAAACCATTGAATATTTTAGTACAACTTTAAAATTGAAATTTGAACATTTAATTTGTCAATCACTTTTGCTCTTTGTCAATGGTCCAATGAAGGTTTCTGGTTGGAATATGAATATTCTAATCCTTTCTAAAA
Organism: Macrotis lagotis; assembly: GCF_037893015.1. Taxonomy (NCBI): domain Eukaryota; kingdom Metazoa; phylum Chordata; class Mammalia; order Peramelemorphia; family Peramelidae; genus Macrotis; species Macrotis lagotis. The sequence continues at coordinate 476,625,070 of NC_133666.1, read as the reverse complement.
TGCTTAAAATAGGAAGAAAATATCTCATAATCATCTTTGGTTTACATTTTGGAGTTGGGATATAGTTTCGTCTGTCTGATACAGAAATAAAGGCAATATAACCACTGATTATATAACCATAAAAGTCTTGGAAATATAAGAAGATTGTAAAGGTAGTAAAGGATCAGGTTATGAATAGTTGTAAAAGTCAAACAGAAGATTTTGTATTTTATTCTGAATGTAACTAGCAATGACTGGATTTTTATTAGGGGAAGGAGGTGATGTAGTCCATTTTATTCATTAAGACGATCACTATTACAGCTAAGTGGAGAATGAATCAAATTAGAAAGATACTTGAGACAGATTGACCAAAGAGTAGGTTATTACAATAATACAGGTATATGGTGATAAGTACTTACTCTAAGATGGTTGCAATGGCCACAGAAAAAAGGGAATAAGGTAGAAATGATAGGACTTCACAATGATTGGTTATAGAATATGAAAGAGAAATCCAAGGATGGATGACACCATAAGCCTGACTGACTGAAATGATTGTAATATCCTTGTCTGTAATAGGGAACTTAGGAAGTGGGATGCATATTTGAAAATTCACTGTTCCATTTTAAGCTCCAGATAAATGGCAAATTTATAGGGTAGTTAGTTTTAAGATTAAGGTAAAATTGAGAATTAAGTATTATTTTTAATTTTATGAAGAATATTGAATGCACTAAAGAACACAGAATCAAACTACATGACATGTAAAAATCAATAAAACACATGCAATGAAAAAAATCACAAAAAAACATCTCTTGAATAAAATATCCTCAACCTCATTTATTTATTGCAGAGCTAAGTCTAGGTGGGCTATAGAATTAAACAGGCAATAGATTGATGTAATGGTCCAAAACATTCATGAGACTTCCCATTTCATGTGAAGGAACATCAATCCAGGAAGAAGAAGGTTAGGCAACTGATAACAAAATATTTATTTCTCTTTGAGGCACTTGAGTTTCAGGATAATGTAGCTCCAATGGAAATAGTTTAGGAAAAATGATGCAGGAGTTTATGTAAATGAATTTATTGACTTTGAAAGCAAGATTAAAAAAGCTAATTACAATTGTCTGTGCAGTGGATGACTGAGGAGGGCATGCTAAGCATCTAAAGACAGGCACTTGAAAGACAGAGCCAAGGAAAAAGAAGAATTACTCTGCATTTAGTGCCATCTATATGACTAAGAGTAAAGGATGAAATTAAGACAAGGAACATTTAAACTGAATATTGTATTCAGGAAAACATCCTACAAGTGATAACAATTAGGTTTTGTAGTCTCCCCAGAGAAGTGATAGAATTCTGCATCATTATTTAGGACACTTAAAATAAGAATGAAAGACTAGAGGGTTGTACCAGAGGGAACCATCTGGCTTTGGCAGGAGAGCTATCACCATTCTCCCTCATTTTATGGTTCTTTTTGAACTTATCAATAATACATGCCTCTTACTACACAGGCTACATTTTCATTGACAGCAACATATTCTATAATGGCTCGCCTTAGTCACTTGCCTAAAAAATAGAATTGATGCTGATCATGTAATGATGACTAAAAAAAATAGAACATCTTTCTGTGGACAAATGTTGCCAATTTATTCTCATTTGTTTCTATAACAAACCCAGTAGATTGGGGGAAACAAAATATAACTTGAATTTAGTAAAATTTTAAATTTGCTATGTAATGGTGATGATCAGGGGAGACTCAATCTAAGATCTTGTCTTCTATGATGAAATTGAGCACATGCTCTGTTTTTTAATTTTTTTTTTGCTTTCAAGAAAATGTACTCTAGTTCCTTGCTGAAGGACATATACTATTATTGCCTGTTGCCTATACTATAGCATCACAAGGAGTTATTCTCCTTATCATCTATAAAAGAAATTCAGTAGAAATAACCCACTTATTTTCTTTGGAAACTTTTAGAACTTTCTGTCCTTTGGAACTGTAGCAAAGGTGATAGGAATGGGACACTTTAAACCTTCTGTTACTAAAACAGCATGGTGACTGTAAACAAATATCACTGAGAACAAGTACTTATGCAGGTAGGACAGAGTTTTCTACTTTCCATTTTCTTCTCTGGGTAGACCAATATTCAGAAGGCATGCCAAATCATTGTTTCCTATGCCAGTATTAACTTTATGAGTTTGAGGGTGAGGGTTTCTGAGGTGGATTTCAATTGACTAAAAAATTGCCTAAATTCCCTAAAAAATTGCTTAAAATTGACTAATAGGGAGGAAGTGATTCAAACCATAAAAAAACTTTTTGGAGAGTGGAAAGAACAATCCCCACAAGAACTTTTTAACTCAGAGCACTGAGAAAGTCCAATCTTCCCAGAGTTTTATTCTTGGAAATACAGATGGTGCAGTTCTGAGATGAAAAGTGATAGACCTATTTCCATTATGTGTATCTATGAGGAGCTTATAAATTTGTATAGTAGATTATATTTTTTAGCTTTCTATATTTGTTTATATGAATTAATGAATGTTTTATATTTCAAATATTTTCAATATTAGAGGAGGAAAATCCTCCTAAGCCTCATAAGCACATAGAATATTAAGTATTTTTGCAAAATAAGCCCTATTATTTTTATTTGGGGGATACTCTAAGAATGAATGATACCTAAAATTTGTTTTGGAGATTTCCCTAGAGATATTATTACCAGAGAGCAAAAAATACAGCCTGTCCTCTCCAGATCTCAGTGATTTAAAATAATTTAGGGACACATTATTTGATATCATAATATTTTTATATTTGTCCCAGCCCCATCTCTGTACCAATACTCCCTTATTACAATGACAGAAAATTAAATAAAAGCAATTACTAAACTTTCTCTGACATCCTATGTAATGACTTTTATCCTTAGGACTCAACAGTCTACCTAAAGAAGGATTTTCATTATCGGCTCTCCATTGTATATATTTTCCAACAGAGTTTTGGTTTTCTCCAAATATTTAAAAAATATATTGCTCTAATCATTTTTCCCCTTCTGTTACTATTTACTTAATTCTTTATCTGGTATAGTAAGGCCTTTTTTTCATTATTTTTTAACTTCCTAATTCCAGTACTCCTTTTGTTTTAATTATATTCTAATACTCACTAATATAAATTTTTTTTTGCTGCCTCCAATTTAATGGGCAGCTACTTTGATTCTAGTTTTTTAAATTGTGTTTTCCACTCAAGCAATGCAGCTATGCATATGCTTTTTACCTGCTTTGGATAGTTGCTCAGTGATGAGAACTGTTTCAAATTGCTTGAACAGTTCAAAGACTTTTCTCTCCTAGTTGTAAATTGTGTATCAGAATGGTCAGACAAATGCAGAATCTAATCAATACTGACTTTGTTTACTGCCTTATGGTCCCATCTACATTGTCTATACCTGTCCTATAAGTTCTATTCTTTGTGACAAGAAGTTGATCCTTGAGTTTAAAAAAGATACATAAGTTTATCTTAACAACTGATATATATGCTTACATATAACTGCCATTAATATGAAGATATGTAGTATATTTGTTCATATGCATAAATATGTATGTGTACTTATAAAAACATATAAATGCAAATGCTCATGTTCTTATACATATGTGAGTATATTATAGATATACATATACAAACATGAGTATATACATACATAGGGAGAAAGATTATAGAAAGATAGATATCTATCTATCTATATGATATAGATAGATAGAGAGAGAGATAGAGAGAGAGATATGACTGATCGGTGGCAAGTGAGTAGAGTATTGGACCTAGGATCTAAAAGACTTGAATTCAGGTGCCTCCCACGCTCCAGGGTGACCCTACAAAAATCGCAGCTTCTGTTTGCCTCAGTTTAGTCATCTGAAAAGCAGATTAGATAATAATAGAAGCTACTTCGCTACTTCCAAGGGTTTATTGAAAAAAATTAGAGATAATAATTTACCTCAATATCTGATATATAGTAATGGCTACATAAATGTTAGCTATTATATATATATATATATATATATATATATATATATATATATATATATTTGTATATGTATTGTATGTTTTATAAATATATATATATATATATATATATCCATTGCTTGTTCATTTTTTTATGATTTTTTTTCAATATTATCCTTCATTCTTGAAGAAGGCCATGACATCAGGGAAGTGATGCCATGACATGCACATGAATTTGATTTAAGTGAAGGGAGTATTGTGCCAAGTCACCAGCTTCACTTTCTCCTTTGGATCCTGTCTGGGTCCAGGGGCCAGATATAGATCAGGGCAGCTAGAGATAGCTCTAAGGATGTGAGACAGTCAGTGTGAAGTGATTTGCCCAATGTCACACAGCTAGGAAGTGTCTGAAGCCAGATTTGAGCTTAGTTCTTCCTGATTTTCTGACTCTACCCACTATTCCATCTAGCTGCCCTTGTACATATACAAGGATTCATGTACATATAAAATAAAAACAATGATTAAGTAAAGAATATGTTTTTACATGTATATGTGATAGAGATAAACAGACATTATAAAAGCTTTGAGTAGAGTATTAATAAAAGATTACTTCTACTTTCTAAAAGTGAACCTAAGTAAGTATGGGAAGTTTATTAAAAGATTCAACATTTTTGAATACGAAGAACTGATGGGATACTCATTTATGAAAAAATAAAAAATGGTCCTCAAGCCCAGTTGGTTTCTGTGTAATCCTACTATGGTATAGAAAATTGAACAGTGGATAATAAGAACAAAAGTTTTGAAACTATGATAATTTATTTGGTTGTTGGCACTCCATGTACAAGATCTTTTTTTAGTGATCAGGGAGGGTATATGATGCTAGAGTAACTAAAATATATCAAACTTTACTTTTTTGACTAAATGAATAAAATGAGAAGATGAAAGAAAATTGCAACTAAAATGGAAAGATGTGATATATTTGATTCTAAAAGACAAATGCATGAATTAATGAAACTGTTGCTAGCATGAGTTCAAAGGGAACAAAACTGATATCTCATGGGGCATTTACAAGTCTAGATTTACAAAATTTTCAGGATAAGACAGCAGAAAAGGTCACCAGGAAAGTAGCTTTAGTTTATAAGCCAACTTTAATGCTAGATGAAAAGGAGATACAGAAACTCTAAAAAGAACTCAATAAAAGTCTCTTAATTAAATAAAAATATATTGTGCAATTAAGTGACTTCATTGAAAAGGTAGACTTGCTGAAGGATGGAAGCAAACATGTTAGAAAATGTGATTCAGGATTAAGAAATAAAAAAACAGTTTTATGAATAAAAAGGATCATCATAGATATACATCATGAAAAGTTTCTTCCGGGAAATAATTGAGGGGCATTGGACTTAGTACCAACTAACTTTATATAAATTAAATTTATTATACTTGAGCAGAGAGAAATGCCCTCTTAGTTATATGGGAGTCATTCTTGAAATAGTTGTTAGAACAAAGGTCAATAATTATTGAAAAACAGCAGAATCAATAGAAATCAATTAAAAAACACTATTTCATGCAATTGAAGAACTCCAAACTGACCTATTTAAACAACTTATAGATACTGAAAAATGGGAACTGGATTGAAGAAAAGACACTATTGATTATAACCAATTTTATGCAGAATTTCAACACGCATTAATAAGTTGGAAACAGAATGAATATAGATAATATAGGTAATGCCTCAACCAGCAAGTATTTAATTTTCTTGCCAAGAAGAGAGAATATCAGTCAAAAAACCCCACTGGTTTTGAATTTAAATTCATTAAAAAACCTCATCCTTTTCACCTCATAAAAAAGTGAGAAGTAGTTGAAAAAAAAAGCAGAAAAAAGTTGGCTACAACCAAATAAGTGACTCTGCCAAGGAGATTTAAAGAGAAAACTTTAAGGTGAATAAAAAATTTACAACAATGTGAAGACCAACCTGTTTCACCATCAAGAATAGTGAATAGTGAAACCATTGCATTTGGATTTTTGCATTACAATTTGAAATGTATTATTTGAGAAAGAGAAAATGCCACTGACAAAAGAAACCAAATACATACATAGGATATCTAAGAAGGAGTTGACAACTCTCTTTTTTAATGCATGCTTTCCTTTTAGATTTATCCAACTTGAAGAGAAGAGCATTAAATGTTCGAACAACCTTTAGAGATTCAGGCTAAGGACATGTTGGATTAAGAGATATGAGAATCCCAAAATTTTCTTCAGTTTAAATCTTTCAAGCATTTTATAATTTGCCTATCTAGACAGATAATAAATAATTCTTTCAAAGTATTGTTGAAATGCAGATGAATTTTATCTGAAACATTCTTCTTATTCACCACTATTAAAATCTTGTCCACAACAAGCAAATGAAATGATAGTAGGAAGACTTATTTTGTGAATTTTAGCAGACTTTTAGTGAGCATTACTTGTCTTTCTCATTCATTTAATAATTTGTTCTAGAATTTTCTAAATGTTAGATATTAAATACACTAGTCAGTAGTTTTCAAAATATACTTTCTTCTTCTATTTGAAATTAGGACCTTTATTTACAGTCTTATGACACACCTCTTTTTTCTCCATGATTCCTCAAGTGAAGCTGACCGGAGTCATTTGGCAAGTATTTTTAAATATCCTAGAAAAATAGTTTCTGATTTTAATAGAAACAGCCATTAAATCTTTTCAATTTAGGAAGCTAACTATCAAAAATAATCTATAATCTACTATAATTCCAATTATTTTGGTAAATATTGCAGAATTATATTTTAATCTTAAATTGAGTGATATTCCAAAAAACTGCTGCCCATGTTGACCCTCTGTCATTTTTGATACTGTTGACATAAATTATAATGTACGTGAACCTGGCCATTTAACATCCCATAAAACAAAGTACTTTGTTCTCCCTGTTTATCATGACTGTCAATTCTCTTTTAATCATGCTTGTTTTACCAATTTCAGTGTGAAGACTTTTCTTTAAAAAAAATAAAGTAGTATCTTCACCATAGACATAAGTTTTGAAGTTACAGTTCAAATCATTGAACTAAATTCAATTTTATAGATAGTGTCACTAAGATACAGAGAGATATAGAAAAATAGTCAAAAGATAAAACCAATGATTAGTATAGATGAGGTCAAAGTTAGGTCCTCTGATTCTAAATTCAGCAATTATTCTATCACAGTATCAGACAAGTATTTCCTGCCCTCCTCCCCCATTGTTTATTAATAGCTTCCCTAAACAGCACACTCTTTTGCTTTCTTGATATGATTTTTATTGGTATTTTTTCTTTTTAATGTATTTTTGTTTTGTTTTGTTTTGAATTTTAGGATTTTGCAAGGCAAATTGGGTTAAGTGGCTTGCCCAAGTCCACATAGCTCAGTAATTATTAAGTGTCTAATTACTTAGTAATTACTTAGTAATTACTAAGTGTCTGAGGCCGGATTTGAACTCAGGTACTACTGACTCCAGGGCTGGTGCTCTATCCACTGTGCCACCTAGCCACCCCTTAATGTATTTTTAAACTTAAAGTTATTCTGAGTTTAACCTTCTTGACATTGAACTTTAAGGTCTTTTTAAAATTCTCAATCAGAAAACACCTATCCCCTAGTATAGCAAAGGAATATGACAGTCAAGGGCAACAATGGTTTAGAATATCAACTCATTTTCAAAAACTTACAGTGCAGACTTGGGAAATATTTTAGAAGAATTAGTTTTGCCCCATTATAAAGTAAAAAATAAAATGGACTGAAAAGCTAATTTGCAGGAATTATGTAATATTCATATAAACCAGATATACCCAGGGTCATATTTAGATAAGACTGGGTGGAGATTAGCAAACAGATGAAAAATGTGGCAGTTTTGATTTCTATTTTCATTATCAGGAACATTGGGACCACTGCATTTGGAAACTTACTAACAGTCCATGATATTGCATATGATTTAGTAGAAATGACATTATAGAAAAAAAAAAAGAAAAAACTGTAAACAGAAGAGAAAGGCCATTCCAGCTGTATGCACATAGAAATCCTTGTCAAATGAGATGCAATATTTGAACCACGGGGGGGAAATTATGAAACATTATAAGAGAGAATATCCTGAATGATTAGGAAAAAAAATCATTAAACAAAAAAGAAAAAGTAGACAGTAGTAATTACTGCTATATGTATGCATATGTTTATGTTTTGTATTTATAAAATATTTATCAGAGTAATTGATACATGGAATGGGGATATCCATGGTCACAATAATAAATAAATAATTTAGGCCATCAAAAATATCTATAATTGATCATATTGTCATATTCTCACAATTGACTAGAACTTGAAATAACACATCCAAATGTATTTATATAAAGAGATTGTGAATGGAATGCTGAGAATGAACACAGATGCTCAAAAGATTGCAACCCAAATAGCTAATTACCCACAGACAGGTTCATGGCGAATTGATTCAATTCTGGTTCTGCAGACAGAAAATATACCTGAAGTTATATTATACCTTAGGAATTCCTGACACTGGGTCCAGCTGAGGAATAGCTAAAGGACACCCCCTGTTTGCCATTATTATCCACAGAATGTCAAGAAATCTAAAAGAAGGAATTGCATTGATGTCTTGTGGATAACAGGGGAACAAAAGGACAAAGAACCACACAAGCTAACCTAACAAAAAATGAATGGATTGCATTCAGATCTGATGAATGAATCGCCCACATCAGTGTGATTACTGATCCATAAAAATTTCAAAAAAGAGGCATAAGACAATGGAACTGTGTCCTGCAAGGGGCATTCATCACTTTTGAGGATTATGTGCTATAAGGAATCTATATAGATAAAGGAATTTCATATATCAGAAGAGATCCTTTAGAGTCTTCTATCTGCAGATGACCTCGTCATGAAAACATCAACTACAATAATATTATAACATTCCCTCATTAATTTCACAACTACTCTAAAGTAGTTTAAAAATATACATAGAAAACAGCAGTAATGAAAAATTATGAAGAGTAACTCTTACCCAGATCATTATAGAATTTTTGCATTCACAATTAATTTTTCATTACTGTGTTCTTAGGCAAATATCAAGACAAGGAGGTAAACTCAGAAATAAATAGGATGAAGTGTACAGATAAGATTGCACTGAAAAATTATTCAACACTTTCAAGAATCCTAATTTATTCATGACACACACTTAAAAGTATTAATATTCTACAGGTAATAGTATATGGCTATGAATTGTAGAACAATATAGCCTGTTTTATCTTCTTTTTTGATTATGAACTTAAACATAAAAGAAACATTTAGAACATGAAAGTGAATGTTCATTTTACAATGTTTACTTTAAAGTAAAACATGTATAATACATTCTATGCATTGTTTTATGTTTAATTCAGTTCTTTTGTGTGGATTTTAAAAACATGTCTATGAAGCTCTCCTTTTTGGCATAATTATTATTTGTATTCTCATATTATTTTAGTCAATAAAAAATGAAAGGAGGAAGTAAGAAAGGAAAAAGGAAAGAAAGAAAGTAAAGAAGGAAAGAAAGAAAAAGGAAAAACTTGTAAAAATAACCATAGGCAAGCAAAACAAATCCACATTGAGGTTATGTATGCTTCTGCCTTGTGTCCATCTAATCATTGACAGGAGGTAGGCAGCATACTTCATCAAATGTTTTCTGAAGACAGGATTGATATTTGCTTTGATTTGATTCCTGAAGTCTCCCAAAATGTTGTTTGCATCTTCTTATTTCATCTAAGTAATCTTGTTTGTCATGTCTTACAGAATGATTACATTGTTCAACCATTACCCAATTTTCTAAAAGGTAATCTATGACACACTCTTGAATCCTAGCTTTTTAAATTTTTCATTATTTCATATTTGACTACCCACTCCCAAACCCAAATTAGGTTAAGGAACTTTTTTTTATTTATAGTTATTCTCTTCCCATTATTACTTTCCATCTTTGTAACTCCCTGACAAATCCCTCTTAAATTTGATTATAATTTTACATCCAATAGCTTGACAAATTTCATACATTTAAGAATTGAGAGAGGTACATCTGATAACCTATTCTCCCTGCTCTTTCATGGTTGTATCCTCTTCTCATATATATCCCCAGTAATTCCCCTTCTTTCTTACTTCTGTGTGTTCAATCTTTCTGATCTTTCACATCTAAGCTGTTACCAAGATCTACCAATTTCACATTTTCAAAATCTCTCATATGTCTCCCTTTCTCTTCTAACATTGTTACCACTCAACTGATGACTATATTAATACAAGAGTCTGCTGGTTGATCAGTTTTCCAAAGTTCTCCCTCTCTTCATTCCTCTAAACCTTACACTTAGCTATCAAAGTGGTATGACTAAAGCAGAAGACCGATGTCCCTTCTAGCTTAATAAAATTCAGTGGCTCCCTACCATCACCAGGATCAAAAATATAAAAACTATTTGATATCCAAAGTCCTTAGTAATCTTTGCCCCTACCTTATCATTTTTCTTGCTCTGGCTCTTGACGCTGGCTTCTTTGTTTCTTCCAAGATATTCCATTTTCCAATTTTAGGAATTATTTTTTTTTTGCTATCTCCCATTCCTAGAATGTTCTCCTCCTCCTTTTAATTCTTCTTTACTTCTCTGCAGTCAATGTCACTTTTAAACATTTCTTTTCTTTAACTTTTCATTACACTGTTCTCAACTGGTTCTTTTACCTGTATGATTATGTCTTTTTAAAGCAAGCACCTATTAGGTGCTTAGTTAATGTTTCATGATTTAGTGATATTTGTTCAGTCCTCTTAAAGTGCATTAGTTAAAGTGTGTCATATATACATACATTCCTTTTCTCTTTTCTCTTTTTCTTTTTTATTAACCAGATAAGCCCTAACTCCTTAATAGCACATTATTTCAGTTCTATAAGCTACTTAAGGCCAGAACTTTCTTGATCACATATTTATAAATAATTTCCTAAGTTGCCAGTGAAATTCACAGATCATTTTGATGCATTTTTGAGAGTATTTTATTTTTAATTGTAATGAAGGAAGACAAGAAGGGAAATATAATTAATACGTGAATATACTAAAATGAGATAAAATAATTCATACTGAACTTACAGGAGATAATCTGAAATAGAAACATTTTCAATTAAAAGATTGCCATAAAACATTCTAAAAAGGGAGTAGTTAGGACCACTTGAGCATATACATTTCAGGAAACATTTCAATTAAATAAGAAATATGGTAGGAAAACACATCCTCCATTTACCTTAATCAAGTAATTGAAAACTGTTGGTTCTCCTCATGACTTCAAATAAAAACTGTCACAAGAGAAAACATTAATGAGGCAAGCAAGTCCATGAATGGGAAAAGTCACCACAGAATGCATTTGGTCTTCCATCTCCCAGGGTTAATCTTTCCTTCTTTTATGGATTTAATTTGTAATTATATTCAGCACAATGTCCACTAAATGAGATGAAAGAATTTAATACAATGCGACAGATGGATTGATGAACTCTTGCGACTACTTTATTGACTTCTCAGCCATTAAACAACATGTAGCTTGTTAGAAATGTAGTCTGCATTATTGGTCATAGGCAGAAATTTGAGGCTTACATTTTTTATGACATTCTAAAAGAAGAAATAATGGAAGCTATTAGCCTTTAACTCCACATTTTAAAAATGATTTTTTTAACTTTGAGGGTGGATACATGTATACAAGTTCAAAGTTGGACCCACTGAAAAATTGCTTATAATATGAGCTTTTCCTTCTGTACTTTTAAAAAAAGTAGGTAGGAATTTTCTGCTCTATCAGGGATTTAATCTTCCTTCAGGGTTTTGTGTTCATTCCTTTGATAATAAGTCTGCAATGTTTTCCAGTTATACATCTAAAAATAATTCCATAAAATTTAAACATTCTCAGCACAATATTTAGACAGTGTGCAATACAATGAATTGCTTTTGAACCCAAATGAGTGGAATGCACACATTTAATGTTAAGTCATAGGAAAGATAGAAATTCCAATGACAAAATGAAATAATAGTGACAATGATAAAAAGAACTTTTCATTCCAAGGTATTTTTTAAAATACTGAACTAAATCGGTGAAATGCAACTATCCATCTCTGTGACAGAGATATCTGAAAGCTTTATTAATGTTTCAGATGATTAAATAGGAGACAAATGGCAGGGATCTCCTTCCATCCTAATGATTAGCTATTGTACAGTGCTTCAAACCACAGATGGAAGAAAAGGAAAGTTTAGATGAAGGTTACACCTGGATAGGTTGCATCTTTTAAAAAGGAGTACCAGGGGATATTTAATATCCTCACCTAGCAGACAGGACCTTGGTTTATAAGGCTTCACCTGATAGATTCTCACATATTCAGCTAGATAATTAATTTACCACAGATAGGGTGAAGGTTAATATTTTGGGGGGATTATGACTAATTCAAAAAAAAAGCAAAATATCCTCGACTTCATCCCTGAGGAAAACATCACTATGAAGAGATATATAAATATTTATAAAGTATTCTTAATTTAATTCAAGTGACTAAATATGTTCATCTCAACACTAGGTTATCTTGGTTTTTATTTCTGTGCTTTACCATAATGAGTAAAACAACTCAATTTTTTATTGTCTCAGTCACTCAAAATGTACAAATCATTTCAGAAACTCTTAATCTTTTGATATCTTATATGATACATTAGTGGTCTTCAATAGAGTAGCTGATTTTAGGAATTTGATTAGACATTAATTTAGTATCAATCATATATAAGTATCTTAACGACAAAGAAGCAGTTAGGAATTCAGTGGCTAGAGTATTAGAACTGAAGTCAGGAACATCTGAATTCAAATCTTGTCTCAGATACTTGTTATGTGACCTGAGCATCACTTAACTTCTTAATAACCTAGAGATGGAAATGGAAACTACTCCAGTTTCTTGCAAAGAAAACTACATGGTGAGTATTGGTATACTTTATTTTACAGGGTTTCGAAGAGTCAGATATGAATGCATAACAAAAATTCTGAAGACAGCAATAGACACATTCATTTTTTCTGATGAAATTATCAAAGTCAACATCATCTGAATGTTTCTCATAGATATTGGTGATTTTGTAATTATACTAATAGTTCTTTTAGTTGTATCCTACTCTTCACAACATTACTATGGAAAAAAGACATTATGTGGTCTCTGTATTTTAAGAGCTAACATTCAAAAACTATAAATATGTCATAGACAGAAAATCATTACATTTCCTCTCATATGATTATAGACTACTTTGAATGCAAGCTTCTTGAATGTAGACTGTTTCTCTTGTATCTGTTATCTTCAGTGTCTAGAACAATACTTCTTATTATATACTTCCTTGATAAAGCTAAATTGATCTAAATTAGTGCTTGTTTTCTTGTTCAAAAATAAAATTATATATTCTCAGATTTGGAATGACTTCCAGGGCCATCTAGATTGATTCTTCCTAATCAAGAGTCTCCTCTATAATAATCCCTCCATGTGGACATCTATTTTCTGTCTTCAAATTTCTAGTTAGGGAGAATGTTTTTCCCTTTGAACCTTAGTCCTCATGGTCACTCTAGGCCAAAGCAAAACAAATAATTTCTGTCTTTTTTCATGTCAGATGTTCAAATATTTGATTATGTTTATCGTTTGAATAACAATAAAAATTCTACAAAATAAATTTACATGTAAATGTATATACACACAAATATGTATACAAACATATATTTGAATATACATATATACACATATTTATTTTCTTTGTATTTATGCACACATGTATAGAGAATGAAAACATATAAGGTGCTATTTTTGTCAAGGAGATTTCTTTCTTTTATAAAAGCTTATTTCATAGATGTTGCCTGTTGACATTGAAATAACATCAAAATATCAACTAAAGTTCGAGCAGCTGATGTTTGCTTCATAAAGATTCTTACTGACAGACTTTAGTCAAAATTTATAGTTAATTATTTGAAATGCATAAATTCTAGAAGTCTATACAGTAAGAACAGGGGAAAAGCAAAGAAGTCCAGTATCACTGGGATTTTTTTTTTGTCATGGTTTTAGAAATCAGACCCAGGAGAAATAAAGCATAATGAAAATATATTTTATAAATCCAAAGACACTGATTACTGAGCCAAAGGGTTGGTTCTTATCTAAAACCTCATGGGAACATTATAAAATAAACTGGGAGACATTTAGTAGCCATTTTGGATATCCTGGAGGAAGCTCATTACATTTCTAGGATTCTTTATTTAAAAATATAGTATACATCTCTGGTCCCTTCTTCTGACTGGTTTGTTTCTCCTTCAATTTCTGTTTTTGTGAAAATTATGCAGATAAATTGTATTTTTATTCATTTCACTGTGAGCATTTTTCACACATCTCTCTTTGGGGCATGTTCAATTTACTTGCTTAATTTCTTTTTATGTCTTGTCTTTTCAAAATAGAATATCAGCTTCTTGAGGGAAGAGATTTTGTTTCCACTTGTATATGCATTCCCACCTCTTATTTTAGTATATTTTGTATATTAAAAGTTTTTTAAATGCTTACTCCCTTAGGATAAAATGATAATTCCTGAAGGTAATGTGGAAAGACCCACATACTAATACACTGTGAAGTTCAATCATTTTGTAAAGCAAATTGTAACCCATCTCAGTCACTAAATTGTGCCGATTTTTAATTCCCTTAGATTGATGATCAATGTGATCAAAGACAAAGAAAAAGGATCTACATGTAATATATACATGTAAGTATATATTATATATATATATGTATACTTATTTGTTTTTAACAGTATGTGTGAATCCTTATTAAGTTGTATACAACTTAATAAGGATTCACACATACTGTTTATATATATATATATGTATATATATATACATATATATATATTTGCCCCTTTTTTTGGGGGGGGGGGAGTACTACCAACAAAGTAGTAACCCATAAATTGTGGAAAAACTGAATGATCTTCCTCTCTTCATCTTGTCTAACTTGTCTCTGTTTTCCAAAGTAAACACTTCTGCCATCTGCTTTGAATGCAAAGAACACTACTAGGACATTGTTTAAAAAACCCAAATATTATTATTCTCTCTCTGCTAAAGAGGGAAAGGGAAAGAGCCTGAGTCTAAGATGTGCCTGAGATGGTCTCTAACATTTCCTCCCTATTTGAAATAAATTTTTTTCTTATGGAATGGATAGACAATATCAAATCTTTGATGTCAAACTAGCTTTCAAATTTGATATAACCCCTTCAGACAATGACCAAGTCGATGCTCAATAGCAATCAAACTTTCTATGTGGGATTATTTTACTTATGATTGTTATATAAGCCTTATTTTCATCTCTGTATCAATGATTTTTCACACTTGATAATAGGCATCAGAATTCAAGATAATTATATTACCTAAAAAAATTGGGCAACATGATTTAATCAATCTTTGCTCATTATTACAGCTCTAATATTTTAGAGGAAAATGACTTTTAACAATTCTGAACAATGCATGGACAAGTAAGAACTCCTGAAGACTGATTACAAAGCCTACTTCTCACTTCTTACAAAGTGCTGATAGATTTCGGAAGAAGAAATATTTTTTCACATAAGAATGAAGTGTGAATTTGTTTTGCTTGACTGTGGATATTTGTAAGAATTAAAAACTTGTCATTTTGGGCCAGCAAGGAGGGGGAATACTAACTGAGTCAAAAAAGAATATATATAAAATACTAAAGCTATACAGAAAAGAATGTAGCTCAGAATGGAATAGAGGCAAATAATGAAGTTTTAATATGATCTTGCTAAAATTTAATATATATACTTAAAACAAAACTATATAGGAGACACATATTTTATATATATCTATATATCTATATCTATATCTATATCTATATCTATATCTATATATATATAATTCTCTTCATTCTTCCCTGCATATCACAATTTGTATTCTTGTCAATTTTCCATTAAAATGTACTTACAAAATAAAAACATTTATAGTAAGTATATGAGCTATTAATTTATAAGTAATAGGAAATAAGCTTAACTGAAAATTTAACCATGCTTACCAAATCATCTTTAGATGATTGAATGAATTTTCCTTTGTTACAGATATTTGTTATAATTTCTTTTTTTACAATTTTTGCAAGGTAATGAGTTAAGAGACTTGCCCAAGGTCACATAGTTAAGTAAATATTAATTGTATGAAGTTGAATTTGAACTCAGTTTCTCCTGACTCCAGGAAGCACTCAACCCACTATGCCACTTAACTTTTTGATATGATTTCAATGCAATACTAAATGATGGAACATTTTCCTAATAAGAATTGATTAATAAGAGAGTTTATCAGAGTTACTTACTTGAAGGAAGAAGGGAAAAACAGAGGAGGAAAAACAGTGAGGAAAAAGATAAGGGGGAAAGGAAAAAAAAAACCAAAGGAGAAAGGGTGAGAGAAAAATTCATTCAACTTCTATTTTGATTTTATAACAAGTTTTTTTCTCAATTTGTTTTTTCTCAGTTACATATAAATACAAATTTTAACATTCATTAAAAATGAGCTTCAAATTTTCTCTCTCAACTTCTCCCTTTACTCCTCCTGAGAAGGCACCAGTTGACCTGTTAGAGTAGAGGAAAATAAAGGAGGGTGTGAATAGTGAATAAAACCTATTCAATAGATTTGGCCAAGAGAGGGCTTTGGATACAATTCTACTTGGGTTTAAAAATCTATCCTGGTCTACAGGATAGTTGAGGCAGTGAGGGAAAGAAAATGGAAGAACGTAGTGAAAAAGGGAAGGTGAAAGTATAAGTGAAAAGAAATTGAAATTGAAATTTTAAAAGAAAGCTTAATGGGAAAAGGGAATCAAACTTCAGGAAGGAGGAGTAAGAGGAAAGAAAAGAGAAAAATATAAATGGGGAAAGATAATATGAAGGGAAATACAGAATTAGTAATCTTAACTGTTAAAGTGAATGGAATAAGCTCTCTCATAAAATAAAAGTGCATAACAGAATGGATTAAAAGACCAGAATCCTACAATATGTTGTTTATAAGAAACACATTTGAGGAGAGAGATTCACACAGGGTAAGATAAAAGGATAGGGCAAAATATATTATGCTTCACCTGAAGTAAAAAAAAATCAATGGTAGTGATGCTGATCTCAGATAAATAAATGCAAAAATTGAAAAGAAAGGAAATTACATCTTCTTAAAAGCACCATAAGAAATGAAGCTACATTATTAATAAACATTTATGGACCCTGTGGTATAGTATCAAAATTCATACAGGAAAAGCTGAGTAAATTAAAAGGAGAGAAAGACAGTAAAACTTTAATAATGGGGGAGCTCAACCTCCATCTATCATAATTAGATAAATCTAGCCACAAAATAAACTAGAAAGAAGTTAAGAAAATTAATAAAATCTTAGAAAACTTAGATATCAAAGAACTCTGGAGAAAAAGGAATGGAAATACAAAAAGAACATCTTCTTTTTTCCTGCAATACATGGGACCCATAGCAAAACTGAATGTTCTGGGGTATAAAAACCTTACTATCAAATGAAAGGAAGAAATATTAAATGTATCTTTTCAGATCATGATGCAATAAAAATTATTTGCAATGAAGAGCCTTGGAAAATAAACTAAAATTAATTGGAATCAAAATAACCTAATTTTAAAGAGTGAGTGGATCAAACAACAATCATAGAAATAATTAGTTATTTCATCCACGAAAATGAAAGAAATGAGGCATCATACAAAAATTTATGGGATACAGTCAAGGAAGTTTTGAGGGGAAATTTTGTATCTCTCTCTAAATGGTTACATGAATAAAATAGAGAAAGATAAAATCAATGAATTGAATATGCAACTAAAAAAGCTAGAAAAAAAGTAAAATCTCCAATTAAATACCAAAGAAGAAATTCTGAAAATCAAGGGAGAGATAAATAAAATTGAAAGCAAGAAAAGCATTGACCTATTAAGTAAAACTAAGTGATTTTATGGAAAAAAAAACAATAAAATAGAGGAATGTTTGTTTAAGATGATTTTAAAAAAGAAAGAAACCAAATTATCAGCATCAAAAATGAAAATAGTGAACTAACCACCAATGAGAGGAAATTAAAGAGATGATTTGGAGCTATTTTAAAGAACTGTATGCTAATAAATTTGATAAACTGAGTGAAATGGTTGAATATTTTCAAAAATCCAAACTGACCACATTAACAAAAGGGGAAATAAAATATTTAAATAACCCCATTTCAGAAAAAAAAGAAATGGAAGAAACCTTCAATAAACTTAAGAAAAAGTCTTCAGGTTTAGATGGATTTACAAGTGAATTCTATCAAACACTGAAGGAATAATTAATTCCAATTCTATATAAACTATTTAAAGATAGGAGAAAGAGTTTTGCCAAATTCCTTTAATGAGATCAATATGTACTGATACCTAAAACCAGGAAGAACCAAAACAGACAAAGAAAATTATAGACAAATCTCCCTAATGAGCATTGATGCAAAAATCATAAATAAAATTTTAGCAAAGAGATTATAGCAAGTTATTAGTAGGATAATGCATCATGGTCAGGTAGAATTTATACCAGGCAGGCAGGGATCATCCAATATTAGGAAAACACTCGACAAAGTTGAAGATATCAATAATAAAACCAGCAGAAATAAATTGATTATCTCAATAGATGCTGAAAAACTCTTTGACAAAAATTCAACATCCATTCCTATTAAAATCATCACAAATATGTTATGGGGATAAACTAGGAGCACTTCCAACAAGATCAGGGGTGAAACATGGATGACCATTATCACCATTACTATTCAATATAGTATTAGAAATATTAAATTTAGCAACAAGAGAAGGAAAAAATGATGCAATCAGAACTGACAAAGTGGACTCAAAGCTTTCATTCTTTGCAGATGATATGTGGTATACTTAGAGAACCTGAGAAAATCATCTAAAAATTACTTGAAACAATTAAGAAATTGAACAAAGTAGGATATAAAATAAAACCACATAACTGATTCACATTCTATGACATGAAAAACAAAGTCCAAGATCAAGATATAGAAAGAGAAATTCCATTTAAAATAACTGCAGACAGCATTAAATACTTGAGAATCTACCTCCCAATACAAACTCAGAAACTGTATGAAGACAATTACAATGCAGTTTTCATGCAAATAAAGCCAAATCTAAACTATTGGAAAAATGTCGATGGCTAATGTTTAGGTCAAGCTAATATAATAAAAATGGCATTTCTACTCAAATTTGTTCATTTATTAAGTGCCACCCTGATCAACCTACCAAATCACTATTTTACTGAGCAAGAAAAAAAAATAGTAACAAAATTCATCTGGACTAACAAAAGGTCAAGAATATCAAAAGAACTGATAAGAATATATATATATATATATATATATATATATATATATATATATATATATATATATATATATATATATGAAGAAAGGTGGCCTATCTCTACCAGATGTACAACTATACTTTAAATCAGGAGTCATAAAACCTCTCTGGAACTAGTTAAGAAATAGCTTAAGGATTGTTGGATTAGGATGTGTTAAAAAAAAAACAGTGGTAAATCACTACAGTAATCTACTGTTTAACAAACCCAAAGATATTGGGATAAGATCTCACTATTTGAAAAAAATATTGGGAAAACTAGAAAATGGTATGGCAAAAAATTAAGCTAGACTCACAGCTCACACCCTATACCAAAATGATGTTAAAATGGGTATAGGATTTAGATACAATACCAGATAACAGATCTGTCAACTATGAAGAAATCTATGACCAAGCAAGAAATAGAGTACATTATATATTACAAAAATGGATTATTTTGACTATATATTAAATTAAATGTTTTGCTCTTATAAAGAAAATGCTACCAAAATAAGAAGGAAAACAGAAAGCTGGGAAACAGTTTCACAGCTTAGGGGTACTGATAAAGTCCTCATTCCCAAAATATATAAAGAATTTCATTAAATGAATAAGGTCATGTCATTTCCCAATAGATAAATGGTCAAAAGATATGAATAGACAGTTTTCAAATGAAGAAATAAAAGCTATATGTATCCATATTAAAAAATGCTTCAAATCATTAATGATTAGAGCAATGCAAATTGAATCAACTGTAAGGTTTCACCTCACATCTAGCAGAATGATGATAAAGGAATAAAAATATGATAAAGATGATAGAGATGGTAAAATAGGAAAATGATCAGTGTTGGAGAGGCTGTGGGGGAATTGGGACACAAATGCTTTGTAGGTAGAGTTGTGAACCTATCCAACCATTCTAGAGAGCAATATGGAACTTTGTCCAAAGAATCATAAAACTGATCATACTTTTTAACCCTGCAAAAATGGGAAAAGTTCCATACATTCCAAAACATTCATACAAGCTCTTTTTGTAGTGGAAAAGAATTGGAAATTGAGGAGATGTTCATTAATCGGGGAATGGCTGAACAAGTTATGGTGCATGAATGTTACAGAGTCCTGTCATTCTATGAGAAACCATGAGTGGTCTAGAAAAGCTTGTGAGGAATTACATGCACCAACACTAAGAAAAGGGAGAACTGAGAACAATGAACATATTAACAACACTGTGAGTTGATCAACCTTGATGGACGCAGTTCCTCTCTGCAGTTCACAGAAAAACAAAACAAAACAAACAAAAAACCCAACAGAATCTAAATGAACACCACATACATATTTTAAAATTTTCTCTTATGTTCTACTATTTCATTGTTCTTTTTCCAGTGGTGGAAACACATCACTTTTATTGCCCTTTGAACCTCTTCTATAATTCTCTTTTAGTTATTTTTAAACCTTTTAAATTCACATTGTTATTTATTTACACATTACTAAAATAGTCTTGTTGTAAGAGTAAACATAATCCCCCTCACCCCACAAAAATAAAAAAAACACAAGAAATAAGTGAAAAAAAGAAAAAAAGAGAAAAAAGTTTCAGTCTGTGTTCTGACGCTATCAATTCTGTCTCTGGGATGGATTGCATTCTTTATCATAAGTCCATCAGAAAAGTTACTTCCATATTTTTCTATAGTTGCTGTTGTTGATTGTAATTCCCTCCATCTGTTCCTCCCAATTAACATTTATTATATTTTCTCTCTCCTTTCACTCTGTTCATCTTCAAAAGTGTACTATGGGGCAACTGAATGTTGCAGCAGACCGAGCAAACACCCAGCCCTGTGGTCCTTGACAGGGTAACCAAACCCACCACCTTGCAAAAAGTAAAAGAAAATGTGTTTTATCTGATTTTCCTCTCCCATGTTCTACCCTCTCCTCTTTCACTTACATCCCCCCTACCCTCCTTTGGCCCCTTTCTCCCATCCCCTTTCTCTATTTTTTTCTTCTAGATTTCTATGCCCTATTAGGTATGTATGTTATTTCTTCTCTGAGCCATTTCTGATGAGAATTAAGGCTCCCTTATTCCCCTTCACCTTTCCCCCCCTTCCATAGAGTTGCAAAAGCTTTTTCCTGACTCTTTTAGATGAAATATCGTAGTCTATTCTACCTCTCCTTTCCCTTTCTCCCAGTATATTTCCTTTTCACCCATTGACTCCATTTTAAAATTATATTATACCTTCAAATTTGTTTCTCTCCTATACCTCTTCTATAAAAGCCCTTCTAATTGCTCTGATAAATGAGAAGGTTTATATGAGTATTATCAGTTATCATCCTCCAATGCAGGAATACATTCAGTTCATCATCATCATTAAATCCCTCATAATTTACCTTTCTTGTCCACTCTCACTATGCTTAAACTGAGTCCTGAACTAGAAGTCCAAACTTTCTATTCAGCTCTGGCTGTTTCAACAGTAATATTTGAAATTCCCCTGTTTCAGTGAAAGGATATCTTTTCCCCTGAAAGTGGGCATTAAGTTTTGCTAGGTGGTTGAGTCTTGGTTGCATTCCAAGTTCTTTTGCCTTCCAGAATATTATACTCTAAGTCCTATGAGATATTAATATGGATACTGCTAGGTCCTGTGTAACCCTGACTGCAGGTACATGGTATTTGAATTGTTTCATTCTGGCTTCTTGTCATATTTTCTCTTTGACTTAGGAGTTCTAGAACTTGGTTATAATATTTCTGAGAGTTATTTAATTTTTTTGATCTCTTTCAGGAGGAGATAAGGGGATGCTCTCAATTTTAATTTTACTCTCTGCTAGGATATCGGGGTAGTTTTCCTGTGGAAATTCTTTAAAAATGAAGTCAAGGCTCTTTTTTTCTGATCATGACTTTCAGATAGCCCAGTAATTTTTTAATCATCTCTTGTGGATCTGTTTTCTGGATCAGTTGCTTTGTTTTAATGAGATATTTCACATTTTCTACTTTTACATTATTTGGTATTGTTATTAGTTCTTGATTCATCACAAAGTGTCTGCTTCCTTTAGTTCCATTCTACATTTGAAGGAGTTGTTTTCCATCCACTATTTTGAAGGAGTTATTTTCTTCAGAGAGCTTTCGTATCTCTTTTTTCTATTTGGTCAATTCTTCTTTTAAGCAAGTCTTCTCCTCATTAACATTTTGGATTGCTTTTTCAATTTGACCTAAAATGATTTTTAACATGATATTTTCTTCAGCATTTTTTTTTGATCTCCTTCACCAAAGCTGTTGACTTGGTTTTCATGTTTGTCCTGCATCTCTCTCATTTCTCTTCCACATTTTTCCTCTACCTCCCTTACTTGATTTTTAAAATCTTTTTGGGGTTCTATTATAGTCTGAGCCCAACTCTTATTTTGCTTGGAGGCTTTAGATACAGAGGCTTGGACTTTGTCATGTTCTGAGTGTGTGTTGGGAGGTTTCTTTTTTCTCTTTACTCATTCCCCCAGACTGTGTCCTGGTTCTGGGGTGCTTTCTGAGCTTTTGAGTATTATTGGGACACTGCTGCAAGGACCTCATTTCCCTAAAGTTCTTATGAGAGGCTCTGACTGCTCTCCTGGACTGTGTTTTGATCTGTGGATTACCATAAGTACACCCCTGTGCCCTGGAGCTGTGAGGAGGGTTCATGCTCTGCTATGGCAGTATGGGGGCCCAGACTGTGATCAGGGTCTGAATTTGGACAAAGCACCAGAGTATATCCTAGGGACAGAAGAGAGACCTGGACAGTCTCCCCCTAATACCTTACCTTCTGCGAGTTGAACACTCTGTAATTAGCTACCAGGCCGCTCCCTGCTGGGTGACTTTGTGTGCCTGCTTCCTTTTCCTGGAATCTGGGCTGTGCTGAGCTCCGCAGCTATGCTGATGGCCATGATTGCACTGAGGGCCACGATGGCTCCCACTCACTCTGGCAGAGGTTTCCCCACTAAATATTACAAGTTGTGTTTGGTGTTCCCTGTGTTGGCAGGTCAGGAAATTGTTCTGCTGCCAGAAGTTGGTATTCCCAGGGACCCACATGCCCTGTAAATTGTTCCAAAAAGGCTGGAGCTCCTTCACTATGGTGTGGTGATCCTGGCTATAGTGCTCTTCCCTTCAAACCCTTGGAGCAGAGCCTTCCAACGATCTTCCAGATTACTTTGGGATGAAGAATTACCTCACTGGATGTTTCTGTGGGTTCTGTCTCTTGAAAATTTAGTTAATGTTATAATTTTAAGGTTTTTGAAATACTTTGGAGAGAGTTCCTATGAAAGGTTGTTATTGTGCCACCATCTTGGCTCCACCCCCTATCCCATGGTTTTCTTTCATTTCCTTTAATCCTGATTAGTCATGGATTCAGGATTTAGACATAAAAGTGATACCATAGACCAATTACCTGATAAAGAAATATTCTATTGATCTGATCTATGGAAATGGGAGAAATTTATGATAAGCAAGAAATAGAGTACATTACAAACTGCAAAATGGATGATATTGATTATATTGATTATATAACTATATCAAATTAAAAAATTTTTGCACTAATAAAGCCAATGCTACCAACATAAGAAGGAAAACTATTCACAGAAACAATTTTCACAACTAGGAGTTTTAATAAAGTTCTCATTTCTAAGATATATGGAGAATTGCATTAAATTTATAAGGTTACAAGTGACCAATGACTAATGACTATTCTGTAACAAACACGTAAGCATAATATTCACCAGACTGTTCACTGCTGAGGGGAGGAGTTTGAGAAGGGATGGTAAAAAGAAATTATGTAATTTAAAAATATGCATATGCATATGGATGCATGTTGATAAAATTTTCTAAGATGTAATTGGAAAAATAAAACAAAATATCAATTGAAAATATAAAAATGATACCATCAGTTCTTTTTCTGGAGGTAAATTGCATTTTTTTATCAGAAATCCTTCAAAACTGTTTTGAATCATTGTATTACAAAGGGCAGTTAAGTAATTTACAGATGATTATTATAAAATGTGGTTATGATCAAGTATAATGTTCTTCTCATTCTTCCCATTTTATTTTATATTTTATTTTTTTTAGGCTTTTGCAAGGCAAATGGGGTTAAGTGGCTTGCCCAAGGCCACACAGCTAGGTAATTATTAAATGTCTGAGACCGGGTTTGAAACCAGGTACTCCTGACTCCAGGGCCGTTGCTTTATCCACTAAGCCACCTAGCTGCACCCCCCCCCCCATTTTATTTTTTATCTGCTCATGTCAGTTTCTCTAGGTTTTCCTGAAGAATCCTGATATTTGTTTATATTTTGAGGTAATTGGAGTTAAGTGACTTGCCAGGGTCAAAAAAAGCTAAAAAGGTCAAGTATCTGGGATCAGATATGAATTCAGGTCCTACTGACTATGGGGCCCATGGTCCATACACTCAATTAATTGGGGTTCTTATTATTTCTTATAGCACAATATTATTATATCACAACCATAGAGAACATCTTGTTCAGCAATTTTTCAGTTGATGAACATCCCCTCAATTTTCAGTTCTTTGCCAATAGAAAAATAACTTCTTTTCTTTGATCTCTTTGAGGTATAGACCTTGTAGTGAGATCCCTGGGTGAAAGGATATGTACAATTTTATAGTCTTTTAGTCATAAATTCAGTTTGTTCTCTAGAATGATTGGATCAGTTCATATCTCCTCCACCAAAAGTTTATTAGTGTTCTTATTTCTCATTAACATTTGTCATTTTCCTTTTCTTTCATTTCTACCAATCTAATAGATGTGAGGTGATACTTTAAAGAAATTTTAATTTAGACTACCCTGGTACAGTCAGGATGGCCATGAGAAACTAGGAAACTCCAGGACGTTTCCCAAAATAATTTTATTTTATTTTATTTTATTTTATTTATTTTATTTTATTTTATTTTATTTTATTTTATTTTATTTTATTTTATTTTATTTTATTTTATTTTATTTTATTTTATTTTATTTTATTTATTTTATTTTGCAAGGCAAATGGGGTTAATTGGCTTGCCCAAGGCCACACAGCTAAGTAATTATTAAGTGTCTGAAGCCAAATTTGAACTCAGGCACTCCTGACTCCAGAGTTGGTTCTCTATCCACTGCGCCACTTAGCCGCCCCTCCAAAATAATTTTAAATGAATCCTTTAAACATCATAAAACAAAACTCACAAAAAAAGACAGAGGTAAACAACTTCTCAACTCAAGATATCTTGGAGGAACTTAAGGAAACTCAGTCTTATCTGAGTAAAAGAGGAGTGCAGCCCTGTGGAAGTAAGGGCGTTTGGGAACCAACTGGGAGCACCTAACCGAAGTTTTAGCAGTTCAGCTCTAGTTGAGTAGGCAAGTAGTACAACAGGTGAGCACTGAAGTCCTCAACCCCAACTTGGAAGGCCAGGTTTGAGCACTGGAACCCTGGTGCAACTGGCAGGATTGGTCAAGGTACCCTAAAGCAAAGAGCAAACCACAAGCATCTGAGACTCTATAGTGGAATGCCAGGGACAAGACCCCTGCACCCAGCACAAAATATTTGGAACTGTATCCCCTTGTCCCATGAACAGAACTCAAAATTCAGATTGAGCCAAAAAACAAAAGAGTACTAACCACAGAAAATATTATGGTGACAGGGAAGCCTAAAACACCATTTCAGAGGAGGAAAGCAGTATCAAAATGCCTACAAGTGAAGTCCTAAAAGAGGTTATGAATTAGTCTCAAATCGAAAAAGTGCTCTTTAATGAGCTCAAAAAGAATTTTAAAAATAGAAGAAGAAAAATCAAGAAAGGAAATGAGAGTCTTGCAGGAGAAATATGAAAAATTGAAATATGTAACAAAATGACACTAAAAAAACTATCTTTAAATGGAAAATTGATGAAATAGAAAAAGAAAAATAACTCCTTTAAAAGTAAAATTAATCAATTGGAAAAGGAAACACAAAAGCTAATTGAAGAAAATAAAACCCTAATAATTGGAGTTGGACAAGTGGAAGCTAATGACTATGATACACCAAGATTCCATCTAACAAAAAGCATCATTGGGAAAAATGCAACAAAATGGAAGGTATCTTTTAGGGAAAATGATCAACATGGAAAATAAATTCAGCAGAGATAATTTATGAATTATTTGCCTATCAGAATATGACAATAAAAAGACCTTCTTTCAGTAAATTATCAAAGAAAGCTGCTCTCATAACTTAGAAGAAGAAAATATCTTACATACTTACTTAAAAGAATACATCTATTATCTCTATAAAGGGATCCCCAAATAAAAATTCCAAGAAACGTTGTAGCCAAATTTCAGAATTATCAGCTAAAGGAGAAAATATTGTAAGCCTCAAAAAAAGATAAAATTGAAAAAACAAGAAGCCATAGCCAGGATTATTCAGGGCTTAATGAATAGTAATAGATCAGAGTACAGGAATATGATATTCCAGAGAGCAAAGGAACTTGAATTACAACGAAAAATAAATTATCCTGCACAATTCAGCATTTTCTTTCAGATGAAACTGTGAACTTAAATTGAAATAAAGAGCTTTTAAAGTTACCTGATAAAAAAGACCAGAACTGAACAGAAAATGTGATCTTCAAACTCAAGACAATGTATAGAAAGGTAAATGTAAATAAAAAGAAGAGTTAGCAATAATTGTTTACATCCCTACATGAGAAAATTACACCTATAATACTCTTGGAAAGTTTGTTTCTCTTAGGACAGTTGAAAGGAATGTACTTCAAAAAAGGGTATGGATATAACTTTGTTATGATGTGATAATACTTATAACTGTGGAGAGCTATATTTCTATTAGGACAGTTGAAAGTAGTATACTCAGAATATGTGGGTGTGGAGTTGTTTATGATGTGATCATATTTAAATCTTTTGAGAATCATATTCCTATTAAGACAGTTGAAATGGAGTATACTTAGGCAATATGGTTAAAATTTATTAGATTGCGATTATATTTAAAACTTTTTAGAATTGTATTTCTATTAGAACTGTTGAAAGTAGTAATCCTAGATAGAGATTGTGTATTTAAGACAGGAATAATACAATTAAGGTATAATAAAGGATTATACTGGAGAAGAAGACAGAGAGAAAAGCCAGTAAACAACTTCACATGAAGAGGCACAAAGGTCTTCTTATATTGGGGGAAAGAAAGGGACGCTGTGAGCATTGAGTAAATTTTACTCTCAACAGATTTTCCTCAAAGAGGAAATAATACATGTTCCAAATTGGGTTTGGAAATTGAACTTACCAAATAAGAAAATGGGGGGAGGGGAAGAAAATGAGAGGAGATAAACGGGGGATAAAGGGAGGGGGGGAAGTAAAAAAGAAAAGCAGGGGGAAAAAGGAAAGATTCCTGATAAATGGGAGGGCAGCTTGAGGGAGTTATTTAGAATCATATGGAAAAATGCTCTAAATATTTATTAGTTAAAGAATGCAAATTAAAACAATTCTGTGATATCATTTCTTAACATCAGGTTGACTAATATACTAGAAAAGTGAAATGATCTTTGTTGAGGGTAGATGTTGAAAAACTAGTACTCTCCTGCATTTTTGATGGAATTATGAAATTTTAACAGAGCAATATAATTACATTACAAAAGTCATAAAAGGGGGAGGGGAGAGAAAATATACATTGTCCAAAAATATTCATAACAGTTCTTTTTGAAGAGGCAAATAATGGGAAATTGAGGGTATGCCCATCAATTTGAGAATGGTTGAGCAATTTATGGTATATGAATGTAATGGGAGTGCTATAGTTTTCTTAGAAATCACAAACTCCAAAACCTGTAATTGGAAAAACAAAATAAAATATCGATTAAAAAAAGAAAAGTACTAAAAGCTAGACTAGACTGGAAAGACTTCAAGAACTTATGCTGGGTGAGGTGAGCAGTACCAGGAGAACATTGTACATATTAACAACAACATTGTGAGATGACCAACCATGATGGACTCAGCTCTACTCAGCAATTCAGTGAGCAAGGACAATCCTAAAATTTTTTTAATGGAAAATGCCATGTATATCTAGCAAAAACAAAACCAAACCAAACAAATATGGAGCCTGGTTGCAGAGTAAAGTACAATATGTCCATTTTTTGAAAATTCTTTTATTTTTTTGTCTCTTTCTCATGGTTGTTTTATCCTTTAGTGCTAATTCTTCTTTCATAATATGATTAATATGGAAATAAGTAAAACATAATTGTATATGTATAACCTATATCAGATTACTCACTACCAAGAGAAGGGGGTAGGAAAGGGAAGGCAGTAAAAATGAGGTACTCAAAAGTTTATAAAAAATTTTAAGAAAGTGAAAATAGTATGCTTTTATCTGCATTCAGATTCCATAGGTTTTCCTATGCATGTGGATAACATTTTCTATTGCAAAATTTAGAATTATCCTTGATCAAAGAACTGCTGAGTGGAACTGAGTCCATCATAGTTAATCATCACATCAAATTGCTGTTAATGTGTACTATATTCTCCTGATTCTACTCACTTCATTCAGCATCAGTTCAAACAAGTCTTTCTAAACTTTTCTGAAGTCTAGCTGCTCATGATTTCTTGAGAACAATATTAGTTCAATACATTCAAATATTGTAATTTGTTTAGTCATTCTTCAATTGATAGGCATTCCCTTAATTTTCAGTTCTTTGCCACTTCAAAAAAGAACTGCTATAAATATTTTTTTTTTCTACATGCGGGTCTTTATCCCTTTTAAAATGTTCTCTTTGAGATATGAACCTAGTAGTAGACCATTACTCAGTCAAAGAGTGTGCAAATTTTATTGCCTTTTGGGCATAGTACCAAATTGCATCCATAATCACAGGATGAGTTCACAACTCCATCAACAATGCATGGGTATCCCAGTTTTCTCCACATCTTTTCCAACATTGATCATTTTCTTATTTTTTGTCATATTAGCCAATCTGATAAGTTTGAAGTGGTTCCACAGAGTTGTTTTAATTTGCATTTCTCTAATCAATAGTGACTTAAAGCACTTTTTAATTTGACTATAAATAGCTTTAACTGTTTCATCTGAAATCAGATTCTCTTACATTTATTGACTAGAAAATGTCATGCATTATTATAAATTTGATTCAGTTCTCTATATATTTTATAAAGTTATCATTTATCAGAAACACTGTGAAAAATTGTTTCCCAGTTTTCTAATTCCTTCTAATCTTAGTTGCATCGATTTTATTTGGGCCCAAACTTTTTTTTTAAATACACGCAATCAAAATTGTCAATTTTGCAATTTATAATATTCTCCTACCCTTATTTGTTCATCAGTTCTTCTCCTCTCCCTAGTTATAATAGTTAAGCAATTTCCTTGTTCTTCTAATTGGCTTATTTTATTACCCTTTAAGTCTAAATCATGTATCCATTTTGACTTTTTCTTTGCATAGGGTGCTTATTTCCTTTTCAAATACTGAGCTCTTATTTTAGGAATTGGAGACTTAGGGTTTATCAAACAGTAGATTATTATAGTTATTTACTACTGCTCATATAAGTCTAAACTATACCACTGATCTACCACTATTTCTTAACCAGTAATAAATAGTTTTTATTACTATTGCTTTATAATATAGTTTAAATATGGTACAACTAGACCACCTTCCTTTGTATTTGTTTTTCTTTAATTCCTTTGATATTTTTCTCTTTTCTTCTTCTGGATACTTTTGCTATTATTTTTTCTAGCTCTATGGATAATTTTGGTACCTTGGTATAGAGCAGAATAAGTAATTAATTTAGGTAAAATTTTCATTTTTATCATATCATTTCTGCCTACCCAGCATATAGCAATATTTTCTTCTTGACCTGGGAGCTCTAGAATTTTGATATAATATTCTTGGAGGTTTTAATTTTGGGATCTCTTTCATGAAATGATCAGTAATTCATTCAATTTCTAGTTTATCCTCTGACTGTAGGATATCAGGGCACTTTTCCTTCATTGTTTCTTAAGATGATTTTATTTTTTGATCATGATTTTTTATTAGTACAATAATTCTTAAATTATCTCTCCCTAATCTGTTTTCATGTCAATTGATTTTACAATGAATTATTTTTCATTTTCCTTATATTTCATTTTTTTAATTTTTATTACTCCTTGTTGTTTAATGGACAGCAAGTTTTCACTTGCTTGATCCTAATTTTAAGTATCAGGCATGTGAATTGTATAGTATTCACCAAACATAAAAGAATTATATGAATTTATAATCTGATACTTGTTTTACATATTAATCTTTCCACTGGAGAATGATTTTTTTTTTCAGACTTAATCAACAAACTGCAACCATTTATGGCAAAAAGATCCCTGATACTTTGTGATTTAAAACTATTGGCCTAACAAGAATCCAAAAGAAGGTCCTAATATTTTGCAGACCCATGAGACATCTGCAGGAATACTTTGATGACCTGTTGAGATACTTTGAAAAGGATAAACCAATGTCTAAATATAGGGAAAACATAATAATAGCAATCTTAATTACTACTTGAGCGAGAGCTGCTTTTCCAAGTATGATACCCTGGTTGGTGTACGTCCAGATGTTCCCTCATTCTTCAGTGTAGATAAACCTTGAATAGATGTAGAGGATTGCAGTTATAACTAGCAGCCTGATTGCTTTTTCTGCAGGCAGATATTGTAGTTCTCGAATTCTTCAACTCCTGGAGGAACAACAGTTTAGATCTTAAGTTGATTCAATTCTTACCTTCCCAAGAGAAACTTTGAAAAGGTTGTTCAAGAAGAAGACAGACATAAAAACTTAGCTAGGTTATGAGGTCAAATCTAGTACTGTTTTTAATGCAATTTTAAATTTAATTTTTTTCAAAAAGTAGTTTTCAACATTTATTCTTTTTGCAGGCTTTTGAGTACCATGTTTTTCTTTTATTTGTCTTTTTTTTGACAGTGTCATTAAGTAACACGCCCAATGTCACACTGAAAAGTAAGATTTAAGTGCCTGAGGGCTTGATTTGAAATCTGGACTCCAGGGCCTGTACTCTATCCACTACCCCACTCAGCTGTCCTTGATTTCCATATTTTTTCTATCATTCTTCCTTCCTTCCCCCCTTCCCATGTCAGTGAACAATCTGATATAGATTGTACATGTACAATCATGTTTAATATAATTTCAAATTAGTCATGTAAAAGAATAAATAGAGCTAAAGGGGGAAAAACCATGAGAAAGGGAAAAAAACCCATAAAAGTAGGTTTAAAAAGTGAACATAGTATACTTTCTCTGCATTCAGAATCCAAAGTCTTTTCTCTGAATGTGGATGGCATTTTTCATAACAGATCTCTCAAGAATATCCTTGTACACTGAACTATAGAAAAGAATTGTTTCCATCGTAGTTGATCATCTCACGATGTAGCTGTTAATGTGTACAATGTTCTCCTTGTTTTACTCATTTTACTGAGCATGAGCTAGTGATTTTTCATCCAATCCTCCCTCATTATTAGAGAAGGATGTATCTCTTCACTGAATCATAGCTAGAGATGGGTCTTTTGCTAGTGAACTCTTCAATCCAGATCTAATATGTCCAGCACCCTAAGAGTAGGAACCGACCAAGAATTCAGAGTAAATTAATTATTCTGCAAATCCTTGCAATATATTTATATTATTACTAAAAATTAGTGAATTATGTGTCTTACTTTCAGAGAATGTACAATTAGAACAATATATCTTAAGGCTAAGACTGATGATTAGCACATTGTTTTTAATGCTAACATATTTTGAAATTTCAATCTGTTAGAAGACTAATTTTTATAAAGAAGAATCTCAGTTATAATCTTCCATACACACCAATAAACAAATTATATCTTATCTTTGTATCTCTCTATCTTTCTATCTATCCATCGTTTATGCAACTAGGTGGTGGAATCAATAAAGTTACAGGTTGGAAATCTCCTGAGTTCAAGGCCGGTTCAGATACAGTTATGTGACCTTGAACAACTTACTTAACCTATTTGCATTAGTTTTTCATCATGAGCTGAAGAAGTAAATGGCGAAAGAAATAAAAATGATATTTTTGCCAAGAAAGCCCCAAATGAGTTCAAGAATAGTCAGATATTACTTAAAAGGCTGAACAATTATATACATTCATATACTTAAATACATAAACAATACACATGTAAATATAATTTTATGTATATATTCAATATATTTGTTAAAAACAATTTAAAAATTTAAAAACAAACAAAAAATAAAACCTATTCCCTTTTGAATACAAATTGATTAATGGGACTTATTCAACATGCTCAATAACCATCTTTTTTCAGATAAAATGAATAGTTTCAACCAGGGCTTATTCTATAATTTATTTGAAAGGCTAACTAGTATGGTTATCATAACTATTTAGTGTAGATATTGAAAAGGTATTAAGGATATCCTTGAATAGATAAAATGTAAAACATGTTTGAAGGCAGCAATCATTTTTAGAGAGGAATGAAAAAATTTCTAATAATTTTTCAGACAAAAAACCCCTGCAATTTTCACTTATTGACATTAAAGAAGAACATTTATCAATAAAGACCTATATGGTTCATCATAACTGTGTCCTCAGAACACTTGGAAGAAATAAAATCTCATGAATGGCAGAGATATATCAAAGAGTTGCACAGTTGAGAATGATTTAAAAAGAAACATTTTAGCATCATTTTTAAAATGCTTTTCAAGACACTGACTGTACTTCCATTTAAATCAAGTTTTATGTTATCTTGTTTTACTCAACTCAACATTTTACCCCTTATTTGGAGAAAGAATAGCTGTTATGTAACATTTATTTAGTTGAATCAGTGTTTTGGGTTCAATCAAAAAAATAGGATTTACCTTAAAGCTCTTAGCATAAATTGCTTTTTATCTTTAATTACTTTATGACAATAAATTCCTAAACTTTAATATATTTTCTCTAGTGTTTTCTCCCTTGATTTAGTATAAACTTAAAAAGTCTTTTGAATATGAACACTAAAAGAGGACAGTATCTTTCACCTACCCTGCTGGCTTTCTTTACTCTTTACTTCAAAATTGTAAATGTTTTTAATTGGGCTATTTGCCCAGCAGTTGCAGCTTCTCAATATTATGGTTGACCTTGAATAAATTATTCTTGGATTCCACCAATATTAGTAATTATAATTCCATTATACCCCTTGCTCCACTTAGGAGCTACTTAGACTTTGATCAATGTAGTCATTACACTTATTGATTGATAATTGTAATGCATTATTCTTCGACTTGCTTGCTTCTTTCATTAATTGTCTTTGTGCTGTCCAGAAATATGGTTGCAAGACTCCTGTCACACATTTCATCACAACATATAACCCTAGTTTTACATTTAATATGGGAGCTAATTGCTTACTTCCATTATTAAATATGATGTGTTATTATTTATTGCATCTTTCTGGCCATATACATATTTATCAAATCAGCCTGAATCATACTTATAAATATTTCCTTGTTTGCCTACTAGCTTTCATAAAGAAAAGTTTCAAGTTTTGGAATAATTATAATACTTTCTCTCTCTCTCTCTCTCTCTCGTATTGTTGCAAATTTAAGCATTCTCATTTTGAAAGAATTTATTCTTCACTTTTGGACCCCGAAATATGCTACTGCTGAATCTTCTTAATATGGTACTTGCTTTTAACTCTAGGAGAAATTGGAGGTATATTTAGAAAACTCATCTTTTTCATTATGTATAAATTGTTAGAATTCAGTGTGTGAACTTGAACAATTGATAAGCTCCACTTGGTTAAATTGTTGACATTGCCCTTATGTTGACTGCATAAAAGCAGCCATGCTGTTGTCACATAAAGTACCACAGATGTGAATTTGCCACACCACTGTCATGCAACCTTTAATTTGGGGAATTTGAGTAATGCATTTTAATTCCTGGGAGTCTCAAATTCTTTATTTTAAAATAAAGATACTGGGGAGGCTAGGTGGCACAGTGGATAAAGCACTGCCCCTGGAGTCAGGAGTACCTGGGTTCATATCCGGTCTCAGACACTTAATAATTACCTAGATGTGTGGGCAAGCCACTTAACCCCATTTGCCTTGCAAAAAACCCCTAAAAAAATAAAAAAATAAAGATACTAAAAATAATTTGCTACTATATTGTGTTTTATTCAAATGAAGACTATGAATGAGGTGGTACAAGTATTACTAGGACTATTTGACAGATGAGGGAGACAAAATTCTGGGAGCATATGCACTATGTTTAAGCTTGCCTGTTAAGTTTCAGAGCTGAAGTTTAAGTCTTCATCCTATGATACCAGGTTTAGGCCTCATACTCTCTTCCCTTCTTCACAAAGTACACTATGGAAAGCAATGAGATAAACAATAAAAGATTACTACTATTCATAAAAGTATAATGATAGCAAAAGCAATATCTTTCTATTATCACAAGCTTGGTCAACAGGAAATGAATATTTTCTAGCTAAGTTAACTTTTATATTAGAGAAAAATAAAGCAGTACAGTGCTATGAACCTTTTACAATGATATTTGAAAAGTGG
The DNA here is from genome assembly GCF_037893015.1 of Macrotis lagotis. Taxonomy (NCBI): domain Eukaryota; kingdom Metazoa; phylum Chordata; class Mammalia; order Peramelemorphia; family Peramelidae; genus Macrotis; species Macrotis lagotis. The sequence goes on along the minus strand of NC_133666.1, from coordinate 476,590,206 downwards.
TAGAAAATTGGGAAGAGGTTTCAAGATTTACAGATTTGACTTTGTCAAAGTTTTATTTTTATTAATAATGATAGCTGGTTGGGCGACTAGGTGGCACAGTGGATAAAGCACCAGCCCTGGAATCAGGAGTGCCTGAGTTCAAATCTGGCCTCAGACACTTAATAATTACCTAGCTGTGTGGCCTTCGGCAAACCGCTTAACCCCACTGCTTTCCAAATACCTAAACAAACAAACAAGCAAATAAATAATGATAACTGGCATTTATGCAGCTCTTCACATGTGTTATCTCATTTGGTCCTCACACAGGCACAGAAAAGTATGTGCTATTATAAACCTCATTTCATAGATGAGGAATCTGAGACTGTGAGAGACTAAGTGATTTCTCTAGGATCACATCGAAGTAGTCATTAAGTAAAAGTGGGATTCAAAGTAGGATTCGAACTCAAATATTCCTGAGTTTATCTTCTTAGTGCACTGGTCCATAAGCTCGTTATTTTAGCTGTGATTTTTTGTATAATAATTAACTACTAGAGAATCTGAAATAATTTTTTATTTACCATATTACAAATAAATTAGAAAAAAAGGAAAGAACATATATCAAGAAATTCCAGTGAACTATAAAGTTTTGGAATTCAAGACCCTTTATTTTTTTCCAGACTATTTTACAGAATAAATCAAGTTCTTTTAGACAATCCTCACACAGCAACCTGAAGGTCTTTAAGCTCATTGTGATTTCCCTTTTTGAGTTCTCTAATTTGCAATGGTCTTTACAATTCATGGTAATTAGAATTAAATATTTCTCTAAAGTTACAGTATCACTTCATCAGAGTGAATTATAATCACCTCCTTAATTATCTTCACTATTTCCCCTTGAAGATTTCATTAGTTCAGACTGTAATATCAAAATATTTAATTATTTTGTGCTCATAGATGATCAGAAAACATATTTTTTTAGGATTTTACAAGGCAATGGGGTTAAGCGGCTTGCCCAAGGCCACACAACTAGGTAATTATTAAGTGTCTGAGGTCAGATTTGAACTCAGGCACTCCTGACTCCAGGGTGGATGTTCTATCCACTGCACAACCTAGCCACCCCCAGAAAACATATTTTTACAAGCCATTTTGTGTCTAAATATATATGCATATGAAATTCCAAAAACCCAGATTAGTAATGGGGAAGGGAAAGGTGAGGAAAAAAAATGTTTGTGCAAAAAGATGGATTTGAGAAAAGAAATTCCTCAAGGAAAATAAACATCTAGAAGACTGAAGACAGGTTATTACAAGTAGAACACGGTGCAGAGTACTAGCAGTGCTTATTTATTTATTTATTTTTAAATGTTACTGGAAAAGATAGGAAATCTGGCATTAAAGTATGATTTAACAGAAGGAAAAATAAACTTAACATTTGGGAACTTGATTGTAAATCGGATAAATTTATCCATAAAATGGAGAAGGGTGGTATAATGGAATAAAAAGTAAAATTTACTAACTTCATAAATTCAGGAAACTCACTTAAAACAATATTTATTTTGCCTTAAAATATGGTGTAACAATATTCAGTTTGGTTTGACTCTCACTCTTCTCTGTCCAATAAAAAAATGAAATCTCAAACTCAAACTAAGTAATACTAAAGATAGATCTTGTTCAGAGAGGCAATCAGTGCAATCATACTATACTTATTGGTACCAGAAAGGATGATATAAAACTAATATTAAATATGTGTTAAATTCTTCCAAAAATTTAGTTGAATTGAAAAAAAAACAGTGAGACTGTAACTGTCAGATACTTCATTATATACATCTGCATGTATTAGGAATAAATAATAGAGAATTTAAGTAATCAAGAACTATATAAAATCTTAAAGGAGTATATTTTAGGAAGATAGAGTATCCTTACAAAACTTATTTTGCTTTAGGGCATATACAAATAATTAATAAGGGCAGAAATATGTAAATGTATGCTCCACAAAAAAAAAAAAAAACTACAGAGGAGATAATGAGAACCTAGGAAAAATTCATCAGATTGAATTGTTAATGGCAATTCATAGCCTTTGATAAAGCAATTTCAAGCAAGTGATGGGAACTTAAGCCAGATTATGAAAGGTTACTAAGTGAATGGGCAGGGAATGTGTAGAGACAATGAAAATAGATGAATTTTTATGTGAACTTCATAGTTAAGAAAAGAGGGAAAAGAGCACTCCTAAAGATTATTCTTAGAACAATATGACTTGAAAGATAATTCTTATAAATTCACTAAATAATGACATGATAATAGATGTAGATCAAGGAAACATATTGTAGCAAGGATTGAAGTGGAGATAAATGGAATGGGACCATTGCGAGTTGCCAATGGCTACTTCTGTAGAAAAGTGATCAAGGTCAAGAAGCAGCTGGAATAGGAGACAGAGTAAGAAAGTATGTCAAAGAAAAAATAAAGCCTTCTCATAAATCCTTAGCAGCATGCTTTATGGTTAATAAAATGACACTGGATAAAAAATGTGTGCCTATGTATAAATAAACTATAAGATATTAATGGAAGGGAATGCTATAACATTGTGAGAAAAAATGAATGTAAGGAAAAAGTGGATTGATTTGTATGACCTGATGCATATAAAATTAAACAGAATCAGATGGAAATTATTCACTTTGACAAAAGAATACAATTAAAAAGATTATCAACTCAGTCAAACTGATAAATCAAATCCCCATTACATATAAAAGAAATTTTTAACATTCCTTTTAAAACTTTGAATTCCTAATTCTCTCCCTCCCTCCCTCTTTACCCACCTTACTTCTTGAGAAGACAAAACATTTGATATAGTTTATACATCTAGTAATGTAAAACATAATTCCACATTAGTCATGTTGTGACTAATGTCATGTCATATTTCTATTACTTTGTACACAGTACATATTACTTTGCATCTGTTTCTATAAGTCTTCCCAGACTTCCCATTTACCTTAGCTTCATTTCTAAATAAAAAAATAAGATATAAGATACTACACCTTTAATTGTACATTGATATCCCCTTTTTTGAGTATATGTCTTCAAGCTAACACTTGTAAGATATTCTATAATACTTACAGAAAATTTTTCTTGCCATTTCCCAACTGTCTTTGAAAAAATTTGAAATTTAAACAAGAATTTACTTTATGTATGGGAAAATAGCAATTAGGGAAACTATTCTAAAACATGATGATAGTTTCATTATAACCATATAGAAGCATCGATATTGAAAATATAAGAAGTTAGGAGAAAAAGATAAAAGACAATGACAGTGGAAATAGAAATTTAGCAATATCTAAAAGAAATAACGACCTTTCCAAACCAAGAGCAGATTTAGAACATGTTAATGAAGACTTCACTTAAAATCATCTAATTTTAGCACAATCATTCTTTCAAATTCACTTCTAGATATAAAGAACTTTTATTATATTAAATGGACATAACATTGAGTTCCACCAATTTGTTACGATTGATGTATACAAAACTTAGTATCTTCCTGGAGCAACTCCAATCTCAAAGTAGCAACTGCTATTAATCACTTAATTCTGCCTTACTGTTCCAGAGAGCTTAGAAAATAAATTGCCATCATAGTTCAATACATTCTCACCTGGGAAGAAGTGTGTATTATTTACATAAAATCTGAGATGAAGTTCAAGGATTGGATGGCAGAGAAATCTTCACATGTATTTATAAAAGAAAGATATTTAGAAATATGTTTACATCTATACTGGCTAATATATTGCAAGACATTGTTGCTTTTTCATATGTATTATCTGTATGCATATAGTATAAGTTTGTATATATTTATATACATATACAGTTATATGTGTTCTCAGAGAGTTAGTTTATAATATAAAAATGTAAACAATGTGATATGAATTAATAGGTCTTAAATTAAATCTTGATTTACCAACTGTAATGAATACATTGTCTTCTTCCATCTGGACTGTTGGAGAATCCCTGATTAAACTCTTTCTGCCTAAATCCTACTGATGGCTCCTAATTTTTTCCAATATTTTTATGAATTTATAAATTTATAACAATTTACAACAAACATGGTTCTGAAAAATGTGCATTTTATAGTAAAAAGTTGTTAAATATAAACTGTATCTAATTCTTTTAGGTACTTAGTATTTTTTTAAAACCTACCTAATATTAATTTTAGGGAAAATTCATTTATCCCTAAATCATTACAATTTTCCATTCTATTCATTGAATTTTTATACTAAGTGATCTAATTTCTGTCATTTAGTTACATGATGGATTTCTATGCAAATAATGAATGTGATTTATCTATCGTTCTTTAAGGTAAGAAATATATCAATAAACTAATCAACACAGACAGTAAGATCTCAAACAAATTTTACACGATGACAGAAAAAAGTGTTAAAAATTAACATTCAGGGGCGGCTAGGTGGTAGTGGATAGAGCACTAGCCCTGGAGTCAGGAGTACCTGAGTTCAAATCCAGGCTCAGTCACTTAATAATTACCTAGCTGTGTGGCCTTGGGCAAGTCACTTAACCACATTGCCTTGAAAAAAAAAATTAACATTCAGCTTTTCAAGAAATTTAGTTTACCTCATATGAGCACAGGTTGGTACTCATATCAAATGCAGCAGGAGAAGAAAATAAAGTGGTGGTTAAAAAGAAAAAATATCTAGAATTCTCTATTCTATATCTAGCACCTTTCACTACTAATATGATATTCACAAAATGACAAAGAAAGTAAATAATGAGCAAGAATTTGTTTATCATCAAGAATTATGTTAAATATTATGTGGCAATAGCTAGCATATCTAGATAGTGAGCATAAAGCTTAGTTTCTGTAAAGTATTAACCATAATATTGAGGAAACAGACTATTCATAGTTTTATTATTAATAATGTTGTGTGATATTGATGAGGATGTCAGAGAATTTTGAAATAAGATGGAACAATATTAATTGGAGAGAGTCTGATGAAGAAGTCATGATTTCAGAATGCATGTAATAATTGGAAAAGGACAAAAATGTTCGTTGTTCATTTTCAAAGAAGACCACCTCATCAGGGAGGTGAAGTCATTACAAGCAGTGAACTGGATTTAAGTGATGGAGTGCTATTTAAGTCATCAGCCTGTCTTTTTCCTCAGAGCTATCTGGATTCAGTGGCTTGATATGAAGATCAGGACAACTGAAGATGGTCCTAGATGTGAAGCAACCATGGTAAGGTTGCCCTAGGCTACATAGTTAGAAAAAGTCGAATGTCTGAGGTCAGATTTGAGCTTCTGTCCTCTTAATCAAAGACCATCTACCCAATGCATCACCTAGATGCCTTAACCTGGAGTTCTGGACCTGGTTCCTTCAATTACAGTCTTTTTGGATTTAGTGCTATTCAATCACTCCTTGAAAGGAGTGGCTAAATGCACTTTTTAAGAGTCACCATAGTTAGTACACGTTCCAGTTAGAATGTATCACTCTGAAATTAAATGTTTTCTACTATATCCTAGTATTGGGAAGAAATGAAAGACTTTTGGATTCAAGATACCCATGTAATTTAGTTCTAGACATTCTCAAATTCCTATATAGCTCAGCATTCAATTAATTTGATAAAGAACAAAAGATAAACTAAGCATAGGAAAGGTTCTACATACATCTTGCCTGCAAACTTGACTTTATTATGCATATCTATCATTAATAAAATCCTTTGCTTTGGAACTATATTTTCACTAGTGAAAAACATTTCTTTTTCCCCCAATGCGATTATTTAAAATTTTATCAAAACTGTATATTATCACATACTTATCCCATTTTGTATCTTAAGTGTTATTTATTTTAATTGTTAGTTGAAATGTTGTATCATTTACTTAGATGTGTCTGCAATTCAATTTGCATGTATGCCACTGTGCATTATGAATATCTGAATATATGAAAAACCACTTCAGATTTTTAACAAAGACAAAGACATCTGATAGGATACGAATAAAGAGAGGAGGATTTCTACACTCCAATAGAAAGAGGAAAATCTTTAGGTAAAGGATTCTGGGCAGGTACTTTGGATGAATGAATAACAGAAGGAAGCACAGTTAGAAATAGTTATATTAATTAATGCTTTCCCCACACTTAACTCTTATAAATGCTATTTTTGAAATTTTATTTTTTTTCTTTAAATTTGCCATGACAGTCATTCATTCAAGAAACTTTGGAATATAAAAATAAATCAAAAACATTTTCTCCCAACTGGAAACTAAATGGTAAATAAAATTTGATTTTCTTCTGAGAACCTCTCATTCCTTGCTCTCTCTTAGCAGTGTTGAGCTCTTATCTGTTCATGAATGCCAATGGACATCCCCTCACTATTGCTTCCTGTTCCATAGCCTGTCATCATGACTTAGCATGACTTATTTTGAATTTTACTTCATCACTTTATAACATCCTATTCCTATCATTATTACTCTACCTTCTGTCTCAGTGAATCAAATAATTTGCATCCAGCATTCTTCTTCACCATAACCATACCATTTATTGCTGTTGACTTCAAAATGATAAAGATGTTCTATCAGTAACCCTAGTTACTGGATCCCAAAGGGTAATCACATCTTGGACTTCACTATTAGCAAAATTTCAACTCACATCCAAAATCTGTTTCCACCTCAGTTTTTTATCCAAGTCTGATCATTCTGTAAAAAACTGGAGGAAAAAATGATGACTTAATGTTGCATGTCTTTGTAGGGGGTAGAATACATGGGAGAGCTTTTGAGAGGATAACTATTTTGCATTTCTGCTTTAGAAAGGCCATTTATAGCAGCAGCTAGGTGGCCCAGTGAAAAGAATACCAGTTCTGGAATCAGGAGGACCTGAGTTCAAATCAGATCTCAGACACTTAATAATTACCTATGTGACCTTGGGCAAATCACTTAACACCATTGTCTTACCAAAAAAAAAAGAAAAAGAAACACCATGTGTAATTCTATACATATAATGTAATATCAACTAGGCCACTAGTTTGTTTTTTATTGTTGTTTGCTTGCTTATTTCATTTTTTTTTTAATTTTTAAAAGGCAATTGGGTTAAGGGACTGGCCAAAACAAACAACTAAGTAGCTCTGAAGTGTCTGAGGTTGGATTTGATTCTTCCTGATTCTAGAGCTGGTGCTCTATCTACTGCATCCCCTAGCTGCCCCCATGTATAATTCTTGGGATCTGATTTAGGAAGAGATTAACTTCGAAAATTAAGCATATAGAGGAATCCAATAGTTAACCACATCTCTTATTTCTAGGTTTCCTCCTAGTGCCTTCTGGTATTTTCCCCTTGGGTAAAAAGAGGTTCTTTTTCTCCTGGTTGAGGAAAGTTTCATCTTCTTATCTAAAGAGCTCATCAGCTGTGTGATTACTGGAATGTCCTAATCAATGAAATTTCTCTGATACTATTCACTATCAATCTTTTGTGTAATTACGTTTGGTGAAAGGGGTCAATGTAATGGGTACAAAGCTTTACCTCTTATTTGGCTGAGAGATAGAAGGCATAAAAATATTTCTTTTAAAAAAATCTAAAAGTCAAAATCTTAAGCTGGAAATATTTAGAGGACAGAGTAAAATAAAACAATCAGTCTCAAGGCTCTTCTCTAACTTCCCTCAATGATGGACCATATCCTCCCTTAAATGGTGAAACACAAAGTTTCCTATGGAAAGAAGTGGACAAAATTCCAAAGGAATCCATCAGTCTCTTCCCTCTAATTGCCTGTCTATATGTTTAGAAATATGAGGAGGATATACACATTTTATGTGGACAGTTCAGAACTTGAAGTGTGAATTCTCCCTCTCTGACTGCAATTTTCAACCCTTTCAATTCTCCACAGCCTCTTCTTCCTCAGCAACACAAGGAAAACCTGATTTCTGAAAATAAAACAGTAAAATAAAATAATAAAACAATCATCGTGGTGAAAAATGTATATTCCATCTTAGAATTCATGGTAGTGAATGTTTGGAAAGCTAGTCACACTCTAAAATATATTGTAGATGATGGGAGCATAGACTTCAAAACAGGAAGGAAAGATAAAACAAAATGTTAAAGAAAGGTAATCTCAAAAGCATTTGGACATTCTTATGAATAATGTGCTGGAGACACAAAAATAAGTGAAAGATTGAGTTGATTATATAGTCTAATACAGATGCACATGGAAACCATTAATTAAGATTTTAAAAAATAATGAAGAAGATAGAAGCAATAAAGAGAAAAAATGACAATGGTGCACAAACATTTTTGATTATGAGCCATTTGGAATTTTCTTGGAATATTATCTTGTTGAGAATAACCAAGTCTTATGGTTGATCATACTTATAGTATTGTTGTTACTGTATACAATATTCTCCTACTTCTCCTCAATTCACTCTGTATGACTTCATGTAAGTCTTCCCAGGTTTTACTGAAATGTTCATTCCTAATTTCTCAAAACAAAATCATATTTCATCCCAAATATATACCCATCATTTTTCAGTCATTGGCCAATGGATTCTCCTAAATTTACAGTCCTTTACCACCACAAAAAGAGTTGTTATAATTTTTTTCTTGTACAAATGCTTTCATTTACCTTTTGGTTGATCTTTAAGGGATAATAGCTAACTTCAGATAGAGTAATTTTAGTAAAAGTTCAATTACAATGTGAAGAGAAATTAGCAGAGTAATAAATTAGAGGAATACAAAGTAGATTATTGGAGCAGCTATGTGATAGAACACTGGCCTTCAAGTCAGGAGGACATGAGTTTAAATTTGGCGTCAGACACTTAATATTTACTTAAGTAACCCCATTGCTTTTCAAAAACAAGAAAAACAAAAGTGGAATATAAATTCTAGTGACTTAGTAGTGAAATGAAAAGGGAAATAGGAAAATAATTTGATGGAATGGCATGATGAAGTAAAGGGTTGCTTTTAAAGATACATATGGAAGATATAAACAATTTCTAGGTTGTAAAGAAAAACAAAAATTGGAAGACATTGGAGTTCAGAGTAAGAGGGAAATTTATTCATCTTGTAAACTCTTAGAAGAAATTGCTGGTGATGGAATTAAAAACACAAGTATAGGAGTTAGTCTAGAAAAAAAGAACTAAATTTTCCTCATGAATTGGAACAAAAAAGAAGACAAGTGAAAAGGAGGTCATGTATAAGTGGTAAAGCAGCAGAAACACAGGTAAAAGAGTAGTCTGTATTTGTTTGGTATAGTAAAAGATGAGCTCATTCACTATTGTGTGATGAGGTTGCAACTTGAGATAGGGAAAAATATGTTAATATTGCCCTCAGATGCTATGCTTATCAATGAGGGCAGAAAAAAGAATCACAATGAAATAATAAGTAATGTTTGGATTAGATAAAATAATTATAGTGAATATAATTGGCATAGTTTATGACTTTCTTTAGGAGGACTCAGAATTTAAGAAGTAATGAAAAAAATAGATGGTACAGATGACCCAGAACTGAGATTTGGCTAGGTAAAAATTGTTGTAAGACAAGAATAAAGGTCTCAAGGCTGATTGACTCAAAAATTTCAGTGGTCAAATATAGACTTCATTAAGTTAATCACCTAGAAGAACAGAGAAGAATAGGAAAAATGGAGGTTTCAGTAAGAATGAAAAAAAATAACTTTAATAGAAATGAAGCAGGAGAGATGAAAGTTCAGGATACTGTGATCAGAGAAAGGGCATATAAACTCTCAAGATTATGGAGAGAGAAAAGATCTCTCAAAGTAATTTTCCTAAACTCAGGTATGATCTTGATACCCTGAAGGAGAATGCAAATGGAGGTCAAAGGATCTGAAGAGATTAATAAATTAGAAGACTGAGGTGTTTATAGGGATATTACAAAAGCTGCTAACATGGATGAAAATAATTATTAGAATGGATTAAAATATTGTTATTCATGCAATTAATTCTTGAACAAAAGACAATGATTTGGGGGAGAAGGGAGTAGATCTGGAGAATGGTGGTAGCAAAAGATTTTCTTTTTTTTCTATTTGTATGTGCCAGAAAGGAGAATGCTGCACCTCTTCCTAGACTGGTGTGGGAAAGAGTTTGGGCAAAGAAATGGAAAATATAGAGAATATTAAGGCATGACATATTTTCTGGGGAACGTTGAGATTCTATTAATTCTCAAAAATGGAAAGAGTGGGGAAATATCTAAAGTGGATATAGGAGAAGGTAGAGGAGTATGGGATGTCTTGGCCAAGCAAGATAGATATAATATTGTAGGGTGAAGAAGCAGCAAAAGCTGTGCTTTTTGTTTGATGTAATGTTCTTTTAAAGCATTAGGATCTTTGAGTCCTGAGAAGGAGTACATGTACATTTGATGACACAGCACTGGGAAAGAAGTAATTGGTTAAGGAGATGAGAGTATTGATGGCAACAGAGGCTAGGAAGGCTGAGTGGGAAAGATCAATGATAATTGTGGTTGGGAAGAAAGACTCTAATGTCTACTGTCTAAAACATGAATTTTCTTCTCGCCTTAGAAGAGGCATTTCTTAGCATGTTCTTGTCATATGGAGGGGGATTATGCATAATAATACATTCTTTTTGGTTGATTGAAGTGTAATTTACAACGTTGCTCATGGCATCAAGAAGAGTGAATGAAACAAACCTCTAATTCTGTACATTCTATTCGATTAGACAACATGCTTCTTCCCTCCTCAGTGGTAACATTTCTTGGTCATGTGTAAATGAGTCAAGTACTTCAATTTATGTTATCTAACATTTATTTTCATCATATCTACTTACCTTTTTGATGACAGAAATCAAAGCATTGATGGAATTAAAGGATTCTTATATATATATATATATATATATATGTGTGTGTATATAAACATATACATATATTAACAGCACACATCTATGTTAATATTACCCAAATATAAATATACGTAAGTAAATATTTATATGCATATGTTTACAAAATTACTTAAAATTTAACTGATTGACTAGACTGAAAGACATCTGATATGAGTAGATAAAAATATTTTAATATCAATACCAATATCAGACACTTATGATGAAATGATGACAGAAGAAAGAATAATACACTTCTAGCAAAAGTGAAGATTGTAACCTGAGGGAAGGCTAATTAAGCAATTAGCAGCAGAATCAGATTTCATTTTTTTTCTTAAGAAAAATGTATAAAGTGCAGAATAATGTTGTGGACACCTACCTCTTCCTGCAAATGTACTGAATGTGAGGAATAAAAAGTAAATGGTAGATATATATTTAGGGCAATTTCTCTCTATGATTTTCAGCAGAAAGGGACATATGAAAGGGAAATATCCGAATATAGTAATATGAAAACACACGAATCAAATTTAAATTGTTATAGAGCCTATGGTTTTTATGAGGAAACATAATAGAAAATGACACTAATAATATTTTTTGTATAGTCAGAGAAAGAGACTTGAAGATATGAATGTTAAAAGGACATTTTCCCAATTTTCTGAAGTAGTTGTGTTTTCCTATGAGTTAAAGAATGTCAGTGGTTCTTATGTCTTCCTTTTATCCCTTAAATAAATAATAAAAATGCAATAAAGTTCGTAAGTTAAAAATCAATCTCAATGTAAATATTCATATTTTTAAACTCTGCAGACATATCTTTTGTCATTAATTAAGAAATGAAAACATTATCAAATGAGATATTTTAAAGCACTTAAAATTGATCCTGGCATGTAATAGGGGCCATTTAAATAGTAGATATTAACATCATTATTGTTCATGTATAAAATAAGAAAATTTGTGACATTAAGTAAAATTATCTCATTAAAATTAATGTCCATTTTCACTTTTTTAAGTTAATTACTTTTGTTTGTTATTTTCATAGGATACCACAATTAAAACAGTATAACTCTTCAATTAATACTCAATGTCTTACTGTTTTCAAATCCTTTATCAAATGCCAACTGCTTGAACTAGGAACAGCAAATTAAGCTTGTTTAACCAAATCCCACTTTGAATCTCATGCAGACTGCTTTACTATATAATCTCCTCTTCATATTGCCAGAAGATATGATGAGTAATTATATTTTATAGAGGTCTAGAAATCACTGGTGATTTTCTGCAAGTTTCCATTGTTGAATTAGTAAAATAATAGATCTCTTGTGCCTTCCTATTTGGTTTCATGACCATTTTTCAGTCTACAAAATCTCTTAGGGGTGAGTTATTCCTGGATATTGGGGGGGGGGGAATACAAGCATTACAAAATTGCAATGTTTTCCAAACTCCCAGAGCTCTGGAGTAACATTGCAATTATCATTTGGTGAATTAGCAAAACCAGTAAGGATTCCCCTCCATGACTTCCAAGATTTCTAGATATTTTTCCTTATGTGGATTTCTTATCTCTTTACTTTGAATCATTCATAAACGAGCTTTCAACTTATAGCATCAAACATCTTTGGTAAGATCTGAAAACCCTAGAAACAAGTGAGGAAGACTTACTACTATTAATTCAACAAAGAATACTTTCAGAAATTTACACAGCCCTATCTATTGTCAGTTTCACCTTCTATTATAACTTCTGAATAACAGGTCCCAGTGAGGGAAATCAGTCTCAAGATTCTTCTCTAGGGGAGGCTAGGTTGCGCAGTGGATAGAGCTCCAGCCCTAAAATCAGTAGGACTTGAGTTCAAATCAGAATTCAGGCTCTTAATAACTGCCTAGCTGTGTGACCTTGAGCAAGTCACTTAACCTCATTACCTTGAATAAAAAAGAAATCCTTTCTAGAACATCTAGAATTTTTTTTAAATCTGGCATATAAATCTTTTATATCCTGGCAAATAAAAAAGGACATAACTGCTCTCAAATACTATAAATATGCAAACTGTTTCAATATGAGTATTTCAGAGGAATGTTAAAACAATGAGTTTATTTATTTAGAATTCAAATTACATGTTAAATAATTAGAAGACTTCTATACCAATAGTTTTATTGTTATATAATATTTTTTTCTTTTTTTCTGTGGGTGATGGTGTCAAAACTTGTGATTTCATTGGTTTGGGGGAACTTTCCACCATAATAAATCTGAAACTTTCCTGTTATATACAATCTTGGAGAATTAACTGATAAAATGTAAGGTTAATTTACTAACCATCAGTCATATAGTTATTATGTAATTTGTTGGAGTCAACAAGTTTCTTTTAAGATCATCCTTAGTTGTAGACTGGGTCCTCCATTAAGTCACACTGTTTCTCAGATATCCACCCATCAATTTCTCACCAATTATCTATCTATCTATCTATCTATCTATCTATCTATCTATCTATCTATCATCTCTTGAAATGCCTATCTCTCTAGCTATCTACTTATCTATCATATATCTATATGCATGTCTGTTTTTTTGACTGATAGAGGTGCATGGTTTAACAACTAGCTCTAAAAATGCATATTATTAATATTTTCTCAATTAATATAAGTCTAGGCAATCAACCAAATAATCTAGCATTGATTTGTAACATTTGCTGATCTCCTAGGTATATGTGTTCATACTACAAATTTGGCATTTAGTTCTTATGAGCCAGTTGAAGCATTCCATAAGACTATAATATAATATAAATAAATATATATACACACAAATATGTACATTTACACAGTGCATAATAAATATGAATGGGTGAATCAATATACATTTGAATATACACTTGTGCAATATACATAATGTATACACATACATGTAGCTAAGTGGTAGAGTGGGTAAAGTACTGGGATAGGAGTCAGGAAGACCTGAGTTCAAACCTGTCCTTAGACACTTACTACCTGTGTACCCTAGGCAAATCACTTAACTCTTTTTAATTCAGATTTCCATCTGTAAAATGAGCTAGAGAAGAAAATGGCAAAGTATTCTAACATCTTTGCCAAGAATACCCCAAATAGGGTCAAGAAGAGTCAGACACGCCTGAAAATACTGAATGAGAATAATAACAAACATACAGGCACACTCTTTTAAGGTTTGTAAATAAAATAAATTCTTGATATAATACTAAGCCAGGAAAATGTGGGTTCAAGAGCTATTGCACTCTGGCTATGAGATTTCACATGTCACAAATCTCTCAACATGTTTGGGAATTCTCTAACACTAGAAGGTATCAGTCTGACTTGGTAGAAGAATTTACTCACTCCTAAATCCTTCCTGGGAGTGAATTTACTATTCTAGTCCCTATTCTTTTTAATACACATTTACACAAAGATAGGTAGGGTAATACTGTGGACTTGAAGTCAGGAAGAAATAGACCTACTTTCAAGTCAACACTCCAACACTTCAATTGACCTCTGTGTACCTCAGTTTTCCCATCTATTAAATGGGGTTAACAATAGCTTCTACATTCCAAGGTTGATGTAAGGATGAAATGATATTATAATTGTAAAGTGATTAGCACAATGTTTGGCACATAGTAAGTGATAGATACATAAATTCTAGTTTATTTTTATTCTGTATCTGTTGGTTCATTGTTACAATATAGTAATTTCCTTGTAACTTCTCATTTTTCAACGATCACATATTCCATATCATATCAGTTTATGGAATCAACCAGAGACAGATAAATAGCTATGAAAATTGTTGTGTGGCTTCTCTAGTGAACTTATTTCTAAATACACAATTTAAAAGAAAAATTTTAATTTATCTTTTGTTTTCCCACCCTCTTTATGTCTTAATATAATCCTCACAAAACATCTTCTATTATACAAAGAATAGGAAAAAAGTTGAAAAAATTCAGCAAAATTATTGCATCAGCCATGTCACATATTTTCTGCATGCCTATAATTATCTAGTCATCTTCCTCCCCAAATAAACAAAAACAGAATTCACTGACATAATCCCCTGTTTATCATATATTTTCAATATTCAGTCAACATTTTTTGATTGACATTCATTCCATTTATAGTCATTGATATATTGTTTTGATGATTGTTTTGCTTATTCTATTTCTCTATAAAGTTAATGTCTTCACATGTTTTCTTTATTCATTATATTGATCATTTCTTACAACAAAATTAAATTCTATTAGATTTATTTGCTACATTTTTTGCTCTTGTTGTTAAGTGCCTTGCCTAGGGTCACATAGCTAATAATTGTCTGAAATCAGATTTGATGTGTCTTCCTTAATTCATCACCTGGGACTTTATCCACTGTGCCACTTAGTTGTCAGAGACAAATATAGTCCTAATATCTAAAAAGAAGTCTAAAGTAATGAAGCAGCAATGCAACTAAAAGCATAAATATAATCAATGACTAATAATTCAAATATTTAAGCAAAATATTAGCAGAAAGATAATATAATCTCTTCAAAAAGTATTTCTTATGATGAAGATGGATTTATTTCAGGGCTTCAAGGATTATTTAATATTAGGGAAACATTTAATATCATTAACCAAATTAAAACAAAAACATAAACACAACTATTTTCAAAAGGTGAAGATAATGCCCCTTGATAAAATATATGCTCTTAGTTTTAAATTCCTAAAAGATATACATATAGAGTGGCATTTAAAAATATGATAAAAGGTATATATTATATATACATATATGTATACATGCACACACATAAATGCATATCTTATATAAAAAGTCAGAAGTATAATAAATTGGAACATAGTAGAAATTATTACAAAATATTCAGGAGTAGAGTGAGGATTCTCTTCCCCTTCATTTAACAATTGCATAATATAATCTATAACAATCAAGCATAAAAAAGAAACTAAAGGTAAACAGGGAAATAGTAGACAAAAGTCTACCTACTTACATCAAAATTAAAATTTGCATAAATATATACTCCTAGTGAATCAAATAAATTTCAATTAATTAACTGAAATATTTCTCAGGTGCCTTCTATATTTGATTCATAATGTCAGATACTGAAGATTGAAGGATAAAAATGCAGTGTCCACTGACCTTAAAGACCACAAATTCTATTTGATGAAGCAACATATATGTGTACTGTAAAGGATATGCAAAATATGCATAGTAAAAGCTCGGTAATTTTATATAGGAGATGCTATAGATTGGTAATGGAATGAAGTACGCATTTTATAACATAAATAGAATTTATGTGCTTTGTGCCAGAACTATACTAAATATTCTTTTTAAAAAATTCTTCTCATCAACCTTGTGAGGTAGGTGCCTTTATTATCATCTGTGTTTTACAATTTTGGAAACTGAAATAGCCAGAGATAAGTGATTTGCTCATAGTCAGAAGCTATCTATTTCTGACTTACAATTTTGGCCATAGCCATTCCTTACTCTGAACTTGTTCAACTAGGAAATTAGGAAAAGTCTCACTTCAATAAGGTGGTAATTAATCTTTACTTTGAAAAAAATTAAGGAATTTTAAGAGGTAGAAAAAAGGAAGAATAACTTCCAGGTATGAGAAAGTCTATGCAAAGGTATAGAGATAGGAGAATGAAGGCCATATAAGTAGAACAGTAAGATGGACAGTTGTTGAGTCTGTGAAGGGAAATGTACACTAAATGATCCTGGAGTCAAGAAATACAGGTTGTGAAGAACTTTAAATATCAAGAATATTTATATTTTGTTTTCACTGATGAGCCAGATAAATATTTAGATACGGAGAATGAGGTATATTTGGTTCATTTAGCATAACATTTGATAAAGATTGTTAAATATATTTTTATGATAATGCTGGAGGAATATGAATTAGATGATGGTGAAATTAAAAAGATTCAATGCTGTTTCAATATCTGGATCCAAATAATGGTAGTTCTACTTTGGTCAGACTGCAACTAGGGCACTGAGTTCTAATATGAATGCCACATTTTAGCACTGAAATTAATAAAGTAAAATTTTTCCAGAAGAATATGACCAAGTTGATGAAGAGGCTTCAGATCTTGCCAAATATTAAGTGGATAAAGAACCTGAAGAATGCTGAGAAGGTCATTGTTCCAGTGACCAAGTATCAACAGAGCTATATCATCAGGGACAGATTTGTTCTGTTTCTATATAAAGGGAAAAATTAGAAATCACAGGAAGAGGTTGTAAAGAAACCAATTTAGACTTCCAAAGAAATAGAAGTGCAAAAAAAATTAGAAAGTACTGCCTGAGGAGGTAGTAAGTCCTCCTCAGTCATAGACTTGTCAGGACTTTTGAGGGTTTTTTTTTTCGGGTTTACCTGGATGACTATTGAAGTCACTTCAACTTTGAAATTGTGAAAAAAGGACTATAAATATTCTCAATATTTAAATACTATAGGATAAATATCTTCAGTGACTAAAAACCATTATTGTCTTGCAGGCATCACACCATTGCTTATTTCTGACAGAATGCAGCAAAAACATAAAGTGACTAAAAAACTTCTAACTATTTTGATTATGGGCAGTGAAGTGACATGGTGTATAGATTACTGGGACTAGAATAAGGAAGAACTAAGTTTAAGTCTGTCCTTAAACATCTACTAGCTGAGTGATCCTGGGAAAGTCACTTTAACCTGTTTGCCTCAGTTTTCACATCTGTAAAAATGAACTGGAGAAAGAAATGATCCCCACTGTAGTATCTTTGCCAAGAAAACCCCATTTGGGGGTCACCAAGATTAGACATAACTGAAACAATTCAGTATTAAAGTTTGGACATCCTTGTACACCTTAAGCAAAAAGTTATTTCAGAATCACAGGGTCTTGGAAGCAATAACAAAATTATTATAGTGTTACTCTATCATAGATGTCTTTGCAGTGAGTGTACAGTGGAGTGGCAAGTGCCCATGGAATCAAATCACCTCTTAATGAAGGACGCAAGGAGTCAAGAATAGATTTCAAGAGATATAAAACAAATACTACATCACGTCAGTAAGCAAGGTTCACTTTCATGAGACTGAGAAAAAAGAAGAAAGCCAGAGACCATACTCATAACTTTAAACCTAGGAGTTCCACACATAATCA
Source organism: Macrotis lagotis (assembly GCF_037893015.1). Taxonomy (NCBI): domain Eukaryota; kingdom Metazoa; phylum Chordata; class Mammalia; order Peramelemorphia; family Peramelidae; genus Macrotis; species Macrotis lagotis. Next base: position 476,572,320 of record NC_133666.1, on the reverse strand, counting down.
CCAGGAATGCTGTCAAGAATGTTAGTAAAATGATTACTTGTCTGAAGCAATTTTTCTTCCTAAACTTCAGACTTTTATGATGACACATGTGTTCCTAGCTACCACCATGATCTGAAATATTGGTGGGGTCATGGGCCAGACTTTCTATATTCTTTCCTGACTCAGTAATGATGGAAAGGCTGTGGGATTAAAAAGAGGTCATGCAGAAGGGGGTCAGATTTTAATATAACTGTCATATAAATAGATAATTCAAAGAAAGGACATGGACAAGAATCACAAAAGTTGAGAATACAAGGAGTCTTGACTGTCTGTTGTGTGCCTTATCTCCATTTCAATTTAGTGGTCAAGTCTTATAAATTCTGTCTCTATGAATTCTATTGCATTGACACCTCTCGTTTTTGATTATCTAACTAGGCCCTTATCAACTCTAGACTGCATCATTGCAATAGGTTCCTTTTTGGACTTCTTTTTCCCATCCCCAAAATCCTTAATGTACCCCAAATTGACAAAAAAAAACCCTTCCTATATCATAAGTTGTATAAGGACATTTCTCTGTTCAAAATTTTTCAATGCCTCCCTATTATCACTAAGATACAATACAAACTCCCTCTCAGAATGTTTACACAATGGTTCCAGGCTATATTTCCAGTCTGATTTCCTATTATGTACCCCTCAATTTCATTCTTTAGCAAATTATATTTCTTGTACTATTTTCTACACTGAATCTTTTAAATTTTTTTAATTTTTAATTTTTTTATTTTTTTTGCAAGGCGATGGCATTAAGTGGCTTGCCCAAGGCCACACAATTAGGTAATTATTAAGTGTCTGATGTCGGAATTGAACTCAGGTCCTCCTGACTCCAGGGCCGGTGCTCTATACACTGTGCCACCTAGCTGCCCCTTCACTGAGTCTTTTAAAAATCCTTATTGCTACTAGCATTAACTAGTATTAACTTTCAACATTTATTTTTAATTTGCTTATGTTTACATAATGCATCCTTCATAATATGAGTTTCTTAGGGCAGGGGATGTTTTTGTTTTTAACTTTGTATCTCTAGCAACTTGCAAAGAATCTTACATATATTGGGGTTTTAATGTTTATTGAATGGAGTGTAGGAACTGAAATTTATGTTTGTGAAAAGAGGACTTTTTCAAATGGATTGATTAAAACATGGAAGTTGTTTTGATACATTTTTATTATAAATCCAGAAAAGACATCCTTTTAACTTTAACTTGTTTTATGTCAGAAACAAAACAAAACAAAACAAATCATAGTGGTCCTCAAATAGAAACTCACTTCTTTTATTTTCTCCTTAGGTCAACTTAATCTCAGTTTCTTTTTTTCTATTCTATGCCCAATTCTTTTAAACAGGCAAGTGATTTGTTTTTTAGCATATAAATTCTTTTCAAATTCATTATTCCTCTGATTATTGCACTGATGGAATGAGCAAGTCCATTAAGGTTGATCATCACCCCCTTATTGATATCTAACATAGATTCTTGCAATACAGAGTGATGCCAGAGAACCATTGTGAAGTTCTGTAATGAACACCAAATTTGCGGACATAAATTTAAATTATACTTCTGGCAACCATTACTTTTATGACCTTGGTCAAATCACCCAACTGCTACCAACCTCAGTTTTCCCATGAGTCAAATGAATGTTTTAGACTAGATGACTTTAAGTTTCTTTTGATATTAAAATCTCATTTCATTTTAGTACCCTTTGAAATCCTATAAACAAGTAAGTCAAATCAGATAGACAGGAGTAGGTAGAAAATAAATAAAATGATTTTGCCATGTGAAGGGCAAAAGACTTGGAAGATGTTTTTGAGTCATATTACACCATTGGAGATGATATTCTGGAGAGAGAAATCATCTCTTAGGAGAAGGATGCTTTAGCTTTTGACTACTAATTAATTTGTCAAATAAGCAAACATGGTACATTGACTGATTTATGCAGCTACAAGTTGTTTTGTTTTGATTTTTTCCCTCTAAGAGAAATAGCAAAAGACCACCAACAATGCTGATATCAGGGCTATTTGCAAGAACACAGGTTCATTGCTGTGATCACAATGGGTTCAGTTCCATGCCCTCATACCATCTCCACTGTGAGATGTGTAGCAGACTCTGTAAACTACAATGATCTGAGGACAAGAATTCTTAGGTAATTAAGGTTGAGTCCCAATGTTTCCAGCTAATGGTTTCTTAACTGGAAGTATTTCACTTTACCTCTTGGAATTTCAGTTTCTTTCTTTTTCAAAAGAAACAATACTGACTAAAAGAAAGCATATTGTAAATTGTGCAATGTAGTTATGAGATGAGATATTACATAAACTAATATCAATTAAAAAGAATTTTGAACTGAGAAACTTGGTGTCAAAAGTCCCTGTAGATGATTTTTCTTCTAAGAACTTAACATGCTTTATTCCCTCTGCCGAGATATATTAACTGAGAGAAATGCCCTTCTTTGGACTTTCAAATATTCCTCTGATCCTAGTTCCTATATTCACCACCTGAAAGAGAAACATCCCTGTTATCTTGCATTTTGCCACAGATGGGGCATATATCACCATGAATGCCTTTTCCAACCTAAAGGGAGTGATTTTCTCTTCTATGTACCTGATTGCTTCTCCACTTTAATAAATCTTTTTCTTCTGGAGATGACTATCCTGACTCCTCCCATTTGATACCTTATTGTTTTCTGTTTAGCTTGTCTAAAATTATTCTTTTAATATTTTAAATACAGTATTTCTTTAGTAGGCTCTTACCCCACTATCAATTTATCTCACTTTCTGCAAAAACTAAGTTTTCTAGAACTTGTTTTAAAATATGTTTGAAAAGAATATAATATAATTCAAAAACAAGAAATCAAATGACTTTTTCAGGTATGGCAATGAAAGTAGAGGATGACTAATTTCAACTTGGTTGGAGAAGCTAACTGTTTAGTTGTTGCTATCCATCATAATTTCTTAAATTATTTCTATCTTGATGGTTTAACCATAAAGTCTTTGTAGTCAATTTGATTACAAAGAAGAAATTTCAGTAGTACAGCAAATACTAGAGTATTGAGTGAAGCTGAAATGGATTGCATTAGGGTAGACTATGAAAACACATGGAGCAAATTACACCATTTATTTCATTATTCATTTGGTAAAGAAAGTGGGTAGAAAAGAAATAGTCTAGATGTAAATGTTCTATATAGATCTCGGCTTACTCTGTTTGAAGCTAAGCATTTGATTCTAAAAATGGATCTTTGAACAGTTCCTGTAAGTGAGTCACACAGATCACCTTGTCAGTACTCTGACAGGAAAACTGACTTTTAAAGGTGAGTTCCAACTGTTCTCTTAATTTATAGTCTAAGAATTCAGCAGCCACCTGTCTAATGGAGGCAACCATCCAGTGTTTATTGGTCCCTGAACACATTTGCCACTAGTCTTGTTAGATCTCCATACCAATCAGCACTTTAGGTGTGTCCTTGCCGTAGTAGTTCACTTTTTCTTCTTTCTTTCTTACTCTCCCTTCATTATGCTCTATAACCTTGGCCTGGGGCACAAAATAGTGGAAAATACAGGTACAGTATATATGGTTCAGTTTTTGGTTAATCTGTTGTCAAAAAAAATACCATTCCCCTTTAAAAAAACTAACTTTATTATCATGAAGCTTAAATTACTTTAACAAAAGGGGTTAATGAATTTCATGCACAATGTCTATTTTTCCTTCTAACTAAGCATTTTGGTTGTTGAAAAACAGTATTCATTTAAGAATTCCAGATTTTGATTGTCATGTCTAAGTCCTATTCCTATAGACCCATTTAATAAAAAAAAATAAGTTTAGTAAAAACTAATATTGATGTAGTATGTGTATGTACCCTGTGAGGTGAGTTCTGTTATTATCAAAAGGGCAACTAGGTGATATAGTGGATAAAGCACCATCTTTGGAATCAGGAGGACCTGAGTTCAAACCCAACCTCCGATACTTGACACTTACTAGCTGAGTGACCTTGGGCAAGTCCCTTAATCCTTATTGTCTCACATCCAGAATTACCTCCAGGTTTTCTAATTAATATTTGGCATTGATCAGATAGCTCTAGAGGAGAAAGTGAGGCTAGTGACAGCACAGCATCCCCTCACCCAAATCTAATTCATGTGCATGTCATGACCTTCTTGATGTTATGGGTTTTTTCCAAAAGTGAAGGACAAACATCATCATCATTGTCTCCATTTTACAGAAGAAAATATTGAGACTGAGGGAAACAAAGTAATCTGCATAGAGTCATACAGCTATTTATGTAGATGGAGAAGTAATAAAATTCAATGCTTTCTAATTTTAAGTCAAACTTGTTATATACATATATATATATATACATATATATATAGCACAATAACTCATATAAATAAAAATAAATTAAAATAAGACCTAAATTTCCAAATAAAAGCTTCAAATTCAATAATTGTTATTACCAAATGTCTACAATAGACTGTACAGTCGAACTGAAGCTATGCTTCCTTTCTATAGATCCTCAAGTAATATGATTTTTCCATGTATGAAATTAAATTGATTAGATGAGTACTCTTCCACATATTTGGACTACATTTCAAAAGTTGGAAACTTTTGCTCAATGAGAGTAACAAATTTTACCTTATATTAACATAATCTGAATTTTCATTTTTTTCAGACATATTGGGGCTTAATGAAAAGCATAGAGATCACATGAACACACAAACATACTCATTTATATAGAACATATTTACATACTAATATATAAATACATATATTATATGCATATATAGTTATGGCTGTTGGGATTTTGAGCTGAGTTCTTAGTGAGTACTCAGAGTTTGTAAAAGTTTGATGGATGAATGAAGGATTTAAAGAATTTGAAAAGAAAAGGTTTTACTCTCTAGGATTAAAGCAAAAACCTATTAATGGGAAACTTATTTTTGTTGGTTCTCATTTATTCAAGATAATCATTTTTTTCTCTCCTAAAAGTATGCTTAACTAAAATGATGGTAAAGTGTTTGTCTTTTCATCTTTTAGTGCATAAAGGGAAATTAGATGAGAAGTAGTGGAGAGAATTATAATTAGTCATAGTCCTTTTATTTACTACATTGTATACACTCAAAATTTGAATAAGCATGGTAACTCTCTACTTCAATTTCCAACTTAAAAAGGAATATGCTTGAATACAGATATATATATATATATATATATATATATATGTACACATATATATGTACATATACACACACACACACACACACACACACACACACACACACATATACACATGTGAGTGTGGTATTTTAAAATTGCCTGGAATCTAAAAGCAAACATCTTTTAGTACTAACTCATGAATAGGTTAACTGATGTCAAAGATTTTAATTACACTGTTTAAAGATGGCAAAATACTCCTATGAATACTTGATTACTTGATTCTTACCACCTGCATTTATGCATAGTTGTTCAAGAAGTAATCTCAGTAGAAAATGTATCAGTGACTTGCCTGTAAATTGAATGATTGATTGGTTGGAAGATCATGAGGGAGAATTTAGGCAGGTCATACAATTTTGCTTTATATACATCCATAAATCAAAGCAAATGTTGCCAATTTACAGATATCTTTTCTCAGGAACATTCTGTTCACTTTTGTAAATGTTATCATATGGTTAGGTGAAGGGCTTTGAAAGTAACTTTTTACACATATCTTACACTTCCAACAGGGGAAAAGTGAGCAAATAAAACTACAGGAGAATGGCATACTAGAAGGGTAATATTCATTCAGAAAACATTTATTGAACATATGTTATATGCAAAGCATTGTGGTAGATATTGAGTAAGAGGAAAAAAGATAAACTGTCTCAAAATTCCTCACTTTAATAAGAATGATGAGTCATCAAAATAAATAGAATACAAATTAGAATGTCAATTGTTATGAGATAAACACAAAGTATTTTAAGACCCTAATTCTTCTGTTGTGGGCACCGATTTGGTCACATTGGAGAATGCATTATCTGCTAGTCAGTATATGAATTCCTTTAAAAGAACAATAGTTGCCCTCTTTATAATGCTAAATTTCTGTGAAATTATGATAAGTTTCTAATTTATTTGTATTTTCATTATTTTGGATTCCTGTACTATATGTGGAATAATGAATTAGATACTATATTCTAGAAAGGGAAAAAATTAAATTGAAAGAAAAATGGAAGCATCCTGTAGGAAAATATTCATTTTTCTTAACCTGTTTTCAATCCAGAGAATTCAGCTGAATATATAATATAAATTACAGACTTTCTCTAAAGGGTGGCTATAAGGATTCCATAAAAGAAGGGACAGGAGAAAATTGTGGCTTTTATTTATCTCTAGTAATTTACAGTTAAAACACCCCAAAATCTTCCTGTAATATTTCATTGCTGGTATGTAATTGCCATGAAATTCTCAAAGATTAGGCTAGCAAAATGCTCAAAGGTCCTAAAAATATGGAAAAGCTTTAAGGAAGCTTCCGGCAATTGTTTCTGGTATTCTTTTTACTTTTTTTTGTTAAAGGGTGATCACTACATTGGGTTTGGAGTGAAAATTTCCTTTTTTTTTTGTGGGACCAATGGCTCTTGAAGAAGAGAGGTAGTGAGGTATGACATAGAAAGGTCTACTCTCAATAATGAAACTAAGGAGTTTTGAAGTATAATGCACCCAAGTAGTGCAACACATAGTGTAAGAGACCTAGTCAGGAAAACCTGAGTAGGCAAAAGGGATTTATTAACCATATAACCTGAACACCACATTTCCTCTCTGTCTCAATATTTTCATCTGAAAAATAGGGATGATAAATTCACCTACCTCTCAAGCTTATTGGTAAAGATAATGTAAGAAAATAGTAAAGCACTTTACAAATCTTAAAGTTCTATATAAATACTAATTATAAAATATAGCTATCTATAGTCTCAAATTTTAGATATATCATTTTTTTTAGGTTTTTGCAAGGCAAATGAGGTTAAGTGGCTTGCCCAAGGCCACACAGCTAGGTAATTATTAAGTGTCTGAGACCGGATTTGAACCCAGGTACTCCTGACTCCAAGGCCGGTGCTTTATCCACTACACCACCTAGCTGTTCCTTAGATATATCATTTTACAGGATCCACAGACTCTATGAAATAGATTACAAAAGTATTATTAGCTCCTTTTACACATGAGCAATCTAAGGTTCAAAGAGTCAGTGCCAGGTCTAAGTTATGACTTGTATAACTGAGACAAAATCAGTCTGTGTCACTTTCCCTCCCATCATGCTCTTCCATACAGGCCCTGCCCCATAGTAGACATTTAGTGTTTATTGATTGAGTGATACTTCCATATGCATGTATAGAAAGTCCCTCAGACTAATTTTCTTTCTTTTCTCCCTCAATATCTCTTTCGTTTCCTTCCTTGAACTATGAACCTTATCTCTAAAAGTTGCTTGTGTTTATGCTATTTTCCTTCCTTCAACCATTTAAGCAAAATGGAACAAAATAGTTCCTTGCCAACTATTCTATTCATTTTAATATAGAGTCCTTCAAGTGACATTTTGCTTGCGGGTTAGGATGAAAATATTTAACAAGTAGAAATGGAAAACAAACAAACCATTGACTACATGACACAAGTGATATAGGTATACAAATATTTGCTCCTATGTCAAATGTATAAAGAGAAAATTATTTTGAAAAACACAAACAAACTTCTATTTCTGGCATTCTTTTAAATCAACAATCATTTAAAATGCAGCATATAGACTGCTTGTAGTCTTCAAGAGAGCAACAAGAAACTAAAAAGTATTTTGTTTGCTTGTTTGTTTTAATAAGAAAAATACAAATGAATCTACAGAAAAGATTTAGAAGAAACAACTTTTGGTTTCCAGAGAACCAGGGCACTACGTGTGTGTGTGTGTGTGTGTGTGTGTGTGTGTGTGTGTGTAAATCAAGAGAAGGAGCAATTTGTTACAGGCTGTTATTGTTGTTTTCCTCTTAAGGAGCTTCCTTCCCTAATTGTTTCATTACACGACTGCCAATGCCTCATATTTACCAAAATTTACCAAAGGCTGCTAAATTTTGTGCAATCATCAAAGTATTCTGGATTACTGGAAATTAATGATGAATTCTCCCATTCTCCCATCTAGATTTCTCTTTAGCAATGTAACAATAATAACCATCATTTTTCTCTTTAATAGAAGACTCAACTTGAAAGCAAGGGAAATATTGTGATCTTTATTTTGGAAAAAAATTTCCTAATCTTTTCTGTACTGTTAAAAGTGTTTCTTTTCTCCTTTCTGTATTGATTTTTAAAAATCCCATTTCTAGCAACAGCCACACCCTATGTACTTGTGTGTTCTGAACTACTCTGGACACCTAGTTATATAGGTAGTATATGCTGGATGACTTTTTCCACAAATTCACCTGTGGGGGCAGACTAGTATGTGTAATAAATGTTACTTAAACCCAGGTATTAGCAACTCGTAGACAAGGTATTAACCACTCTTTAAATACCACCCCCATTCCACCATCATAGAGGGACATGCCTTGTTTTCTTGCCTTTCCTAGTGACCTGATTAGTCAGCAGGTTAACAGGTTCAATTTTTGCACATTTTTGTCTCCAGGTGACTCTATTCTCTTAAAGTATTCCTAACCATCACTAAGATTTGCAGCTGACTAGTTTTCTCTATCATTTCTCTATTATTTGTTTGCTGTAATTTTCCCAATAAATTAGTTCAATTTTTAACCTTGCTCTCAGGGGGTCTGATGATTTTGTGAGTTCTTCAAGTCAACTCAGAAAATCCAACATTTGGATGCTTTCAAAAACTACATAAATATGAATGGAAAACAAACAAAGCCTTATATCAATTATTTCCTTTAGTTATACAGTATTTAGTTCATAAGGTTACACAGAAAGATTTTTTTCAGGTTTACAACAAATATTAGGGCAACGAATTAACCAAAGAAAATTAATGGCATAACAAAAATTCTGTTCTATTGTGAAGTTTGGTCTGAAGACCTATCTGTTGTACCAAAGATACTCTGATAATGCTGAAGAAAAAGCATTCCTTCATCTCCTGGGGATATATTTGCATGAAATTTATTTACATTCTATGGGGGGGGGGGTTGAGGAGGTGTTAAAAGCCAACATTGAACTAGCTTACCAGCAAAATTTCATAGGGGGAGTAATAATTTCCTTGGCATCTTTAAAATTAGATGTTTGATGAAACAAAAAGGCCAAAAACAACACCACCATGAAAAGCAACAACAGAAAAATAATAATTCAAAGTCAAAGTAGATTTGTATGGTATATTTCGACAAAGAAAAAAGAACTGAACTTTAATTAGGTCTCAAATGCTAAAAAAACAAAGTGCTGCTTCGTCCACAGGTAGCCAGTTCCCTAAAAAAGAGGTCCATAATAAAGTAGTTCTCAACTTATGAATATAATTCTCCACATATAAATATATAAACAAGAACTGTGTCACATAGATAGCCAAACCACAAATTCACAAGGATTGGTAGCACACTTTGGAACCACATACTTGGCTGAATTTATCACAATAAAGAGACATAGTTTAAAAAAAATTATTACATAAAAATAAAATAAAATTGAGCTTCACTTTATTTGTACTGGGAGCAGTTCCTGGCATAATGGATTATTGTTCATCTTTCATTCTCAAAGAAGACCATGATATCAGGGAGGTGGTGCCATGACTTGCAATGGAATTGGATTTAAGTATGGATATGCTATGCAAAAACACCAACCTTACTTTCTCCCCCTTAAGCCATCTGGATCCAGTGGTCTGATATGAATCAGGAAAACTGGAGAGGGCCTTGGATGAAATGGGAGATCTAGACCTTTTAAAATTAAGATCTTTCCCAGGTCACCATTCAGTTAGATAAGAGAAAGGTGATATAAAGAGGTCCAGAATGGTCACTTTCCCTTAAATTGGGAGGGCAAGACCCTCAGGGCTTCTCAGTGATTAAAGTAGATAAGAAAGAAATGAAGCAAAGAACAGCCTCTTTTTTATAATAAAAAAACATCAGTCTGTGAGGGGAGGCTCTCAAGATTTCTGACCAAAATAGAAATGATTTCTGTTTACATTCGCTATGAAGCAATCAAGGCCCAAACAATAAACAAGTGAGCTTGGCCTGAGGTCTACACTATTCCTGAGCTACTTTGGGGCTGTAGGTTGACTTCTGTATAGTTGAGAAGGAAACAGAACATCAAGCAAAGGATAAGTAAGGAAATATTTTCTCTGGCAGGGCAGTGTTATGACTCACAAGTTCTAGTAAGTAAGGCAGATCTCTAAGCTTTGAAAAGCGTGCTGAGGGGCAGCTAGGTGGTGCAGTGGATAGAGTATAGGACCTGGAGACAGGAGGATCTGAGTTTGAATTTGACTTCAGACACTTAATAACTGCATTACAGACACTTAATAACTGCCTAGTTATGTGGCCTTGGGCAAGTTCCTTAACCTCATTGCCTTAAATAAATAAAATTTAAAAAATGAAAAGAGTGCTGAACCTTTTTTTTTTTCTTATCAGAATGTGATGAGTAACCCAATGAGTAATAGGTTCAATGAATATGAAGCTGTACGGAAGCAGGAGAAATATTAGACAAAGACATATTTCATTATTACTAATCTGTACTTTCTATATTGGCCTGGTATCTTCACTACTGGATCTCTTTGTTCAAATTATTTGAGATGAGGTCACTGAACTTCTAGTAAAGTAACTTTCAACTCCAAGAAATCCAATCAACAAAACAATGGTCCCTGACCTAGTCTGAAAGAATTAAGTCTTTGGTTTACTGTCTTTCATCAAGGTAGCTCTCATTACCTCACCCTCTGTTCTCTGAGTTACACACCTGGGTACATGTATCTCTACCTCTCTATATATCTCTGTCAGTCCCCCTTTAAAATACTTGCTCACTTCGCAATTGGGTTGCTCAATTTCTTTGGTATGGCAGCCCACTCTGGGCAAAGTATGATTACTCCAGTGACCTCCCTTGCTTTGTTTAGGTAAGTCTGTTTAGATTGCTTAGGTTGTTTGGGGTTGCTTAGGAATCAGTGGTTTCCTGCCCTTTAGTCATTCTTTCCCCTTAGCTTATGCAAACTACAACAATATTTAAATAAATCATTTTTGCCTCTAATATTTTTTTTTTGCATCAGAGTTGGTCTTTTATATGAATTCTTTAATTTCTGCCCAAACCTTTAGCTGGTTACATTTTCCCCAGCAACAGTACCACAGTATATGTTTCTGCATGTATGTATGTGTATATACACACACACACACACACACACACACACACACACAAATATATATAGCAAATATTTCCAAATATTTTAACTTACTTGATAACTGAATGAATGTTTTATTATTGTTGTTCAGTCAATTTCAGTCCTTCTTGACCCCATCTGTTTGTTTGTTTATTTTGGTGGAGATACTATAATGATTGCCATTTCTTTCTTCAACTCATTTTATAGATGAGAAAACTGAGATAAACAGGGTTAGATGACTTGTCTGAGGTCATATACATCATAAAGGTCTGAGGATAGATTTGAACTTATATTGTACCACCTAATTGGCCTCTTGAATATTTACAGGGAGTCTAATTATGGTGGAAAAAAAAATACAGGATCCATGTCACCAGTGGATACTGATGGGTATTCCAATTCCCTAAACAAATCAGAGCATAAACAATGTTAGAGAGAATGTAATTCTGAGCAGGAGCACAGATGCAGCAAGGAAGCTGTTTATTCTTTGAGGAACACATCATTATCTGGGCTCCCTGCAGGTCTTTCCTTGAAGATGTAAAAAAAATTTCCATTTTTTGTGTTGTTTCACCTTCTCCATTGGGAGGAAAACTTCCATTCTTACATTTTGAGATGTATCCCTTCCATGAAAGCACTCATCTCATGTTCACCTTTGATTTGTACCACCTTTCCAACAATATTTATTGTACAACTACTATGCATGATATAGTGGATCACAAGATAAATTCAGATTATAAAACCCTTTTCTCTCCATTTCCTCTCATTGAAGTTGTCACATGTACTCAAGAAAAAAGCAAATATTTTTTATGGTTACACTATTAAAAAAGTCCAACTACAATAGAAATGACCAGGGTAAATTCATAGTTTCCTGATTGTGTGAACCTCTAATAGTTTTCATGAATTGGAAGAGAAGAAAACTGTCATGAATTATGTTCAGAGCTGGTACTGCAGCAAGAGGAAAAGTTTTATCTTTCAGAAGAGGATGACAGATGCTTTACTTTAAAAGTTCTTCATGTACTGATATAGGGAGGAAAGTTAACTCTGTTTTCATTTAAGAATTAAAATAAAGTTTTTCTATTTGTATTTTTATGATTCCCTTAGGAAGATTAAGATGGTGGAAAAATGGCAAAACTATCTTCAATTTTTAATTGCAAAGACAAGTATATCAGTTTTTTCTTCAACTATCACCTTAAGGAAAAAGGCCTTAAACTTTTGTGTCTTATGGTGACTATAAGAATGACACTTATTCATCAAAGTAAGTTTTTTGGTAAGATGTAAAAAGATACAAAAATCGCATATCAATTTCTATTGTAGAGGAAACCTATTTCAATTAAAATCTTAAAGATGTTTTTCTTCTGAAATCAAATAATTTATTTCCTAGTATTTTCTAAAATAAAATGGTTTAATTCACTTGAATATAGAAAAATATTTTAAAATACTGACTTTAAATAAAATCTAAAGTCATATGATAAATGCATTATTATTATTATTATTATTATTATTATTATTATTGTTATTGTTAAGGACAAAACCACTATCTATATGCATGAATGCATGAGCATATGTTCATAATTTTCTTTTGTGACTCCCTAGCAAGGATGAGTACCTTAAAGGCCTAAGACAAGTGTTGCTAGAGAGACCCCTTAAGTTTTCATACTACTTTTCAGGGGATGTTTGTCCTTCATTCTCTTTTTTTTCCTCTCTCTCTTTTTTTAGGTTTTTGCAATGCAATGGGGTTAAGTGGCTTGCCTAAGGCCACACAGCTAGGTAATTATTAAATGTCTGAGGCTAGATTTGAACTCAGGTACTCCTGGCTCCAGGACTGGTGCTCTATCCACCGGGCCACCTACCCGCCCCTTGTCCTTCATTCTCAAAGAGGATTTTCAAGGAACTGCAACAACCTGAATGAAGCTGAACAACTGATAGCATGATCCAATGTCTAAAGGCAGATGGAAAAATCAAAGACAAGATGTTGATTTTGAAATTGGGTAGATTTGCATTCCAATTCAGGGAAATAATAGATATGTTTCAATGAAAAAGTATTTATTAAATGCTTCATATGGTTAAAGTTCTATGCTTTTTCTAAGTGTAGACAAAGAAAGGCATTTCTGTTTCTACATCCAAAGGATTTTGAATGTGGAGAGACAATATTTTTAATGCATTTCGATAGTAAGTCCTATAGAAATATTCCATCAAAATCAAAAACATGTTGCATAATCCAGATATCTAAATTGTCTACACAAGTTCCCTTCCTGGTTGTACTTCTGACTTTCTGGACTTTAACACTATGTCTCAATTACAATCTCACCCTAGAACTACTTTCAGCACCTGGCGCTTCCTCACCTTAGATTATCTTGGCATAGTGACTTACTTCTTCTACTTCTGAGTTCCTTCCAAACCCCTTTTGGGGAAAGAACTGTGCCAATTAACTTTCACTTTTCATTTGGTTTAGTTTCTGACTTTTTGGATTTTAACACAGTGCTTTCCCACAGACATAGCCATTCCTTTCACATTTTCTACACGTTTTTGTGTGTTGTCTTACCCCATTAGAATGTAAGCTCTTGGGGTGGCTAGGTGGCACAGTGAATAGAGCACCGGTCCTGGAGTCAGGAGTACCTGAGTTCAAATCTGGCCTAAGATAATAATTACCTAGCTGTGTGTCCTTGGGCAAGCTACTTAACCCCATTTGCCTTGCAAAAAAAATTTTAAAAAAAGGATAGAATGTAAGCTCTTTGAGGTCACAGATTTATTTTCATTTTGCTTTGTTTTTATGTGCAGTATTTAGTATAGAAGCTAACATATAATAAGTATTTAATAAATGCTTGTTGTTTTGCCTTACATACACTGTTATTGAAGCACATTCATCTTCTTAAATTTGTGTGGGGAAGGTTAGGTTTCCCTCCACCCTCTACAGAATGCCCTTCAGCTAGAGTTTTCTTTCCACTGCCATAATTTAACTTCAATAACCAACACAGTTTCAATGAAGCAGTGTAGAAAAGTGTTTGCAAATATGAACCATTCAGTAACTTTAACATGTTGAATCACTCTTTGGGGGATGGGGGAGAACAGAAGACTAATCTGTTGAATTCAATTTCTGGTCTTGCTAGAAAAGAATTTAAAAATCAGGTTGAAAAACTTTATTTGATCATGTTAATTTTTTTGAGCAGAGGCAAAACCTTCATGATTCTTCAGTCTAACCAATTTTGAATCAAACCACAGGAAAAAAATATCTTTACTGTAGTTAAAAGATGAAATGGATTGGCAAAAACAAAGGAATTATTCTTTTAAGTGAAGATTCTTTTTGCAAGACAATGAGGCTAAGTGATTTGCCCAAGGTCACACAACTAGGCAATTATCAAGTGTCTGAGACAGATTTGAACTCAGGTCCTCCTGACTCCAGAGCCAGTGCTCTATCCACTGCACCACTTAGGAGTCCCAGGAATTATTCTTAATAGGTACAATAAATTAGTTTTTATTTTTTAATTATTTTGAAATATTCTGGTATATTTTTCTTTTTTGTTTAAGTTGTAATGGGTCTAAGTTTTGAAATTTTTCAGGCAATAATTTAAAGACAACCAGGCAGATAAGAATTAGCAAGACAGTTGATCAGGGAAATTGTAATTAAATGATAAGAAATAGTAAAAAGTAAATTCCAAAAAAAAAGCAAATGCAGAACATTAGGACAAAGTTTTCAAGGATGGAAATAAAACAATTAAAAGATGTCAGAGTAACTCATTACAGGATGATAGGTAGTAGCAAATATTTACCTAAGCTACACTGTTGATTCAAAAAACTTAAGCCAATATTTTTCTGGATACTTTAACTATTTCTTACCAGTTCTTTTTACTTCTTAGTCATCATTAAGGAATAGTTTATTCTATAATATAATATACGAGAAAGGAAATAACACCATTATACTTTCTATGATTGGAAAAGAAATATAGCAAAAAAAGAATTAAAATGGATCTGAACACTTAATAGGAAGTGCTAAGTATTTTACATTTAATCATTAGCAAAAAGCTTTTACCAAGCCTTATTTATGAGAAGTACTCAGGGAGCTGTTATATGGAATAAGATATCTAAGGTTTTTTTTTTCAAACTTGTCATCTCATTAATTTTCTTAATATCCCTACAAACTAGCTAGAGGACAAAATATTACTTTCTTCCTTTCACATTTGGGAGATTGAAATACACAAAGATGAAATATCTTTCCCAAACCCAGCCAAGCTTTCATAAAATATAGGTCAAAAAAGTATTCTTGTGGTCATTTTCATCAATTAGAAATGAGTACCTATGAAAAGAAGAACAAAACATCCATTGGACATACTTAGATAAAATAGGGGATATAAAAACATAATTTCTCTTAAGAAATTCATATTGATGTATCTGTGCTTTTCTCACACTGGACAATCTTTTTTACATATAGACAATTTTCCAGTAGTCACCAAATAGGTGATTTAATCTCAATAGTAGAAAACTAAAAGCAACTTCTTTACAATTAGAACAATCCACAAACAGAATAGGCTACCATCTCATGGTATAGATTTTCTTTCACTAGCAATCTTATGGTGTGAATGGAAAAACATTTATTGTTAATGTTATAGAGTGAACTCTTAATAACTTGGACTAGATGAACCCTGAATTCCTTTCCTTTCTTTCATTCCATGCTATCCTTATTTAGATTTTTTCATAAAAATTTTCAAGGAAGATGAATTAAAAAACTCAAAATAGTCATTGAACCATTATTTAAACCAAATCAAAATTGGAAAAAGATCAATTACACATAGTGGAGTTAATAGTTTACCTGAATTTAACATCAGGTAAATTAATTAAATTCCTGTCTGTCATTTACTATCTGAGTGTTCCTGGAAACTCTCTTAGTTCTTTAAACGGCTACCTCTTCAGTTATACAAAAGGCTTTTGGTGATCTGAAAGAGCCTTTACATTTCTGAATATATGATTGTAAATAGATGCATTGAAGACTTTTTTTCACCTTATATTCATAAATCTCTACAAACCTAGCGAGGCTAATCTTCAATATCAGATATTTAGTCCTTTGCCAGACCCATAAAATTCAAGCTTTTCCCACACAGAGCATATTCTCTAGCAGTTCAGTTTGCATGAATTTAGGATTACTTCTATGTCACAGTAAGATCTTAGTATATAAATACCAATACCAATGTTAGTTTAAATGCCAATAGGGCAGAAATCATGTAATCATTTTTGGAATAACAAGAGACAAGTAGTGCTGATTGGTGACTGGCTAATAAGTAGTTTTGGGGCATCTATCTATTAACTAGACATTGACATTAGAAAGATCTTCTGTTTTCCAGGGATGTGTATCAGGATGTGTAACAGAACTTCAAAAGGCTTATCAGATTCAAAGTCCACAACTCTGATAATTATTGTGATTTATATGGGGAAAATTATGCCAATAGAATGATTTGTAATAAATGAAGCTGAATACTGACTACATTTAAAGAATTCAGATTAAAATCCTGATTCTGATGCTTATTACATATCTGACTTTGGTCAAATATCTTAATCTCCCTTAAGGCTCATCTTCCTTATTTATTTAATATTGTTGGAGAATGGTCTACGTGGATTCTGAAGTTCCTTCTAGCTTGAAAGCTATTTTGATTCTTTGAAAGAAAAACCAAAAGAACAATATATACACTGATCTCAAATATTTAAGTGAAAATACAAAGAAACAGCAATATAAAGTGTTGGTTATTTCTTAGAAAGTTTAAAATACAGAGTTTTCATTTTCTTCAAAAAATTGCAAATAATAACAGTATTCAAATTGAATATATACTTCATTAAATTGGTCAGCTCACTAACACGAAAACTTCCTCCAACAATGAAGACTGAAACTTATCTATTCACTCTACTCAAAAAGAATGACTTTTTCCAGCTGTTCTGCAAATCTTCTATAGAAGGTTCCACTGATCATGCAGGTTATCCTTTTTTATTACTTGCTCTTGCATCAGGACTATCACCTTTCTTTTTCAATCACATGACTCTTTGATGACATATTCATATCAATTTTTGTTCAGTTCTTTATTACTATATATTACCATCAATTCACACAAAAATGACCTTATACATTGCTTTTGGGCGATGTGTTAATTTAATTGTCAGTAAACAGTATTCTGCTATTTTCATCTATAAAATATTATTGAAAGAATATGTATATTTTTCTTTTTATTTAAGATGGAACTTTTTCAAGAATAATCTTGGAGTCATCAAAAGAGCTCTGCAAATTTCCTAAAGCTATCTACCTCCTATTAAATTCTAGGTCCAGTTGATTTTTCTTTGGCAATGTCAATTCTATGCACATAGGCTGGAAAATCTATTCTGTGAGTTGTTTATTTAATTCCATAGTGAGATCTGGAGAATAGTCACAACTTTTAAAACATATATTTTACCTTATGCCATTAAATTTTTTCCAATTACAATTAAAATATTTTATAGCATTCATTCTTTTGAAATTTTGAGTCCCAAATTCTCTCTGTCTGTCCAACTGCTACTATTGAGAAGCCATGTAAAACATTTCTATATTAGTCATGTTGTAAATAAAAATGCATAGATATAAAATATAAATATAGAAAGCTAAAAACTGTGTTTCCATCTATACTCAATTCATCAATTCTTTCTCTGAAAATGTATTTCATTTTTCATGGGTCTTTTAGAATTGTCTTGGAATATTCCTTTAGTCAGAGTAGCTGGGTCTTTCAAAGTTTGAGATCCTTATAATATGACTATTATTGTTTGCAATACCATGTTCTCCTAATTCTGCTCACTTCATTGTGCATCATATATAAGATTTTTCAGATTTTTTTCAGATTCTTCTTCTTATTGCTTAATAGTATAACAACATTCCATCACAATAAGATACTACAAATTATTCATCTGTTTTCTTTTTAATGGGTATCTCATTAATTTCCAATTCTTTTCCATCAAAAAAAAAGAATTTTGTTTTTTAAATAATCCCTGTTCTTTCTCTCCACTACCCTCCCACACTCTGTACACATGTACTTTTTTGTCCAAATCTCCAAATTGTTCTCTAGAATGGTTAGATTAGTTCACAAGTCCAAAAATATAAAGTATGCTTATTATTCCTTCCAAAATTTTACATTTTTCCTTTCTGTCATGATAGCCAATCTGTTAAGTAAGATGGCATATCAGCATTATTTCATTTTTTTCTCTAATTGATGCTTATTTTGATAACTTTTTCATGAGTATAGATAGCCTTGACTGCTTTCTTTGAAAGCTTGTTAATCTAATCCTTTTACCATTTATCAAGTGGAGAATGGTTCTTATTTTTAAAAATTTGACTGCGGGAAAAAAAACTTGTAAATTTCTCCCTAGTTTCCTGTTTTAATTTTGGTTGCATTAGTTTTCTTGTGCAAAAATCTCTTTTTTATTTCATGTGATTCAAACTAACCATTTTACTTCTTGTGATCTGTTCTTTTATATGATTATAAACATTTTTTATTCATAGATCTGAAAGGTGAATTTTTCTCATTTCCCCACCTTAATTTATTTAAGATATCACTGTTTATCTCTAAATTATTTATCAATTTTGACCTTACTTATTTTACAATGTCTTCTTATTTTACAAGTGGTCTTCACTTAGTTTTTTTTTCCAAATTGCTTTTAATTTGTCCCAGCAATTTTTGTCAAGTGGTGAGTTTTCCCCCCAAAGCTCGAATCTTTAAGCTTTCCAAATAATATAGCTACTGTTTAATATGTTGTACCTAATCTATTTTTTGATTACATTCATATCCTTGCAGATCTTTGAGCTCCATACTATTCCACCACCTATCTTTTCCTTCTCCCTCCCCATGGAAGACAACAATCTGATATAAACTGTTCATGTACATTTGTATTTAATATATTTCCTTATTATCCATGTTGCAAAAAAAAAAATATTATGACTAAGGGGAAAAACCATGAGAAAGAAAGAACAAAACCTTAGAGAAATTTTTTCAAAAGAACAATAGCATGCCTTGCTCTGCATTCAAGTTCCATAGTTCTTTCTCTGGATATGGATGACATTCTTTACAGCAGAGCATTCACAATAGACCTTGATCATTGAAATAGAGTGGAAATGTGTCCACCATAGTTGATCATCTCACAATGTTTCTGTTAATTTGTATAATGTTCTCCTGGTTCTTCTCATCTCACTCAACACCAATTCATGCAAGTCTCCAAGATTCTCTGAAGTTATAATTTCCCATGAGTGCTGTATCACATTCATTACCAAAACCTGGTCAGCCATTCCCCAATTCATGAACATCCCCTCAATCTCTTACACTTTGCCTCTACATAAAGAGTAGCTATAAAGATTTTTGGTGTAACTAATTTATTCCACTAATTTACCACTCTATTTCTTAATCAGCACCAGATTGTTTTTATGATTGATTTATGAAATAGATTAAAATCTGATATTGCTGAGTTGTCTTCCTTCACCTTTTTAAAATTGATTTCCTTAATATTTTAATTCTCTTGATTTTTTTATTCTTCCAGATGAATATTATTTTTTAAGTTCTGCAAAATAATTCTTTGGTAGTTTGATTTTTATGGCACTGAAAAAATGAAATACCAGGTAGAGTTGTCATTTTCATTATATTGCTCATTTTACTCATGAGCAATGGGTATTTTTCCAATTGTTTAAATCTATCTTTATTCATGAGAAAAGTATTTTGTTGTATTCATACAATTAATGAATTTCTTTTGATAGGTAGACTCCCAAATATTTTATATTGTCTGCAGTTATTTGAAAAGGAATTTCTCTCTCTTTCAAGTTCTTCATGCTGGGTTTTATTAATACTTTATAGAAATGCTGATGGTTTATGCATATTCATTTTATATTCTACAGTTTTATGAATGTTATTAGTTGTTTCAACTACTATTTTATTAATTGATAGTAGGTTTTCTTAATCCATATCACCTGCCCCCATTTTGTGGATTATTAATTTGAACCCATTTAAATACTTCCCTCAGAATCTCACTCGGATACAATTGCACAATGTCCTCTGCCAACAGGAAAATGGATTAGAAGTCACTATATTTAGATTCCCTACTCCTCTTGAACATTACTCTTGATTTCCTGAATAACAATATCAAAGCACTTAGTAAACATATTTCTTTTTATAATTTGTTTCTTTTTATTAATGATCAGAAAGTCTTTGTAGTAAGTCATCCCTGATGGGATTCCATATTAAACATCACACTGATGAAGAATCTTTAAGGTGATCTTTTATGGTAGTTAACCAAGATTTATTTTTAAATCAAGAAAAAATAAATGCAGAAAAATTTTGTACCTTTGTACAATTTAGTTGATTTTATGACTACAAAAATATGGGCAGCTGTAGAATATTCTTTAAGGAAACATGGTTATTTTGAATTTTTGCTTGTGGTCTTATAGTCTTATATTCTAAATATCTTTTAAATGCTTCTCAATAATTAACCCTAGCCATAGGAAAGATAGAGAAATAATTTGAAGGAAAAGAATAGGTACATCATTCAAAAAACAAATATATTTCTTTTAAACTTTTTTTTTAGGGCAAAGGGCTTCAATGACTAGGAGATGATAGTCTGAGGCTGGATTTGAACTCAGGTCCTCCTGACTCCAGAGCTGGTGTTCTATATACTGTGCTGACTACTTGCCCTCAAATCTATTTCACAAATTGCTTTTTGATAAACTAACTGAAAAAACTATGGAAATATTCATTATTTAATTAATAAATGTCAGAAAATTGTTTGGTAGAAAAATAGGTAGGGGAAATATTCATTATTTAATTAATAAATGTCAGAAAATGGGTTGGTAGAAAAAAGTATCTAGACATTATCCACCTTGCACTCCAGTTTATTTCAGTTGGATGAAACATTAAGCATAGAAAATGATCATGAAGATGTAAAGAGATGGAATAAAGACATGAAGTATGAATTCAAATTTTAAAAAGTAGTTCATTTTCTCAATTCAATTATATATAGATTATTAATTGAAGATAATATAATTAACATATGCATAATATATGAAATGAAAATAATTTAATTAAAATTAAGGCAAATAATAGAACAGAAAAATATTTATAGCAAATTTCACAGCTAAAAGCTATCATATATTTATAAAAGTTTTTAAAAGATATTGACAAAAGATTTTTAAATTAGATTAAATGAAATTATTTCGTTCTCAAGCCCAGTATATGAAAAACTTTGAAACCACCTATAACTCCAACAATAGAATAACTGATAAATATATATATATATAGTATATTAATATAATAAGCCACTATAATACAACTAAAGATGGAAAGAAATGAGATATTTGAAGAAATATAGAAAGATTATATGGAAATATTTAAGATGAATGAATTTGAATTTCAATGAAATATATATTTATATATATATATATTATATACTATGCTTATGGAAAAAAGAATGAATCTGATTGACAAGTTTTTATAGATTATAGGAGGGAGTACATTGAAATGAACTAGTTTAAATATATTTATTAAAATGTGGTCAATTAAATGTCTATATTTTCATAAACATTGTAAATGTCTTTTGTGGTTTTGAAGTTTATTATTATAATTTTATAGATTATAAGAAATTACATATATACAAATGAGTGTTATGATTGAGTTATGAAGATTATTCTTATTATAATTTTATGGATAATAAGAAATAACATATCTATATATATACATATGATTAGTTATTCTCTTATTTAATTTTAGTGGATATCTAAAAAGTCTAATTTTTTTAAGTCTTTGGGCTCAGTAATTTTGAGAATGGATCTCTTAACAACTTCATAATAGTATTGTCTTCAGTATTGATTTATTGTGTGTCTATTTGGTCTAGTCTGGATGCTTTGTTTTCTTTAGTGCAATTTCCATTTCATTTTTGCAGCACATCACTGATGGCTGGAGTTAGAGTGCAATGTGGAGGCTTCACTGTCACCAACATAAAAAAGAGATAGTTTAAAAATATTTTTGAGACAATTTCCATTATTGTTTAGTTTCTTATTCTCTTTCCATTTTCATTTTTAAATGCCCTTATTATGATTTTTCATAATTGGGACTTTAGATAAGCCTTATGTAAATGCTTTCTGTTTTTTAACTGCTTGAGCTTTATGAGGCTTTTGTAGTCTGTAAGCATTTTTGCAGTACCATTTCTTTCTTGAGTATGTTTTCCAACATATTTTTCAGCATTATTACATGACCATTTGGAGTGATTGAATATTATTCTGCAAATTGATTTTATTTGGAGAATTGATCTTACTATATATATATATACATGTATGTATTTCCATAAGTAATATATACACATAAGGAGAACTATATACACATGAATTTATCTATATAAGCATGTACATATACATGGATATAAAATTTATAGAGATACATATGCATATATATATATATATATATATATATACACACACACATACATAGGCACATAAACATAGAATCTTCCTCTGAAACAGATGTTGGTGCATGGTTGCAATTATTTTTCATTATGTCCCTTTTGGAAATTCCTATAAATATTGCAAAATAAATTGGCCAAATGCCCTATGAAATGCTATTCTATGTTTTATACTCTGGAAAAATAAGATCATGGTTCACAGATTTAGAACTAGAAAGTATCTTAGAAGTCATAGTCCCTTTCCCACGATTTATCATTTAGGGAACTGAAGTTCAGTGTTGTTAAGTTATTTTCCCCAGGTAACATAATTAGGAAGTATCAATATGAACCAAGATTCATTATCTTGCAACTTAACACTGTGTAATGGTGCCTGCGTAACCATGCAGATTAAAAACCATTCCTTAATTTTTCTCCCTTAGGAAAATCTGTGAAACAATCTTTCATTTTATTGCAACTTAATTTAATTGAAAAACTTTTGCCTGTCTTCTTGTTTTATTTTAAAGTGGAATGTCAAAGTAGATATGATTTTTCAGTAAACTGTACATCCATTTGATGATCAAAAATAACATTAATATTTATAGATGATGTAAAAATATGATTATAAGTACTCTAAAGAAGGTTGGTTGCAAAAAAATGAAGAAAATAAAGCTTTGAAATAATTTTAGTGCATTATATATATATATACAAAATGTATATATATATTGAATATTTATATTATATAATATATATTCTTTTTCAATGTATTACTCGCAAATATGTTTACTGATATTTCAGAATTTCCTATTTTTGATAAGAGTAACATTGATATAACTTATATTTGTTATTTAATGATTTAATTGAAAAGTTTATAATTAAGATAGGAGAAAGACAAAGAATGATGAAACATGAGAAATATTATGAGGCATTATTAATTTCTGGGATTATAACTGAAGATCTTAAAGGAGACAAGTGATGTTTATAATATACTGTTACTTGTTGAAGGTAGCAACTTTGAAAGCAAAAGGTAGAATTTTGATGTGAATAGACTCTGGAAAAGCATATGATTTATTATTTCATTGCTGCAGATCAATTTAGGATAAGAAAATCTTTAACAGAAAGTTCAGTAACTTCTCTGTAATTTTTGTTCCTAAGGAGGTATTTACCTTACATACCCAGAATCATGGAGCCAGAATGTATCAGAAGTAGAATAAGATTTTCTTTACTTTAAGTTCAGATCTTGATCCATCATGACAAACTATATATACTATGGATAGCTGGTTAAGAAAAATAAAGCCTAAGAACAACAGATTTGGGATTTTTAACTCAATTTAAAATATTGGAATGATAGATTTTGATCAGGATAGTGTTTACCCAAAGTGAAATGATAAAACATGCTTTCATATATTCATGTAACTCTGATCAAAATGGCTCAGTGTGAAAACAAAAGACTTTATATCTAATAAGGTAGATATTAAAGAGAGTAGCAATAAATATGAGAAGAGAAATTTCAGGAGACTTGCCCAGAAAATCATCAGATGAAATCAAGAAAAATTAAGGATAAAGCTTATGGACTCAGGTATCTGTGATCATTATTACCAATTGTTGGTAAAAAAAGTAAAATGAATTAACTTTATAATAAAAGGATAGCAATACAAGAATGCATGTGTATGAATATGTACATATATATGAATATATATGTATGTATGTATGTATGCATGTATGTATGAAGGTTTAATGGGATAGGAATGTTGATTCTACAATGGTTTTATTCCATTCCAAAGTATGAGAATAAATAATTGGAGTAGAAGGTCAAGTTAGTATTATAGGCTAAGAAGAAATGTTTATATGAAAAAAGCAAATGATAAAATAGTAAAAAGAGTAAAGTTGGGAAAGGAAAGGTTGAGAGAAGAGTGTACTTCTAAGTGATAGTAAATTCATTTTTGATCATGTTGCCTTTGATGTGTCTTGAGATATTCAGGGGGAAATGTTCACTTGACAGTAGCAAATTTGATGCTAATGTCCATGAAAAAAATATATGCTTAATATGGAGCTTATTGAAAAATCTCCAAAGAAATGATAGTTTTGGGGGCAGCTAGGTGGCACAGTAGATAGAGCACTGACACTCAAATCAGGAGAATCTGAGTTGAAATCTGACCTCAGATACTTAATAATTACGTGTATGACCCTGAGCAACTTACTTAACCTCATTACCTTGCAAAAAACAAAACAAAACAAAACAAAACCAAGAAATGATAGTTGAGAATATAGGTGTCTATGAGATCTTTAAATCAGAGAGAGCACTATAAAAAGAAGCAGACAGAATTAAAGTTGGTAAATTTAAAGTCTCAGGGAAGACTCTCACTTGCTCAGTAAGGAAAAGGAAGATGAACCATGAAAAGTTATTGAGCAGGACTTCCAGCCAAGATGAAGGAGAGAAGACAGGCACAGTATTAAAGTCTCCTGATCTCTTCCTCATCTATCACATGAAACAAACTTCTTAAAAGAAATCCGACCCACAAAACTCAGAAAGAAAAGCTAGAAGAAAAAACATCTACCTTGGGACATGTCTCCGGCAGCAGTTTGGCTGAATTTGGGCAGGTGAGTCTGGGCTCAGAGGGAGGATCAGCCCTGGATCAACCAGATTTACAGCTGAATTGCAACCGGGAGTCTGAGGGCCCAAGAGCCGGACCTGCTGGATCAGTGGTGGGGCTGGACCGTGGGGGCGTGAGTCTGCAGGGGAGCAGAGACACTGGTGTTGGAGCTGTCACATGGGAGATCTCGGATAGGGCTGGGGGGAGAGTTCTGGAGCAGTAAGGCTTCAGACACCATCCCTGGGCTCCTCGGGTCTGAGTACCACTACAACTCAAATGTCTTCCCTAACAAACAAATGCAAACCACTTCTGCCTCAAGCCCAGGTGTGTGAGCAGAAGAACCAGCCCAGCTGAGGAATGACCTCAGCCCAGGGTAAAGCCCACCATTGATTGAAAGCAAAAGAATTCAATAGCTCCAACTCCTCCCTTCAAGGAAAGGGAGAAGGCCTCTCAACCAAGGTCACAGACACTCCAGAGAAAGCAAGCAGCACCTCCTATTGGCCAGCCAGAGAAACTGCACTCAGTGAGTAAAGCCTTTAGCGATTCCAAGCCCCATGAACCAGCCTCTCCCCAACTCAGGTCTTAACAAAATGAAGAAGGGTGAGAAGAAAGGTGGATCCATCGAAAATTTCCCTGAAGGGAAAAACCCCAACTCAGAGAGACCTGGAACCTCTCAGGAGAATACAATCTGGTCTTCAGCACAGAAAGACTGCCTTGAAGAAATAAGGAAGGAGCTTAAAAATTTGGGAGAGACAATTAATACCTTGCAACAAGAAAACAAAACCTTAGAAAGTACAATTGGACAAATACAAAATGAGAATAAATCTCTCAGATATTCAAATGTGCAAATGCAAAAAAGAAATTAATTCTCTCAAAACCTCAATTGGTCAAATGGAAATCTTTTTCAAAAGTAGAACTGATCAATTGGAAAAGGAGTTGCAAAAGGTTAACGAAGAAAACTCCTCCCCCCAAAAAAGAATGGAGTCTACAGAAACTAATGACTCCGTGAGACAGCAAGTCAGTTAAACAAAGTAAAAAAAATAGAAAAAATAGAAACAAATGTAAAATACCTCATCAACAAAACCACTGACCTCGAGAATTGATCGAGGAGGGGAAACCTGAAAATCATAGGACTTCCTGAAAATATTGAGGAGAAAAAAAGCCTGGACTTAATATTACAGGATCTAGTAATGTAAAACTGCCCTGACATCATGGAATCAGAGGGCAAAATAGTTATTGAAAGAGTACATTGATCCCCACCAGAAAAAGATCCTAAAATGAAAACACCAAGGAATGTTGTGGCCAAACTCCAGAACTATCAGATAAAAGAGAAAATCCTGCAAGCAGCCAGAAAGAAACAATTTAAATATCAAGGAGCCACAGTAAGAATCATGCAGGACCTGGCTGCATCAACATTAAGGGATCTAAGGGCCTGGAATGAGATATTTTGAAGAGCACGGGAGCTTGGAATGCAGCCAAGAATCTACTTTCCTGCAAAGTTGAGCCTTCTTTTCAAAGAAATAAGATGGACATTTAACAAAATGGAAGAATTCCAAAAATTTCTGATCAAAAGACCAGAGCTAAACAGAAAATTTGGACATCAAACAGGAGGTTCAAGAGACACATGAAAAGGTAAAAAAAAAAAAATGGTGGCGGTAAAAGGAAAAAAAATGCAATCCAGTAAGTTGAAACCGGGTATATCCTGACTGCTATCTAAAGCGATGTAACTGGCTTTAACCCTACTTGGGAGGAAGACTCTAATAACTCTCAGGAATTTTGACTCTATTCGATAGAATATACTGAATTAGAAGGGGTGAATGGAGTAAATTGCATTACACTAAGAGGTACAAAAAAGCCTATGGTAATAGAGGGGAAGAATGGAGCAGATGAGAAACACCTGGAGGGGGATGGAGAAAGGGAAGGGGAGTGGGGGAAAAAGGGGAAATAACAAAAGGAAGGGAAGGGAAAGGGGAAAGGGGAAAGAAAGGGGAGGGTGTGATATAGGAGGGCAAACACACTGAAGGGGTGGTATTCAGAAACAAAATACTGGGGAATATGGATAAAGGGGGGTAGAAAGGGGGAAAATACAAACAGAGGGAAGACAGCAGGACCTGGCTGCATCAACATTAAGGGATCGAAGGGCCTGGAATGAGATATTTCAAATAGCAAGGGAGCTTGGAATGCAGCCAAGAATCTACTTTCCTGCAAAGTTGAGCCTTCATAACCTTGAATGTGAATGAGATGAACTCTCCCTTAAAACGTAGGCAAATGGCATAGTGGATTAAAAACCAGAATCCTACATTATGCTGCTTATAAGAAACTCATTTGAAGCAAAGAGATACATATAGAGTAAAGGTAAAAGGTTGGAGCAAAATATATTTTGCTTCAGCTGATGTAAAAAAAGCAGGGGTAGCAATACTTATCTTAGACAATGCAGCAGCAAAAATAGATACGTTTAGAAGAAATAAGGAAGGAAACTTTATCCTCCTAAAAGGTACCATAGACAATAAAGTCATTTCAATATTGAATGTATATGCACCCAGTGGGACAGCACCCAAATTCTTAGAGGAGAACCTGAAAGAACTACAGAAAGATATAGGCAACAAAACTCTACTAGTGGGAGACCTCAACCTCCTGCTATCAGATCTAGATAAACCGAATCATAAAATAAACAAGAAAGAAGTTAAGGAGGTAAATAGATTGCTAGAAAAATTAGATATGGTAGACTTATGGAGGAACCTGAATGGGGATAGAAAGGAATATACCTTTTTCTCTGCAGTACATGGAACTTATACAAAAATTGACCACATATTAGGACATAAAAAGCTAATGATCAACTGCAGAAAGGCAGAAATAGTGAATACATCTTTCTCAGATCACAATGCAATAAAAGTCATATGTAATACTGGGCCAAGGAGATAGAGGCCCAGAACAAATTGGAAACTGAATAACCTCATTTTAAAAAATGAGGGGACCAAAAAACAAATTATAGAAAGAATTAACCATTTTATCCTAAATAATGATAATAATGAAACAACATACCAAAACCTATGGGATTCATTCAAAGCAACTCTCAGGGGATATATTATAGCTCTAAATGCTTACATGAATAAATTGGAGAAAGAGGAAATCAAAGAACTAAACATGCAACTAAAAAATTATAGAAAGAACAAATCAAAAATCCCCAATTAAATATTAATTAGAAATTCTAAAAATTAAAAGAGAAATTAATAAAATCGAAAGCAAAAAGCTATTGAATTAATAAATAAAACCAAAAGTTGGCATTATGACAGAACCAATAAAATTGATAAACCTCTGGTCAATTTGATTTAAAAGAAAGAAGAAAACCAAATTGCTAGTATCATAAATGATAAAGGTGAACTCACCACCAATGAGGAGGAAATTAAAGTATTAATTTGAAATTATTTTGCCCAACTCTATACCAATAAATTTGATAATATAAGTGAAATGGATGAATATTTACAAAAATATAAGTTGCTCAGGTTAAATGAAGAAGAGATTAAATATCTAAGAAACCTTATCTCAGAAAAATAAATTCAACAAGCCATTATTGAACTCCCTAAAAACAAATCTCCAGGTCCTGATGGATTCACAAGTGAATTCTACCAAATATTTAAGGAACAATTGGTTCCAATTCTATATAAACTCTTTTGAAAAATAGGGAAAGATGAAACTCTGCGTAACTCTTTCTATGAAACCAATATGGTGCTGTTACCTAAACCAGGAAGAGTTAAAACAGAGAAAGAAAATTAAAGACCTATTTCCCTAAAGAATATAGATGCTAAAATGCTAAATAAAATCTTAGCAAAATGATTACAACAAGTTATCACAAGGATAATACGTTATGATCAAGTAGGATTTATTCCAGGAATGCAGGGTTGGTTCAATATTAGGAAAACTGTTAGTATACTCAATTATATCAACAACAAACCCATCAGAAATCATATGATCATATCAATAAATGCTGTAAAAGCTTTTGACAAAATACAGCATTTATTCCTATTAAAAGCACTAGAGAGTGTAAGAATAAATGGACTCTTCCTTAAAATAATTAGCAGTACCTATCTGAAACCATCAACAAACATTATATTCAATGGGGAGAGGCCAGAGGCATTGCCAATCAGATCAGGGGTGAAACAAGGGTCCCTATTATCACCACTCCTATTCAATATTGTATTAGAAATGTTAACATCAGCAATTAGAGAAGAAAAAGAATTTGAAGGAATTAAAATTGGGAAGAAAGAGACAAAACTCTCACTCTTTGCAGATGACATGATGGTCTACCTAGAGAATAACAAGAAATCATCCAAAAAACTAATGGAAACAATTAGCAATTTTAGCAAATTTGCAGGTTATAAAATAAACCCTCATAAATCCTCAACTTTTCTTTATCTGTCTAGCAAGATACAGCAGGAAGAGCTAGAAAGAGAAATCCCATCCAAAGTAACCTCAGACAATATAAAATACTTGGGAGTCTATTTACCAAGACAGACTCAGAATCTTTTTTGAAAACAATTATAAAACATTTCTCACACAAATTAAATCAGATTTAAATAACTGGTCAAATATCAACTGCTCATGGCTAGGTAGAGCTAATATAATAAAAATGACAATTCTACCAAAACTAAACCCTCTGTTTAGTGCCCTACTAATCAAAATTCCAAAAAATTATTTTATTGAGTTAGAAAAAGTTGTAAGTAACTTCATATGGAGAAATAAAAAGTCAAGAATTGCCAGGACCTTAATGAAAGAAAGTGTAAAAGAAGGTGGCTTAGCCCTACCTGATCTAAAATTATCTTATAAAGCATCAGTCATCAAAACTGTTTGGTTTTGGCTAAGAAATAGAGTGGTGGACCAGTGGAATAAACTAGTTGTAAAAGCAGGAGATGATTACAGTAATCTGCTGTTTGATAAACCCAAAGAGTCCAGCCACTTGGATAAAAACTCCCTCTTTGATAAAAACTGCTGGGATAATTGGAAGTTAGTATGGAAGAACCTTAGATTGGACAAACACCTCACATCCTTTACCAAGATTAGATCCAAATGGTTACAAGACTTAGACATAAAAAACAATACTATAAGCAAATTAGAAGATCAAGGATTAGTTTACCTGTCAGATCTTTGGAAAGGGGAACAGTTTATGACTAAGGAAGATTTGGAGAACATCACCAAAAACCAATTAGATGATTTCAATTACATTAAATTAAAAAGCTTTTGCACAGATAAAACCAATGTAACCAAGATCAAAAGAAATGTAGTAAATTGGGAAACAATCTTTACAACTAATGATTCTGACAAAGGACTCATTTCTAAAATATACAGAGAACTGAGTCATATTTTTAAAACAAAAAGCCATTCTCCAATTGACAAATGGTCAAAGGATATGCAAAGGCAATTTACAGATGAGGAGATCAAAGCAATCCATAGCCATATGAAAAAATGCTCTAAATCATTAATTATTAGAGAAATGCAAATTATAGCTTCTCTGAGGTACTACCTCACACCTTTCAGATTGGCCAATATGACCAGGAAGGATAATGATCATTGTTGGAATGGTTGTGGGAAATCTGGGATACTATTACTTTGTTCGTATAGCTGTGAACTCATCCAACCCTTCTGGAGAGCTATTTGGAACTATGCCCAAAGGGCAACAAAAATGTGCATACCCTTTGACCCAGCAATACCACTACTGGATCTATACCCTGAAGAGATGATGAAAAAGGGTAAAAACATTACTTGTACAAAAATATTTATAGCAGCCCTGTTTGTGGGAGCAAAGAATTGGAAATCAAGGAAATATCCTTCAATTGGGGAATAGTTTAGCAATCTGTGGTGTATGCCTCTGGCTTCTATTGTTGTATTAGAAACCAGGAGGGATGGGATTTTAAGGAAGCCTGGAGGGATTTGCATGAACTGATGCTGAGTGAGATGAGCAGAACCAGAAAAGCACTGTATACCCTTACAGCAACATGGGAGTGATGTTAAACCTTGAAGGACTCACTCATTCCATCAGTGCAACAATCAGAAACAATTATGGGCTGTCTGCAAAGGAGAGTGCCAGCTGTATCCAGATAAAGAGCTGTGAAGTTTGAACAAAGTTCCAGTACTATTCCCTTTAATTTAGAAATAAACAGATATCTTATTGTCTGATCTTGTCACCTCTTAGACTTCTCTTCTTTAAAGATATGATTTCTCTCTCATCACACCCAATTTGGATCAAGGTACAACATGGAAATAAAGTAAAGACTTACAGAGTGCTTTCTGTGGGGGGTGAGATGGGGGGAGGTAATCAAGATGGGGGGAAATTGTAAAACTCAAATAATATCTTTAATAAAAATTAATTTAAAAAGTTATTGAGAAGGAGCAATTAGACTAATAGAATCACATATTTAAGTCTAGATAGGATTTTTAAGGTCATTACAACTTCTCTTTTGAAGATGAGAATGGTGAGGAAAGATTATTGTCAGAATCTCAGGAAGTAGTCAGGATCAAATTTAAAGCATAGCATAAATTTTTGTCATGAAACTGGGATTCAGTACCACTTGTCAAACCCCTATCTTTTCTTTTGAATTTAGCAGTTCAATAAATATTTATTGAGCATTCAATATGTGTGAAGCACTGTGATAAGTGTAGGGGAAAATAAGAGTAAAATGAAATTTCCACTGAGACTTAGTTATTTTGTTTATATTATTGACCTGAAATGACCTTACTTTTCTTTACCACAATGTATCTATATCCATCACCTTTTTCAAAAGTACTCATTGAATTGTACTTCTGGGAGGCAAGATCGTGGAGTAAGTAGTAAGTCATAATAGTCAAAAAATATAGCAACCCAGACAAACGCTGGAATAGTAGAACTAGTAAGGGGGATAGATTAAAACAATCTTTCGGGGTGGCTAGGTGGCATAGTGGATAAAGCACAGGCCCTGGAGTCAGGAGTACCTGTGTTCAAATCTGGTCACAGACACTTAATAATTACCTAGCTGTGTGGCCTTGGGCAAGCCACTTAACCCCGTTTGCCTTACAAAAAAAATTAAAAAAACAAAAAAAACCCAACAAAAACAAAAACAACAATCTTTCAGCCCAGAAAATCTGGAAAACTTCAGCAAAAGTCCACCTCATTCACATAAAAGGGAAGTAGAGGAGTACAGGCCAGAATGGAATACATTCCAGTAAATGAGAAGCAAGCTCAAACTCAGCAAACCAGTGGGAGATATTGATTTCCAGTGTGGGTGAAGCAGGCAAACGCCAACACCAGGACTCCTTATCTCCTTCCAGGGGAACCAATGAACTCTAGCTCAAAGAATCTCCATGTGTTTTAGCAAGTCCTGGGCAAGCAGGCTTCTTTCAGTGTACAGACCATTTCATACTTCAGTGTAGGCCCAGGGAAATGCAGGATCATTCCACCACACCTCTGCACCCTCTAGACATCAGCACTAGAAGCCTATCTCATCAGCAAGCAAGTTGCCAAATACCCTACAGTCTCTGAAGCAATTATCCCTTCAACCCAACACCAGACACAATGCTCCACTATGGGCCCCAGGGACACTTCACAAGACTGAAATACTAACCCCTTTTATCTTGAGACCACAGCTCAAATTTAAAAGAAAGGAAAAAGGCCAAAAAAATCCCAACAAAATAAACAGGAAATTTATTATGGTGACAGGGAAGACCAACCCACAAACTTCAAAAAGGACAACAAATGTCAAAACACCAATGTGCAAACATTCAAAGAAAATGGAAATTGCTCTTAAGACCAGAAAGAATTCATGTTAGAGCTCAATAAAAAAATTAAAAATCATATAAGAGAGGTGGAAGAAAAATTAGAAAATAGAAAACAAGTGCTTAAAATGTAGACATGGCCAATTAGAATAGGAATGCTTAATAAATATTTATTGAACTTTTGAATTCAAAAGAAAAAAATAGGGGTATGACAAGTGGAGACTGAATCCCACAGATTCATGACAAAAACTTTGTTATGCTTTAAATTTGATTGTGACCACTTCCTGAGATTCTAACAATAATCTTTTCTGGCTGTTCTCATCTTCAAAAGAGAATTCGTGATGATCTTTAAGGAAAAGAACTCCTTAAAAAGTACAATAGACCAAATAGAAAAAAAAGCACAAATGTGAATAGAGAAATCAACTCCTTAAAAGTTAGAATTGGATAAATGAAAGCCAAAGGCTTTATGAGACATCAGGTATCCATCAAAAAAGATCAAAAGAATGAAAAAATGGAAGAAAATGTTAAGCTGCACATGGGATAGATAGCTGATCTGTAAAACATATCTAGGAAAGAGTATCAGAATCATTAAAATACCTCAAAATATAATTAAAAAGAGGATCTGGAAAATATTTCTCAAGAAATTATCAAGGCAAACTACCTTGATATTTTGGAACCAGAGGACAATATATGAATTGAAGGAATCCATCAATTACCTTAGAAAAGAGATTACAAAATCAAAAACTCCAAGGAACACTATATCCAAATTTCAGATCTATCATATCATGATAAATATAAAAGTTTTTACAAAAGAAGCAATAAAAATACAGGGAGTTATAATCAGGTTATATAGGACTTGGCAGCTGCAATATCAAAAGATGAGGGGTAATGAAATAATATTTTGGAAGGCAAAGTTGCTAGTTCTACAACCAAGAATCACTTAACCAGTAGAATTAAGAATAACAAATCAAGGGAAAAAATGATCATCTGATCTCCAATATCAAGACCCAAGAAAAGCATAAACAGGTGAAAAGGGGAAATAAAACATAAGTGTTAAAATGGTGCTAAACTGCTTAAATCCTTACATGTGAAGATGATACTAGTACTTCCTAAAAGCTGTCTTATAAACAGTACTGCTAGAGGAAATAAATTGACAGAGGGTACAGGTATAAGTTGAATTTTAGAAAATAACATAAAAATTAAGTGATAAAAAGAGTACAATGAATGCAGAAGGAAAGGAGAGGTTTAATGAGTAAATTATTTAAACAGAAAGTAATGTGAAAGACCTATTAGCGTGGAGGAGAAAATGGGAAGGTGGGCAATGAGTATTGCTTGAACTTTACTTTTATCAGAATTGACTCAAAGAGGGAATAAGGTACATAATGAAATATAGATATCTGTTTTACCGAACAGAGAAATAGAAGGGCAGGAGATTAAATAAAAGAGGAGGTAGTGGGACTAGCAAAAGTGAGGCAGAGCAGGAAAGATGGTTAAACAGAAGTAAACCACTAGTAAGGAGGGAAAAGGTGAAAGTAGAGAGTGGAAAAATAGGAGGAAGTATATGATGGGGGAAAGTACACAGATAGCAGTTATAGCTATGAATATGAATGGAATGAATTCTACCATAAAATGGAAGCATATAGCAAAGTGGACCAAAACCCAGAAATTTATAGATTGTTTACAAGTGTGTTTGCAAAAACACACACTTGACACAGAGAGACACACAAAGTAAATATAATTAATTTTATTGATTTTCAATAGTCATTTTATATTTTTCTTCCTCCTATGCTCCCTTCCCCAATATTAGAATAGAAAATAATCTCATGTATGTTATACATGTTTAATCATGTTATACATATTTCCATGTTTGTAACACCATGAAAGAAGAATTAGAATAAAAAGGGAAAAACAAAAGAAGGCAAAAGCAAAAATACAAAAAATTAAAATGGTTAAAATAATATTCGTTGCTCTATATTCATATTCCATAGTTCTTTCTCTGGATGTGGATGGCATTTTCCATTGTAGGTCTAAGTGCATCAAAGTTGATCATTGCTGAATGTTGCTGTTAAGGTTTATAATTTTCTCCTCATTCTAGTCACTTCACTCAGCATCAATTCTTTTAAGTCTTTCCAGGATTTTTCTGGAATTGGCCTGCTTGTTATTCATAGACCACAACTTTTTCAACAATTCTTAAACTGATGATTATTCTCTTAATGTTCATTTCTTTGTCACAATATAAAAGATTTGCTATGAATATTCCTGTACAAGAGGTGCCTTTGTCCTTTTTTGTGTCCTTTGGAATACAGATCTTGGAACTGATGGATCAAAGGATATGGGCAGATTTAATACTTCTGACATAGTTCCAAATCAGCACCAAAATTTTAAAGAAGTTAAGTGAGTCATACGAAGAAATATTCAAAATAATTATACCAGTAGGGGACCTCAACCCCCCCCCATTCTCAGAATTAAATAAATCTAGCCACAAAATGAATGAGAAAGAAATTAAAGAGGTAATTGGAAATTAGAAATAGATATGACCGAAATTTGGAGAAAACTGAAAGAAATATATCTTTTTTTCTCAACAGCACATGGCACCTAAACAAAAACTGACCATATAATAGGACAGAAATTGACCATATAATAAGACAAAAAAATTGACCATATAAAAGATCACAAAAATAAAAAATAGAAAGGCAGAATGTTGAAACTAAACAATCAAATCCTAAAGAATATGTATAGCAAAGAACAAATTAAAGAAATAATGATTATTAAAGATAATGAAAATGGGAAAACAGAAAAAAACTTATGAGATGTAGCCAAATTCTGACATTAACAAAATGGAAAAAGAACAAATGAATGAATTAGATCTGCATCTAAAAAAAAAACTTGAAAAAAGAACAGCTTAAAAATAGTCAATTGATTTCTAAATTGGAAGTCATGAAAATCAAAGGTGAGATTAATACAATTGAAAGTTAAAAGAAAAAATAACTATTGAAATAAATAAGGGAGCTGTTTCTATGATAATACCATTAAGATAGAAAAGACATTGATTAATTTGTCTAAAAATATCAAGTATTAAAAATGAAAAAGTTGGAAATAACTGCCAAAGAAGAAGAAATGAACATAAACATTAGGAAACATTTTCTCCTATTAAATTACAATAAATCTAACAGTCTGAGCATATTAGGTGAATATTTGCAAAAACATAAGCTATCTAGATTAAAAGATGAAGAAGCAGAAAGTCTAAATAACTCCATATTAGAAACATAATTGAAGAAGCCATTAATAAACTCACTCACAAAAAAAAATCATCTCAGATCAGATGGCTTCATGAGTGAATTCTATCAACAAATTTAAAAGGAAATGATTAATTCTAATACTTTATAAGCTACTGGAATAACATATAAAAAAAGAGGTCCAACCAAGCTCCTTATAAGTCTCAAATAGAATAATGATACTTAAAACAAGAAGACTAAAATGAAAGAAAGTTACAGACCAATTTCTCTAACAAATAAAAATTTTGCATAGAACACTAGTAAAGCAATTATAGTTATACATGATAAGGATTCTAATCTATGATCAAGTGAGATTTGTCCTGGAATGCAGTTGGTTCAATATTATTCAATATCAACATGTGATCATATCAATAACAAAACAAATAAAAATCTCATGATTATCACAATAGATGCTGAAAAATCATTTTATGAAACGTAGTACCCATTCCTATTAAAATGCTTTTAAGGGAGTGTTCCTTAAAATTATAAACAAGTATCTATCTAAAATCATTGACAAGCATTATCTGTAAGAGAGATAAACTAGAAGTCTTCCTAATAATATCAGGGGTGAAATAGGGATGTCTGTTTTCATCACTGTTATTCAATATGATATTAGACATGATTGTTTGAGTAATAAAAGAAGAAAAATGAATTAAAGGAATTAAAATAAGGTATGAAGAAACAGATATTAATCTCTGCAGATTATCTGATAATATAATTAGAAAAACCTAAAGAATCAACTTAAAACTAATTGAATCAACTACATTAGCAAAATTGCAGAATAAAATATAAACTCAAATCATCAGGATTTCTCTCTCTCTCTACATATATATGTATATATATATATATGTATATGTATATATATACACACACATATATATAAAGAATAAAGTCAATATAATAAAAATGTTAATTCTACCTAAATTAATTTACTTATTTAGCACATCAATATAAGTTAAATTATTTTATAGAGCTAGAGAAATCATAACAAATCAATTGGAAAACAAAAGGTTAATGATATCTAAGGGAGTTAATGAAGAAAAACTAGAAAGGAAGGTGATATCACCATTCCATACTTCGAAATATTTTATAAAGCAGTAATCACTAAAAGTATTAAGATAGAGTGGGGTGGATCAGTGAAACAGATTATGTACACAAGACAGTAATAAATGACAAAAATAACAGTGTATGATAAATGCAAAGACCTTAGTTTTTGTACTTCTGTATTTCATTGTGAGGCTTTTATGCCCTAAAAAATGACTGATTTCTTTTTAGATGCCATACACCACTGAGAGAATGGAATATTTCTTTCTATTCACATTCATGTTTTAGAGAGGTCTATCATATATAACTTTCCTAAAATATTATTCACCTCCTTAACTTCCTTCTTGTTTATTTTGTGATGAGATTTGTCTAATTAGAGATCGAACACCCCCACTAATAATAATGATAATAATGATGATGATGATGATGATGATGATGATGAGAATAATAATAGTAATAATGTTCATCCTTAAGTCCTTGAAGAAGACCATGACATCAAAAAGGTATTGTCATAACAAGCACAGGATTTGGATTTGAGTGAAGGTGTACTGTGCTAAGTCACCAACCTCATTTTCTTTTCCAGAGCCTCCTGGGTCCAGTGGCTAAATATGAATCAGGATGACTGGAGATGGCCCTTGATGTGAGGAAATCAGGGTTAAGTGACTTCCTCGAGGTCACACAGCTGGTTCAAGTGTCTGAGGCCATATTTGAACTCCTGTCCTCCTGATTCCAAGGCCAATGCTTTATTCACTGTGCCATTATGTCTTTCTTTAACTCCTTTCATTTTCTTTAAGAATTTGAGTGCTCCGCCACTTTGTGCATATATGTTTAGTATTGCTGTTATTTCAATGTCTATATGGCACTCTTTTAGGAAAATATAATTTCCTCCCTTATCTCTTTTAATTAGTTCTATTTTTGCTTTTGCTTTATCTGAAATAAGGATTATTACTCTTTCCTTTTTTTTAAACTTCAGTTGCAAAATCATCTTCTGCACCTTTTTATCTTTACTATGTGGGTATCTGCTTTAGATCTGTTCCTTATAAACAACACATTGTAAGATTCTGGTTTTTTTAATTTACTTTGCTATCTGCTCCTGTTTTATGGGAGAATTCATCCTATTCCCATTCACAATTATATTACTCAGTATTAACTTTCTTTTCGTTTTTTTGTATTTTTCTCTGATCTTTCACCTTATCCCTCTTCACCAGTGTTTTGCTTCTAATCATTAACTCCCTCAATCTAAAGTCACTAACTCCCTCAATCTGCTCTCCCTTCTATCAACTCCTCTTTTCCCTTTCTTTTCCTTTCCCTCTTCTACTTCCTTGTAGGTCTGACACAAATTTCGTTTTTTTTTTTCAAATCAATGGGATTACGTGACTTGCTCAACATTGCACAGCTAGTAATTATTAAGTGTCTGAGGACACATCTGAACTCAGATTCTCCTGATTCCAGGATCAGGGCTCTATTCACTGCATCACCTAGCTGCCTCCCTTGAGATAAATTTCTAAACCAAATTGGGAATGTATAGTATCCTCTGTTTGAGCCAAGCTCCTGGGTAGTAAAATTCATTCACAGTTCACATCTTCTATTCTTTCCCTCTATAATGCTTTGGGCCTCTTCATGTGAGGTTATTTACCCTCTACTGCCTCTCCTGTAGTCTCACAGTATAATCATCTCCCCTCCCATATCTTAATTATTTTATAACTATCTTATACTTGTCTACACTAAGTATACTCGTTTCAACTCTCCTAATAGAAATGCAATTCTCTAGAGTTTTAAATATCATCAGATCATAATTAATTTATACTCAAACCTTCTGTCTAATTATGTTCCTTTCAACTGTCCTAAGAGAAATAAAACTTCCTTTATAAGAATGCAAACAGATTAGTCTTATTGACTAAAGTTTTTTTTTTCTTTTTCCTTTTTTATGCATCTCTTTAATCTTGTATTTAAAAACCAAGTTTTCTACTCAGTTCTAGTTATTTTATCAGGTAAGGTTGAAAATCCTATATTTCAGTGAATGTCCATATTTTCCCCTGAAAGAATATGCTGAATCTTGCAGGATAACTGATTCTTAGTTGTAATTCTAGCTCCTTTGCCCTCCTGAATATGATATTCCAGGTTTTTTGATTCGTTTGTATTGGTGCTTCCAAGTCCAAAATAACCTTCACTGTGGCTCCTTGGTATTTGATTTTTTTTTTTGGTTCCTTGCAGTATACTCATCTTTAACTGACAATTCTCAAATTTGGTTACAATGTTCCTTGAAATTCTATTTTGCAATCGTTTTTTGGGGTAGATTCTTTCAAGGAAGACTTAGCCTTTTGTTCTAAGATAGTAGGACAGTTTTACTTGATAATTTTCTGAAACATATTGCTCATGCTCTTTTTAAAGAATGACTTTAGATAGATCAATAATTTGCAAAAGATTTCTCCTGGATCTATTTTTCAGGTTGGTTATTTTCTATAAGAGTTACCTTTATTTTTTTCCTATTTATCCAATCTTTTGGCTTTTCATTTTGATAGATTCCTTATGTCTCTTAAGTTTCCACTTGCACAATTCTAATTTTTGATGATTTATTTTCTTCAATTTGATCAATTTTACTTTTAATGTTTAGTTTATTAAGGGTTATCTTAAGGTTACTTCAATTTTTGCTTACTTTTTCTTGACGATGCATTTATTTTCTTAATTTTTATTTTTCCTCTCATACTTAGTTTTTAAAATCTCTTTTGAGCTCTTCCATGAGGACATTTTTAATTTGAGACATTCTTAATCCCCTTTGAGGTTTCACATCTAGGCATATTGTTAGTGCTTTCCTCTTCTGAAATTTCATTTTCATCTTTGATTTGGGCTTTCTGTGGTTAGGGATTTTTTAGTATTTATTCTCTTTAAAAGTTGAGCTCTGATTCTGGGGCACAGGGGGTACATTAACAAGTTTTATGTGCTGGGGGCTAGCAGACTGGTTCCCAGGTTTCTGTACTGGGATTTCAGTGCTCAGTGTTAGCTCCCTGAATTAGATAACTTGATCTAGTCCTCTGACTGCACCAGCATTCCAGGGTTTGTATTACATCTTCTATGATAAGACTCAGGTCCTCACTGCTGGCCCACCATAGAGCTGGCCTATTGAGCAAGGAAATAGAGTTCTTGGTTACTGAATTACATCTTGACTGAGTCTTTTGCTGACTTTCATGTTCATTTATCTATGCAGGGATGCATTCTCCTTTTACCCATGTGAGACAAACCTTTCCTGAAATCCTCCAGGCTATATTCAGCCAAAAAGTTGATTCACTCTGTCATTTTGTGGATTCTATTGCATTAGAGTCTATTTAGAGACTTTATTTAAGTTGTTTCAGAAGGAAACTGGGAATAGTTCCCGGAGTCTCCAACTTCTATCTAACATCTTAGTTCTGTCCAGGAAGTCAAGAAGATCTCAGCTTTTGGGAACACATTATGTGACAAAAACTGAGGGATAAATTGAAAAACAATAAGACACAAACTAAATATAGGCCTGGCATCTCGCACAATATATCCTTTATGTCTCAATACTGCATCCATTGTGATCTTAGCTTGGCATTTCTACAACATAATATAATAAAAATGATTGTACATGAAACTGTGAATTTATTATATCCAAATAGTTATTTCTTTCAAATATAGAGAAATTGATCATGTAAATGACTTTTCTCTATTTTTTTATTCTTGTCCAACTTAGAGATGGGTGCCATTAGACACACAGTTATACTCATATCTATATCAATATATATTTATATATACATATATATGTATTAGATCATTTTATATATACTTTCTACTTATTAATATTCTCTCCCTGGCTGCAGGTAGTATCTTCCTTCATAATGTCTTTTTTTAGTTAATTTGGATATTTATAAAAGTCAAAATGACTTATTAATTCAAAGTTATTCTTAAAATAACTTTGCTGTTACTGTATATAACATTCCTTGGTTGTGCTCATTTCCTTTTTCATTCATTACTTTGTAGACAGTAGGCATTCATGATCTTGTTAGCAGCCATCATATCTCTTAGTAGACAGTTGGCAAATAGCCTGTTCTACTCTTTATCTCTATACCTACTCCAACAGGGCTTTGTGCAGAGACGCTTTACAAATATTTCTTTCCTCTGGCTACTTCTGATACTTCAGCAGTACCTATTAAACCTCAAATTGACTTGCTAAACCATATTGTTCAATGCCTGTATTTATTTTTAGTAGATGCCTGAATTTTATATCAAATTCTGTGCGTGTTGCATTGTCATTCTTCCAATAGAAATTAATACCTTCCAAAAGGTCAAGTCTTTAACAACTTTACAACCATGATAAGATTATTAGGTGTTGGAACACACTCACACCTACCCCACTACTTAAATGACAAGTTATATATGCATATGTAGTCTAGAATTTTTTGGGGAAAAATTCTCTTGAAAAATGGCAATGGAATTTGGGAAATTGAAATATTTTGTGCAATACTAGCTAATCAGATTAATTTAAGAAGATCATGATTTAAGCCTAATTTTCAAAGCATATTTTTATTGTAAATATCCTCAAAAATGCATACAGACAATCTGGTTGCCTAACAATAATTTAATAATATAAAATAAATGTGAGCTATAAGCCTCTGAAATATACATAACTCCATTAGGTATTTAAATAGCATGAATCTTTCCACTCCAGCCTTGACTTGTATTTATTGTTTGCCTGTGTTTATAGATGGATATGCTTATGTATATGTGTATGTACATACACATAAAAAATTCTTTGAGAAACTGCATTATGTAGTTTTTAGGGATTTGAAACTAGACTCAGGAAACCTTATATTTGCTTCCTTCCTTTGATGTATACTGACGAGTCACTTAAATTCTCACTTTCTTCAGCATGTTTTTAAAATTATAAATTGCAAACTTGGTGCTGTTTTGCATTGGTAGAAGGGTTAGAGGACAGGTCTTGTCCAATTCATGTTATATTGGTTAAACCACTACAGATATGCATTGATTCACCTAAAAGACAGGGATTATTTTTTTTCAACCTTCATATAACCTGCATGTAGCAAAGTATTTGATAAAGGAATGCACTTATAAATATGTGTTTAAATTTTGTACTATTTTTAGCTCCATAAAATAATTATTGAGAATTTCGTTATTATAGAAGTGAATAAATAATTTAATTAAGGTTGAATTGTCATTTTTATTAAATTAAATCTGCCTATCCATGAGTAGTAGACCTGTTTGCAATTATTTAGAAATGATTTTATTTTTATGAAAACTATTTTGTAAGGGCGGCTAGGTGGCATAGTGGATAAAAGCACCGGCCCTGGAGTCAGGAGTACCTGGGTTCAAATCCGGTCTCAGACACTTACTAATTACCTAGCTGTGTGGCCTTTGGTAAGTCCCTTAACCCTGTTTGCCTTGCAAAAAAAAATATTTTGTAATTGCTTTTATATAGTTTCTGTGTTTATCTTGGGAGTAGACTCCAAGGACTGTGTTGTCTGGAGTTGTTTAAAATGGAATTCTCATCTCTCACTGCTGTGCTTTGTTGGTAATATGTAGGAATGCTGATGATTTATGTGATTTTATTTTAAATCCTTCAACTTTTCTAAAGTTATTGTTTCAAATAGTTTTTAGTTGATTTTCTAGGATTTGCTCAATATGTTATCATATCATCAGTAAATAATGAATGTGAGGCAGAAGCAAGATGGTGGCATGAGGGCAGGATTTCCCAGTTACTCTCTTCCAAAATATTCCAAAAACCTTAAAATTATGTCTTTAACTAAATTTTAGAGAGGCAGAACCCACAGAAAGACCCAGTGAAATGATTCTCTTGTCTAAGATACATCGACGATCTGTGGGAAGGTTCTGTTCCAACCGGGTCAGAAGGTGAGGCAGTTTAGCTAGGACCATGCAGCTCTGGAGTGAATAGAGCTTCAGTCTTCTAGGAACAGTCCATGGAGCACCTGGGTCCCTGGAGGTACTGGCCCGTGACAGCAGAAGAGATATCCAGACTTCCCAACCCAGGGATCACCAAGCACAATTTGGAAGATCAGTGGGGAAAAATCTGACAGAGTGAGCATAGAGCCCAGACAAGTGTGAGCCTCAGTTCAGCCTTGGTCCCAGGGAAACAGAAGCAAGCCTGCAGAGCCACCCAGCAGGGAGCCTCCCCGCAGCTGCATTCAAACACTCAGCACAGGGAAGGTAATGGGTTCAGGGAAGACTGTTGAGGCCTCTTTGCTGTCCCTGGGACAAGACTCTGTTGCTTCTTCCATACTCAGACCCTTGTCATAGTCTGGGGCTCTCCATTGTCATAGAGCAGGAATCCCCCCTCACAGCTCTAGGGCACAGGGGAATGTTTGTGGTCATCCACAAAACAGAGCACAGTCTAGAAAAGCCATCAGAGCCTCATAAGACATTGACTGAACTGAGGTCTTTGCAGAGGTCCCCCCAAAACACACAAAAGCTTGAGAAGCACCTCAAAACCAGGGCATAGACTGGGGAAATGTGAAAACAAACAAACAAAAAGAATCTGACCATAGATAATTACTTTTGTCCCATGGAAGATCAAAACACACACTCAGAAGATGACAAAACCCAAGGTTCTGTATCCAAAACCTACTAGAAAAAGAGGAGTTGTACTCAGGCTTTGGAAGAACTTAAAAATTATTTGAAAGTCAAGTAAGGGAGGTAGAGGAAAATTTGGAAAGGAAAATGAGAGAAATGCAGGAAAAAACATGAAAACCAAGTCAGCAGTTTGATGAAGGAGATACAAAAAAATGCCATAGAAAACATGTTAAAAAACAGTTGAAGTCAAATGGAAAAAGCAGGGGGTGGCTAGGTGGTGCAGTGGATAGAGCACCGGGCTTGGAATCAGGAGTACCTGAGTTCAAATCTAGCCTCAGACACTAAATAATTGCCTAGCTCTGTGGCCTTGGGCAAGCCACTTAATCCCATTGCCTTGCCAAAAAAATAAAAGTGGAAAATGCAGACAAAAATTTAATGAGGAGAATACCTTAAAAAGCAGAATTGACCAGAAGGAAAATAATGGATAGAAAATAACTCCTTCAAATGTAGAATGGAGCTAAAGGAAACTGATGACTTTGTGAAAATTAGGAAACAATAAAACAATATCATAAAAAAGAAAAAAATAGATGAAAACATGAAATATCTCATTAAAAAAAATGACCTGGTAAACAGATCCAAGAGAGCCAATTTAAAAATTATTGGGCTATCTGAAAGTAATGATCAGGAAAAGAACCTTGATTCCATTTTTAATGAATTTCTACAGAAAAATTGCCTTGTTATCCTAGAGGTAGAGGGCAAAATAGAAATTGAGATAATCCACCGATCTCCCCCCGGAAAGAGATCCTGAAAAATAACTTTCAGTAATGTAGCCAAATTCCAGAAATCATAAGTAAAAGAGAAAATATTATAAGCAACCAGAAAGAAACAATTCAAATAATGTGGTACTATAGTAAGGATTAC
Organism: Macrotis lagotis; assembly: GCF_037893015.1. Classification (NCBI taxonomy): domain Eukaryota; kingdom Metazoa; phylum Chordata; class Mammalia; order Peramelemorphia; family Peramelidae; genus Macrotis; species Macrotis lagotis. The sequence goes on along the minus strand of NC_133666.1, from coordinate 476,527,496 downwards.
AGAGAACTTAGCATTGTGTACATTAAGGGATAGTAGGACTTGGAATATAATATTAGGGAAAGCAAAAGAGCTTGGAATGCAATTGAGAATCAACTACACAGAAAAACTGAACATCCTCTCCCCAGGCAAAAGATGGACATTCATTGAAATAGGGGAATTTCAAATTTTCCTGTTGAAATGACCAGAAGTGAACAGAAAGTTTAATCTTCAAGTACAGGACTCAGGTAAACCATAGAGAGGATGGGCAAGCAGGATAAATTATGAGGAATTTAGTGAGGTTGATCTGCTTACATTCCTACATGGGAAGATGATACTGATAAATCATGTGAACCATCTCAATTGAATGAGTAGTTAGGATGAACATATTTAAACAAGACACAGGAGAGAGCTGAATATGAAGTTATAATATAAAGATGGAGTTAATGGGTGAAAAGGAATGTACTGGGAGAAAGGGAAAGGAAATGTAGAATGGGTTAAGATATTTCATGCAAAAGAGTCATGGAAAACTTTTTCAATAGAGTGAAAGGGGGGGAAGCTGAGGGTGAATGAGTAAGCCTTCATTCTCATTGGAAATGACTCAGAGAGGAAACAAAATACACACTGATTGGCTATAGAAATCTCATGCCCTAAAGGAAATAGGAAAGGAAGGGGATGGGAGAAAGGGGATGGGGTTAGGGGAAGGGAGTATAGGTGATAGTGAAGAGGGTAGATCATGGAAGATGGTAGTCAGATACAAAAAACTGTTTTGGTTTTCTGCAAGGTGATAGGATTAGGTGGCCTGCCTGTTACCAAAGAACTGGGTGATTATTGGTTGTCTGGTATGATTTGGGATTTGGGCCTCCTGGCTCCAGGGCTGGTACTCTGTCTGCCATGCCCTCAGCTGACCCATAGTACACTTTTGAAGTGGGAAAAAGTGAAAGGAAAGAGAAAATAGAATTAATGGGAGTGGAGAGGAATGGATGGAGGGAGATGCAATCAGTAATAGCAATGAAGGGAAACATGGAATCAACTTCTCTGATGGACTTATAATAAAGAATGCAATTTACCCCAGAGACAGAGCTGATGGCATCTGAACACAGACTGAAGCACAAATGTAAAAATATAGAATAGCAAAATAAATGAATAAATAAATAAATAATTGCAGAAAAAAGCAAAAACAATAAAGGATGAGTTTCATTTCGTCATTCCTGCAATTTATTTTTCTTTTTTAGTGACAAAACTAACATTTATTTTAAAATTATTTTTGAATTTTGCAATTTCCCCCTAATCTTGATTTCCTCCCCCCCCCCATAGAAGGCAGTCTGATAGTCCTTACATTTTTCTATGCTATACATTGTTTAAAATTAAATGTGTTGAGAGGGAAATCAGATCCTTAAAGAGAAAAATATAAAAGATAGCAAAATTATATAATAATATAATTTTTTTCACTAAAGGTGATAGTCTTTAATCTTTGTTTAAACTCCACAATTCTTTTTCTGGATACAGATGGTATTATCCATCACAGATACCCTAAAATTGTCCCTGATTGTTGCACTGATGAAATGAGCAAGTCCATTAAGATTGATCATCAACCTCATTTTGCTGTTATGGTATAAAATGTTCTTCTGGTTCAGCTTGTCTTATTCAGCATCAGTCCATAAAAGCTAACATTTCTAATAATATTGAATTGTAATGGTAACAAAAGACATTCTTGTTTCACTACTGATCTTATTGGAAATGCTTCTAGCTAATTTCGATTACATTTGATGCTTGCTGATCATTTTAGATAAATATTGCTTATTATTGTAAGGAAAACTCCATTTATTCCTAAATTCTCTAGTGTATTTAATAGGAATTGGTATTATGTTTTGGAAAAACTTTTTTAGCATCTATTGAATTAATCATATGATTTCTGATTGTTATTACAATTATGCTGATAGCTTTAGTACCATTGAACCATTACCTGAACATACTAATTTACTAATTTAAACCCTATCTGAGTATACTGTGGTATCATACTGATAGCTTGTTATAATCTCTTTGATAATGTTTTATTTAAACTATTTGCGTAGATATTCATTAGGGTGATTGATCTATAATTTTCTTTCTCTGTTTTGACTTTTCCTTGTTTGGCTTTCAGTGTCATATTGGTGAATTAAAATGAATTGGCAAAATTACTTCTTTGGCAGAATTGCTTCTTTGAATATTTTTTTCAAATAGTTTATTGGGGATCAGGAATTAATTTTTTCTTAAATATTTGGTATAATTCATTTCTAAATCCATCTGATGCTGAAGATTTTTAAATAGGGACTTCATTGAAGGCATGTTCAATTTTCTATTTCTGAAATGGGAATATTTAAATATTTTATTTCCTCTTTTTTAATCTAGGCAATGTTATTTTAAAAATATTCATCCATTTCACTTATATTGTTAATTTAATGTCATACAATTAATGTCTTTGATTAATTTTAATTAATTACAATTACTTTGATTTTCTCCTCCCTGTTGACAAATTCGCCCTTTAAATTTCTGTTACAGGTGTTTTGGTTTTCTTTCCTTTAAAAAAATGAATTTGACTGGTTTTTATCTATTGCATATTTTTTTAATAAAATCAACTCTTAGTCTTATTCATTAGTTGAATAGTTTTCTTGCTTTCAATTTTATCTCTTTCTAATTTGGTATGTAATTAAGGATTTTTAATTTGTCTTTTCTTCTAACTTTTTTAGTTTCATGACCAATTCATTGATTTACACATACTGTATCTTATTCATGTAACCATTTACAAATATAAAAATTTCCCCAATAAGTACTTTGGCTGTACCTGACATGGTTTGGTATCTTGTCTTAGTATTGCCATTTTATTGTATGAAATTTTGATTATTTTTTTCAATTGTTTGATCCACTTGCTCTTTAAAATTAGGTTATTTAGGTTCCAATTAATTTTTGTCTATCTTTTCATGGTTATTCTTGTATACAATTTTTATTGTATCATGAACTTTTGGATTCATTTAATATTTTTGCCCTTTTTCAATTTGCTTGTGAGGTTTTGGTGGTCTAATATATGGTGCATTTTTATGTAGATGTCATGTACTACTGAGAAAAAGGTGTATTCCTTTTTATTCCCATTTACTTTTTTTCCCCGTGGTCTATTAAATCTAACTTTGCTAAAATTTTATTCATCTTTTTAATTTTTTTTTATTTTTGCTAGGAAATGTGGTTAAGTGACTTGCCCAAGGTCATACAACTAAGTAAATATTAAGTATCTCAGAACAGATTTTAACTTAGGGTACTGAGGTTTCCTACTAGTATAGTTTTGCTGTCTATGTTTCCTGTAACTTATTTAGTTTATCCTCTATGAATCTGGATGTTCTTGATGTAGCAATCCTTCACTCAAACAAAAGCAAAAAAACCCCAACAATGTTGTCATTAAAAGGAAGGAAACTACATCCTCCTAAAAGTAACCATAGACAATGAAGTAATATCAATACTTATCATATATGCACCAAGTTGTATAGTATCCAAATTCTTAGAGGATAAGCTAAATAAGGTCCAGGAAACATAGACAGCAAAACTATACTAGTAGGAGACCACTGTTCCCTTCTCTCAGAAATAGAAGAATCTAACCACAAAATAAATACAAAAGAAGTTAAGAAGATGAAAAGAATTGGGGCAGCTCGGTGGTATGTAGAAAGAGCACCAGTTTTGTAGTCAGGAGGAACTAAGTATAATATATTCTGCTCCTTTTACCTTTACTCTGTGTCTATCTCTGCTTCAAATGTATTTATTTTAACCAACGTATTGTATGATTCTGGCTCTTAATTCACTCTACTATCTTCCTCTGGTGAGAGTTCATCTTATTTATATTAATAGTTATGATTACTCTGATTTACCCTTCATCCTCTCTTCTCTCCATTTCTACTATACTTTTACCCATATACCAGTATTTTGCTTTTAACTGCTACCTCCCTCAGCCTGCCTATCAATCCAACTTCTTTTTATTCACCCTTTCCACTCCTACTTCACCCCCTCCCCCCGGTCTTCCTTCTATAAGGAACTTCACTCCCCCCCACCTTTTATTTTCTAATTCGCTATAGTGTAAGATAAGTGTCTAACATCATTCCTTCTTTGAGCTGAACCTGATGAAAGTATGCCTCAAGGGATTCTCACCCCTCCATTCTTTCCCTCTACTATAATAGGTCCTTTGAGCTTCTTCATATGGTATAGTTCACTCTAATCTTCCTCTTCCTCCCTCACTTCTGTACCATACTTTCTAAAAACTTTACCTCAAGAGTTACAAGCATCATCCTCCCATGTAGGAATGTAATGTTTGATACCATTGAATAATATTCTTTGTCTTTTTTACCTCCTTACCTTTTTATGTTTATCTTGAGTCTCATGATAGAAAATTGAATTTTCTGCTTAAATCTGGACATCTCCTATTTCATTCAACATCCATCTTTTTCCCTTAAAGGGTATGCTCAGTTTTACTAGGTGGTTGATTTTTGGTTGTAATCCTAGCTCTTTTGCTCTCTGGAATTCCATATACCATACTCTTAGATCCTTTAGTGTATATATTACCGTGTCCTGCATAATCTGGACTGTGGTTCCTTGGTATTAGAATTGTTTTTTTTTTCCTGGCTGTCTACAGGATTTTCTCTTTGATCTGATAATTTTAGAATTTGGCTATAATTTATCTTGATGTTTTCATTTTAGGATGTGTTTTAGGAGGTTCTTGATTGATTCTTTCATTGATGATTTTACCCATTGCTTCTAGGATATCAGAACAGTTTTCCTTGATGATTTCTTGAATATTTTATCTAGATTCTTTTTTTGATCATGGTTTTCAGGTAATTCAATAATTCCTAGATTATCTTGAATCTATTTTCCAAGTCAATTATTTTTCCTGTGAGATATTTGATGTTTTCTTTTCTTTTTCTTTTTTTTTAATTTTGGTTGACTAATTCTTGATGTCTTTTAGTGTCATTAGCTTCCATTTTCCCCAATTCTATTTTTCAAGGAATTGTTTTCTTAAGTTAGCTTTTTTATCTCCATTTTAATTTGCTCAATTCTCTTTTTAAATGATAATGATCAGTTTTCTTTTTCTCTTTGCCTAATTTCATTTTGAAGGAATTTTTATCTTTTTCATTTGTCCAATCCTATATTTTTAGAAAAATTTTTCTTTGTTCATTTTCTCAATTGTATTTTTAAAGTTGTTTTCATCAGGAAGTTTTTGTACTTCCTTTTTACAGGATATTAAATTTCTCTTGCATTTCTTTTCTGAAATTTTCTGCTTGATTTTTAAAATTCTTGGAGCTCTGGCAAGAGATATTTTATGACTTCATATTCTCCTCTGGGGATTGACATGAAAGATCACATCATCATCATTCTTCTGAGATGATATTGTGATCTTCCTTATCAGTATAGTCACTTTCTATTAGCAGGACTTTTCTCTGACATTTCTCACTCTGTTTTTTGAACTCTTCCTGGGCCACAGGGGCACCATTCCAAGCTTCTTGAGGGAGTGTTCAGACTCCTTATTTTTCCCTCTCAGCTGGCCTACTGGGACCATGGCTTTCTTATCTGAAACCAAGGGGCCTTGAATACCTACTTTTTCTATGACTGATAGCCTCTTGCTGGTTTATACCAACCATACTGTGCCATGCCACACTGGTTTCTACTCCTGAGCTCTTCTCTGCTCCCTGCACCAGACAACACACCTCACCACTTTAGTAAGAGAAACCTTTCCTGAAGACCTTCCTACATATCTTAAGCTGTAGAATATTCCACTCTGTTCTTCATGGATTTCTGTAGCTACAGAATTCATTTAGAAACTTGATTAATGCTTGTGAGAGAAGTTAGGAGAAGTCTGGGAAGTTTCTTGCTTCTCTGCAATCCTAGCTTCACCCTTGCTGTTATTTTGCAAAGTTATTTATTTTGTATATTTAGGAACAGCATTTTATATTTCTATTTTTTCCATTTCCAGTTTTAGTAAAGAGTTTGAGTCAAAATTAACTTCTAATGAATGATTTTAACCCTTCATCCTAAAATTCTCAAATTAAAACAAAACAAGCAGTAGAGTGTGATATGGTGGAAATTATAGTGGAAGTAAAGCTGGAGAAGATAGATAAAATTCCAGTTCTTCTATAGCTATCTATGTAACATTAGGCAAGTTATTTGTCCTACATGAGTTTTAATTTCTACATCTCCAAAATTAGGTGGTTGAACTACATAATTAGAATTACTTCTAGGTATAAATCTATAATGTTATAATTAATGTTTTAGCTGAGCAACTTTATATTAGGCAATTTAGCCTCTTAGTCTCAGTTTTCTCAATTGCAAAATGGGGCTAACAATAGTTCTTAACTCACAGGGCTCCTGTTAGGCTCAAATGAGATAGCATATGCAAAGCTTTTGTAGGCCATAAAGAACTTTGTGTGTATGTGTGTGTGTGTGTGTATACATTCATGTGTAGTTGTACATATTTGAATAATATACTAGTTATTATCCATATCCTTTGACTCTTTTTTCATTTCAAATTCAACATAACCAAAAACTAATCTAACTTTCATATTTCTACTAATTGTTCCACCATTATTTCAATTTGTAACATTTCAGTCATCTTTTTTCACTTCCTCTTATTCATTCCCTATATCAACTCAGAAGCTAGATCCTATATGATTCTGTGGAAGTAGTAGCAATAGCAGTTTCCAGACCCCTCAACCCAGGAATTGCCAAGGACAACATGGAAGTTCAGTGGGAAAACTCTGCCACACCAGAATGAGTATGGAGTCCAGTTCAGGCAGGTCTCAGCATAGACTCAGCCCCAGGGATCCAGGACAGGCCTGGGTCTTGGGGGGAGGTTCCCTAAACACTGTTGCAAAACCCCTCAAAAGTTTGGAACAGTGCATTCTCTACCCTGGAATCAGAGCACCACTCTATAAAAGACTTAAAATCAAGTCATAGACCGGGCAAATGAGCAAACAATAGCAGAAAAAAAATCCTACATTGACAATTACTTAGACCTTGTGGAGGATCCAAATAAACACTTAATGCCTTAAAAAGCAGAATTGACTAGATACAAAAGCTCTCTGAAGTAAATAATTCCTTCAAATGTAGAATGGAGTTAAGGGAAGCAGATGACTGTGAGAAATCAAGAAACAAAAAAAAACCAAAAATGAAAAACTAGAAGAAAATGTGAACTATCTCATTGGAAAAAAACAACTTCCCTGGAAAACAAATGTAGAAGAGATAAATTTAAAAAATTATTGAACTATCTAAAAATTGTGATTAGGAAAAGAATGTATTATATCAAAAAATAATTCAGTAAAATTGTCCTGATATCCTATAAGCAGAGGGTAAAATAGAAATTGAGGGAACACATCAATCACCTCCTGCAAGAGATTCCCAATTGAAAACTTCCAGCAATATTGTAGGCAAATTATAGAGCTCTCAAGTCAAGGACAAAATATTACAAGCAGTCAGAAAGAAAGAATTCAAGGGACAACTAGGTGGCACAGTGGATAAAGTACCGGCCCTGGAGTCAGGAAGACCTGATTTCAAATGTGACCTCAAACACAAACCTGGCTTTGTGGCTTTGAACAAGTCATTTAACCCCATTACTTTGCAAAAATAAAAAACAAAAAAACAAAAAACCCCAAACCCCAAAAATTCAAATATAATGAAACTACAGTCAGAGTAACACAAGATTTAGCACCGTCTACATTAACTATTTGTAGGGTTTAGAGTATGATATTCCAGAAAGCAAAAGACCTTTATATGGAAACAAGAATCATCTACCCATCAAAACTGAACATGCTCTTTCAGAGGAAATGAAATAGGGAACTTTCAAATTTTCCTCTTGGAATGACCAGAATCGAGCAGAATGCTTAATCTTCAAATGTAGGACTTAGGTGAAGTACTGAGAGAGTGGATGGGAAGGGTAAGTTATGAGGGACTTAATGATGTTGAACTGCTTATATTCCTGCAATGGGAAGATGGTTCTGTTAACTCATATTAAGCTTCTCATTTATTAGGGCAGTTAGAAGGACAGGAGGGAGTTGCATCTGAAAGTATATTATATTGTAAATATGGAGGTAATGGGCAAGAAAGGAATGTACTGGGAGAAAGGGAAAGGAAAGGTAGAATGGGCTAAGTTATTTCCTATAAATGAAGCAATTAAAAGATTTTGCAATGGAGTAGAAGGGTAGAAGATGAGGGGAAGTGATTGAGCCTTCACTCTCATTGGAAATGGATCATAGAGGAACTAATGTATAGACTCAGTAGGGTGTAGAAATTTATTTTACCCAGAGGAAAAAAAGAATAAGAGAAGGATAGGAGAAAGAGAATGGGGGAGGGGAGGAGGGGTGTAGGTGATAAAAAAAGGGAAGATCATTGATGAGGGTAGTCAGTTCAACATACTTTTGAGGAGGGACAGGATGAAAGGAAAGAGAGAGAGAGAGAGAGAGAGAGAGAGAGAGAGAGAGAGGAGTAAGTAGGAGTAGGGAGAAACAGAATGGAGGGAAATATAGTAAGAAATAGTAGCTGTGGGAAAAAATATAATGAAGCAATTTCTCTGATGAACTTAATGATAAACAATGCTATACATGCCAAATACAGAGCTATTGGTATCTGAATATAGATTGAAGTAAACTTTTTTCTCTCATTTTTTTTCTCTTGAGGTTTCTCTTTCTATATGGTAGGGGGCTAAGTTTCCTATTGCAAAATGACAACTGCAGTAATGTGAAAAATTAAACTAAAAAAAGAACTCATGTGGAACAGGACTTCAGAAAATCCTGGAAAGACTCGCATGAACTGGTTCTGAGTGAAGTGAGTAGAATCAGAAAACATTTTATATATTAAAAAGCAATATTGGGTGATTATCAGCTATGATGGACTTGCTCATTTCAGGAGCAGAATAATCAAAGAAAATTCTAAAAGATTTCTGATTGAAGTAAAAAGTCAAGAATTTCCAGGAACTTAATGAAAAAAAGTGCAAAAGAAGAGGGCTTACCCCTACGTGATCTGAGATTATATTATAAAGCATCAGTCATCAAAACTGTTTGGTATTGCCTAAGAAATATAGTGGTGGACCAGTGGAATAGACTAGGTGCAAAAGCAGGAGATGATTATAGTAATCTGCTGTTTGATAAACCCAAAGAGTCCAACTATTGGCATAAAAATTCTTTGATAAAAACTGCTGGGAAAATTGGAAGTTGGTATGGAAGAAACTTAGATTAGACTAACAACTAACACCCTTTACCAAGATAAGATCCAAATGGTTAAAGGATTCAAACATAAAAAAAAAATAATACTTTAAGCAACTTAGAAGAACAAGGACTACTTTATTTGTCAGATCTATGTAAAGGGGAGCAGTTTATGACTAAGGAAGAGTTGGAGAACATCACCAAAAACTAACTAGATGATTTCAATTACATTAAATTAAAGAGTTTTTGCACAGATAAAACCACTGCAACCAAGATCAAAAGAAATGTAGCAAACTGGGAAACAATCTTTACAACTAATGATTCTGAAAAAGGACTCATTTCTAAAACATACAGAGAACTGAGTCATATTTTTAAAACGAAAAGCCATTCCCCAATTGACAAATGGTCAAAGGATATGCAAAGGCAATTTACAGATGAGGAGATCAAAGCAATCCATAGCCATATGAAAAATTGCTCTAAATCATTAATTATTAGAGAAATGCAAATTAAAGCTTCTCTGAGGTACCACCTCACATCTCTCAGACTGGCCAATATGACCAGAAAGGTTAATGATTATTGTTTGAAGGGTTGTTGAAAATCTGGGACACTATTACACTGTTGGTGGAGCTGTGAACTCATCTAACCTGTCTGGAGAGCCATTTGGAACTACACACAAAGGGCAACAAAAATGAGTATACCCTTTGATCCAGCAATACCACTACTGGGTCTATACCCTGAAGAGATGATGCAAAAGGCTAAAAAAAATCACTTGTACAAAAATATTTATAGCAGCCCTGTTTGTGGTGGCAAAGAATTGGAAATCAAGTAAATATCCTTCAATTGGAGAATGGCTTAGCAAACTGTGGTATATGTATGTCATGGAACACTATTGTTCTATTGGAAACCAGGAGGGATGGAATTTCAGGGAAGCCTGGAGGGATTTGCATTAACTGATGCTGAGTGAGATGAGCAGATCCAGAAAAATACTGTATACCCTAACATCAACATGGGGGTGATATTCAACCTTGAAAGACAGTGCAAAAATCGGGAAGGATTTTGGGCTATATGCAAAGGAGAAAGCCATCTGTATCCAGATGAAGAGCCGTCGAGTTTGAACAAAGTTCAATGACTATTTCCTTTAATTTAGGGAAAAAAGCAGATATCTTATGGTCTGATCTTGTTATCTTTTAGACTTTTATGTCCCTTCCTTAAGGATATGATTTCTCTCTTATCATACTCAATTTGGACAAATGTACAACATGGAAACAAAGTAAAGACTGACAGACTGCTTTCTGTGGTGGTGGGGTGGAAGTAAAATTGGGAGGAATATTTTAAAATTCAAATAATATCTTTAATTAATAAATATATAAATTAATTAATCAATTAATAGGGTGAAAATAAAAAAAAAGAAATTACCCTCCATAACTAGAGAAGGGGCTCTGAAGTTTAAATGCATACAAAGGCTTACAATCTTCAACTTTTAAATTTTGTCTTATGCATTGTGTTTTTCCCTCTAGTTTTTTTGATCTTTTCAATATATTTCTTAGTTTACAACATGAATAATATCAATAAATGCTTAGCATAGTCATGTACTTATAACGTATATTAGATTGTGATCTGTCAAGAGGAGTGGGGAGAGAAGGGAGCGAAAAAATGTGAAACTCAAAAGACTGCAAAAAAAAGATAGTTGAAAAATAGTTTTGTATGCAGTTGAAAAAATAAACTAAATGTTTAGAGAGATGCTAAAAATATTTCATAATAGAAACAGTAAATTTTAGTTAGAGATTAGTGAAAATAAAGATGTATTTTTCCCTATCTAAGGTCATTGCTACCCATGAATTCCTAAAAGATTTGTGGATTCTAAGTAAAGAAACCTCTACTCTAAATCCTTCATGTGGGTATAATTATGTGAAATTCAGGGGAGCACATGGGTTATTCATCAATTTCTTGCTCTCTCCATATAGTCAACTCACTTTCACTTCCAAATATGCATTTTCTGATGACATTCTACATGCTAAGGCTTGATTTTTTTCCAACCTATTCACACATTTCAGGTATTCCTCCTTTGCAGTTTGAGTGTCCTAAAGCTTTAATTTCTTAATTCATTTGATTTCTTGACTCTAGTTGGACATAGCAGTGTATATGTGTAATCCTTTACTGGGGAGTCTGAGACTATCGGCTCTTTACATCTCAGAAGCTCTAAACTTCAGTTATCTATGATGATAAGATACAGTCCTTGGTATTAATATGATCAGACTAGATGAATTGAGGAGCCAACACATTGATCAAGGAGAGGCAAGCCAACCTGGGCTTGAAATAAATCAAGTAAAACTTTCTATGATTATCAGTATTGTGATTAAACCAATGAATAATAATAAAGTTTTTAAGTGTAAGATGATGAGACCCAGAAGAAAAGGACAAAAGAAGAAAGAAAGAAAGAAAAGAAGGGAAAGAAGGGAAGGGAAAAAGGAAAGAAAGAAAACTGCTATTAGACATCTGGTTTTGTTTGTTTGAGATCAAATTCTTTCAAGAGAAATTGGAGATTACTGAGAGCATTGTAGTTTTTCTCTTCTTCTTCTTTATAAATTCCTTGCTCAAAGCATTGTCTACACATAGTTTCATTTATAAATACATGAATCATACATCAATGACCTGATTTGTCCAGCTATATAACATATTCTAGACAAAGGCTATTCTTCATTCTCTTGATTGAGATAGTTAAGCTGAGATATTAACTCTGGATATTATTTGTCTAAGAGTTTAATGTTTTCAGTAAAATATTGTTCTCACCATTCATAGAATATTATTTCAACTTGTATTTGTACAATTCATCCTTGATGAGACTGGTAAGTGCTTTTGATAAGCTATATCTCTCTGTTTTATGCTTGACTTCATGTCAAATAATCAGAGTCAAAGAATCAAGTATTTTCTTTTGTTGAGGAGGACTAACAAAGTCTAGTGTCAGCTCAGAAAGTAAGAAGAACCAAATGTAAAAGCAATTTGGAGTTATTTGAAACCTGCGCAGTTCTCTTTTGTAATATTAATTTTATTTAGCATATGCTTTTGGATATACCATTGAACCATTAAGATGATATATTGCTTTACCAAATAAAAATCTTGCTTTAAGAGCAAACAAAATATAACATTAACAGTGTGATGTTATATTCTCCATACCTCTTAGTATATTGTAGGCTATAAAGATTTTAAAAAACCCAAAGTATTTTTAAGTCTTATTTTTTCTCATACTTTAAAAAGCATTGTGAAGATAATTTTAATAATTTTGGGGAGATTCAAATATAGCTTATGGGTTAGTCATTAATAATATTCTTCTGGTTCCATTTTTTAGGGACATTGCCCTTAGGTTAGAGATTTTTTTTTCCTACAGTGCTTTGGCATTTCCCCCCCTCTTTCAAATTCTTTGAAAATGCTTTCCAATAATTTTTCCTAATGTTTTGCAAACCATGTCATCTCCAACACATTTCAATTCTCCATGCATAAAGATTAATTCATGTTCTTTCCTATTTTTGTTTTCTTTAGTTGAATTTGTACTTTCTCATATAGCAATTAAATTCTTTAATGTTAGAACTCAGAATCTTGTAATTGATACTTAAAGAGCTATAAAAATCTTCCCAGATATTCCTGTGTGCTTTTTATTTTATAAATATTCTAAAATAATATTTAATTAAATATATCAAATATTATTTAAATTTTTCTCTCTATTTTCTGTGCTATGAGGTTATATTGCTAATGATCGTCTATGATTATAGACCTTAAAATCTTACTCCCCAATGGATAAATGGTCAAAGGAAATGAATGTATATTTTTCAAATGAAGACATTAAAGCTATATACAATTATATGAAACAATGCTCCGAATCATTTTTGATTAGAGAAATGCAAATTATGACAACATAAAGTATCAGCTCACACCTTTAAGTTTGGCTAAGATGACAAAAAGGCAAAATGATCAGTATTGGAGAGGTTGTGGGAGGATTGAGACATTAATGCACTGATGGTGGAGATTTGAACTGATCCAACCATTCTGAAAAGCAATATGGAACTATGCCCAAAGAGCAATAAAACTGTTTTTACCCTTTGACCCAACAATTCAATTCTAAGTTTCTATCCAGAAAAATGATAAAAAAAAAAATGGGAAAAGTCCTACTTGTTCCAAAATATTCATAGCAGCTCTTTTTGTAGTGGCAAAGAATTGGAAATTGAGGGGATGATTAAACAAGTTATAGCATACAAATACTATGGAAATACTATGGATCTATAAAACATCATAAATGATCAGACTCTAAAGAAGCATGGAATGAATAGCAGGATCTGATGCTGAGGGAAGGGAGAAGAATCAAGAGAACAATGTATACATTAACAGCAAAAGTGTGAGATGATCAGTCTTGATAGATGCAGTTCCTCTCAGGAGTTTAGAGAGCTAAGAGAACCCTATTAGACTGGCTATGGACAATGCTATCCCCATGCTGAGGAAGAAAAAAGAAAACAAAGGAATCCTTCTAAATCTGATGAAGACCATATTTACTTAAAAAAACAATCTCTTATGTATTTCTTTCCCTTAATCCTAATTCCTCATACTAAAAATGACTAATCTGTAAGCATGTTTAACACAAATGTGTATATTTGTATAGAGTGTATATATAATGTATAATATTAACCTGACAGTTCAGCGCTGAGGGAAGGGGGCTGAGAAGGGGGCTGGAAGGAAATATTGTAACTTAAAAAATACATAGTCATATGGATGAATGATGAAATACTTTTATAACATGTATTTGGAAAAATAAAATATCAAGAAAAGTAATAAACTATTAGGAGGGAAAAAGTATGATCTGAAAAATCTTTCCAGTGATTTGGAATGCTAAAATAAGATTTCCCTTAATGAATATTTTATTTCTATTTGATTAGGATAGCAAGATTTTTCTGGTTAAGACATTTCGCAAGTTCTTTTATTTTTTTGCTGTTGTGATTATTTTATATTAGTTAAAATTCCTTGAGAATTGTTATTAACAGGAAATATTAATGGACAGTTTTATTTTCCATTTAAAGGAATCAATAGTTTGTATGAATAGAATAGGTTCATTTAGTTTTAATAAAATTATCATGTCTTTAGTTTCATGATATTCTTTCTTCTGGTAGGTTAAGGATAAGTTTTTCTTCTATATTAGTGACCATAAAAAGACAAATGATTTCAAAATAAATCTTACATAGTAGTCATTTCCTGTGAGTTGAGACAAACCATCTAATTTCATATTATATTATTCTACAATGTAATCTACCTGAACTTCTGAATTTCTTTCAAAATACTTTATTCATCATATTTAGGAATATTTTTATAGTGTATATATATATATATATATATATATATATATTTATATATATAAGCTTTGACTTCTCTTTTTTTCCTGAAATATTTTCCAATATGTTTTTTGCTTCTCTTCTTTTGCCCTGTTTATCAATGTTATCCATAATTAATTCTATGTTGATTTGATATAAAGACTTTTATAAAACTATTTATTAAAATGATTATCACTCTAAGAGATATTTGCTCATATATTTGAAATTAATTTCATGGTAGTCTTCTTCCTCTTGCTTATTATGAATACTGAAATATGAGAAGAAGAAATGCTACATGAAGAATTTTGCTTGGGTAGGCACGAGAAAACCGACTCCTTTGTTTACTTCTGTCAGGAAATTGATAAAACACAAATTCCTTTTAAAGTGCTATTGATTAATTGATTTAAAAATGCACCTTCATTTGGAAATATGGTGGATCTGTAGAAATCTCTTGTTATTATATATCATCAATTTTATCATCATTATTATTTTTGATTCCATTTAGGAACATTTATTTGTTTACTTACTCCTTATTCTACTCCATCTTCCATACTCCATCAAATCATGAATAGCACATTTTTTGAATATGGAAGTTATTTTTTCTTATAATTTGGGAAATTGCACAATATTTTCAGTGTCCCTGAGCATTTTAGACTCTAATAAGCTTCACTAGAAAATAAGTTGAGTCAATTATATGTCAAGTCCACAGTATGACAGATAGACAGTCCCTGTGCTTAAGTGGTATCATTACTATGATGTAGAGAAATGCCATCAAACTAGGTGGTGTATGGAGGTTTTATAGAAGACAATAAAAAGAGTCGAAATGATGAAAATATATGAAGGATCTAGAACTATATTATTTAAAGAGCATCCCTGAGATAAAAAATCCAATAAAGTATTTTAAGTCTAAATCTCAGTTCTTCTCAATGAATCTCTTTAGGTTTAATTTCATTTCTTTAAAACTCAAGAAGAGTATATGCATTCACATTGCTGCACTATTATAGTGTCATAATAACTCATGGCATAAATATGCAGTGTTATGATTTGGATGATATTTTCTGGAAAAGAAAATATATTCTCTTCCCTGAAGCATGTAGAGAAAGATGTATGTGACCATAGGTTATTATAAATTATCACTCTGAACAGTGTTCAAGGGTTTTCTCAAGGAGGCACAGGAAAGGAGAGATGTAAATCTCCACCAAGTCAACAAAGTGTCCCCATGTATAGATCAAACTGTTTGAAAAGTGACCTATGAAAGTTCATTAAGATTCTAAAATATCTGGAAGCATTATCTTATAATATAAAGCATAAAGGATTCTCTGTAAATTAAAAGTGTGTTAATACAGAAAAAGAATGTTATTCACAGAATAACACAGTATCAAGAGGAAGAGTGAATGGCATGATTTTAAAGAGTAAATTGTCAGTACCATCATCTCTTTGTTAACTGTCTTGTAGTCATTGTATCAGCCCTTATAATGGGTTGTTGAAAAGTATTTATCATGTAAGTCTTTGTTATTTAGACTCATAACTATGTTCCCTATGGTCCATGGAGATAGTACAGACTCGTACAATAAAAAGGACAGCAGCTCTCTATTTCTATCTTGCCTTTCACTGTATTATTTTCTCTATTAGTTCTTAGTTCTTCTGAATGAATCACTTTGGGTTTAATCTCATTTTTTTAAAACTCAAAAAAGTGTATGTAATCAAATTGCTGCACTATTATAGTGACATAATTACTCATGGCATAAATATGCAATGTTATGATTTGAATGATATTTTCTGATATTCAATCAAAATGAAGCAAGAAGGGACACAGGGTAGTAAGAGTTTAGTAGTACACACTTAATTCACAAAATACATTTAAAGAAGTTCATTGTTACTCTATTTCTAAAGTTTAATTAACCTGTGCATCTCCCCAGTCAATTTGACTTATTCTATTAGGAATGGTTTGCCTTTTCAGCTGTCCAGGATTATATCAACCTTCATTATTTCACTTTGTTGATGAGTTTAGCATCATGAGAGACAAGTTAAGTCAGCTCTCCAATTATCTGAAGGATGGTTTATATAATGGTTTAAGGTTGCAAGTATTTTACATTTCATTTTATCATTTGATGAATACTATCTTTGAAATAGGTATTATGTTTACTTATTTTTAATTTTGAAGAAGAGTAAACAGAGGTCCAGAGAGGTCATTGTATAATAGGGTCATAGAATGAGAAACGGAAGTGGTCTTAGAGGTTAATGCATGCCTCTACTTTAAAAGAAGAGGAAAAAGAGGTTCAGATAGGTAAATCAGGCTGTAATTGGCAATACTAAGTTTGAAACCCCGAATGGAGAGTGCAAACCTAGGTGAAGTGACTTACTAATGATCACAAAACTAATAATGTCAGAAAATGGATTGAAAAACCAATCTTCTTGTGTCTGAATCCAATATGTTTACTCCATTATCATAACAATATTTCAACATTATTTTTTCAGACTGGTCTTCAAAAGAATTTGTTTATGATAACTAAATATCTTAAACTTCTTCAACTAGAAGCAAACTGAAAGAACTTAGAAGAAGGAGTATAGGGGATGGAGTAAGAGTTGGGATCAAGTAGGTCAGAGAGCAGAGCCAAGGCAGGAACTCACTAAGGATCTTTCCTAAACCTCTCCAAATAGCTTTAAATAATGACTCTAAGTAAATTCTAGAGAGACAGAACTTAAAAAGGTTGGAGCTAAACAATTTCCCAGCCCAAAACAACTTGGAAGAGTGATTGAAAAAAATCTTTTGCACCTGAATGAGAGAAGGGCAAAGTGCAGCATAGGTCACCTCAGCATGGAACAGCCCTAGCAATCCAGGAACCGAAAGCAGAGCCACAGAATCAGTAGCAGTGGTGGTTTCCAGACTTCTCAACCCAAACACTGCCAAGGACAACATGAAAGATCAGCAAGAAAAGTCTGTCCCACCCAGGTGAGTAAGAGTGGAGCACAGTACAGCACAGGTCTCAAAAGACCAGACCCTGCCCCAGTGGACCAAGAACAGTCCTCAGAGTCACTGAATCAACAGTGGCAACAGTTGCTTTCAGAGCTCTGACAATAAGGGATCAGACAGAGATAATATGGGTCTCTTTGCTATCACTTAGGCAGGACTCTTGCTTTGTCCAAACTTGGATCTAGGTCACAGTGTGGTGTTGCAGTCTCAGGAAGAGGAAGAGTAGTGGCACTAAAGAACTCACTGCCACACGGGAGTGAGAAACCTCTTCATAGTTCCAGGATCAGAAAGGATTGCTTGTGGTCACCCACAGACCATGGTACAGTTTAGGAGATTTGTAAAAACCTCTCCTTAGTTAAAATCACAACTGTAAATTTGCAGGTCTCTGGAAGTAAATCTGAAAACAATTCCAAAAATCTCCAAAAGCTTGGGATAGTGTATACTGCACCCTAGAAGCAAGACCCTACCTTAACAATAATTTAAAACCTTTTTCTTGAGACACTAGATGCTGGGTAATAGGGTGAAAAAATGCAGAACAACAAATGCTTTAGACTGGATAAAGAGAATAATACTCCAAGGAAGCAGCACCCACACCAACACAAGCAGCAGTCACAATAGCAGTGACCACCACAAATACCTGTAAATGGGTACCAGCTCAACAACCAGAATGAAGGATTTTTGATCTGAATAATTTTAGGAAACTAGGGAAGAAGGTTTTCATCCAGCATTGTTGTCCTTTTTTGGGCAATCTCCCTCCCAACATTACTGAAGAGATGAGGAAGCCTCTAAATAGGGAAAGGCAGATGAGGTGTTCATTTACAAGGAAGAAAACTTTAGTTTCATTTGCCTGGGAACAACTCCCTAGTCAAGATTGCTAAAGTGGAACCAGACAGCATGCCCTTATGTGGAAAGCAATTGAGAGTGCACTTACACTGCCATAGTACATCTCTGACAGGAGCCTGCCTCAGTTCATGCCCAATGTACTTTTGGAGGAGGCATTCTCTGTCTGGCCATGTGGAAGGGGTTGTAGTAGTGATTGTGCATGATTGAGGTAGACCTTCAGGGACAGGCATTGTGAAATTCTCAAAAATCTCTGGATAGATGCAGTCAAGATTCCTTTCTTCTGACCACATGTCCAAAGTTAGTGACTGTGCAGCTGATGGACCAGGTAGATGATGAAGAAGAGCTTCCAGAGAGAAGTTGGTCATGAAGAACCAACAATTTCATAAGGAACAAGAAGAACCAACTCGATTTGCCCAACCTGGCTGCTTTGAATATGAGAATGCTATTTGCTGGAAAGCATTAATTGAGATGGAGAAACAGCAGCAGAACCAAGTAGACTAAAATATCAAAGAACCTTGAGGAAAAGTTAGAGATGGAGATGAAGCACTGTGTCATGTTGATGAGGCAGGATTTGATGAGACACAAGGAAGAACGTTGAAGGATGAAGGAAATGTGTAATCAGGACGTACAGAAATGCAACCAAATGGACCTCAGACAGGAAGAGGAGAATAGGCGATGTGAGGAAGAGATAAGACAACAGTAGGAACAAATGATGCAACACAGCAAAAACATTTCAAAAGAAACTTCCCTTATGTGAGGGAGCAGAAGATGTGGACAAGTCAGATGGGTATAGGAGGTGAAATGGGCATAAACCACAGAAGATCCTTGGGAGGTACTAATGTACTAGCTGGTGCCCTAAGTGCTCCAGGGCCTGTCCAATGAAACCAAACGGAATCCATGAGAATGACATTACCATCCAGTGACCACTTTGTCCAGGGTGGCACAATGGAAGAATGGGTGGAAACCCTCTTGCATTCAGCTGAGGTACTCCTGGAGGGCACTTTGGCCCAAACAAATGTTGCAGTTACAAATAGAGTTCTGGTAGGGATGTCACTTGCAGATAAGGACCCTTTGTGGATTTGACTTTAGAGGAGTGTCAGGGCTCCACTCCAATTCTTACTTAGGCCTCCCCAATTAAACTGCACTAGGTAGGAAATTTGCTGAGAAGTATTTAGTCAAGCAGTTCCTAAGACTTCAATGTTAAGGCAGCAAAGGGGATGGGGGGGGGCATGGCACAAGGCCTGGCTCAATTCCTGTTTCCTTTCACAATTCCACCTTTCTCCCTTTATTAATGGCTCTTTTGGTAAATTAGACAAAATCATCACCCTTATTTCTTAGTTTCTGGTTAGGTAGGACTTCAAGAAGTTGAAGCAACAATACCAGTAGACAATCTTCTTTCTTTGCAACCCATTGTTCCTTTTACGTCCTGAGAAAGTTTTGTTATTATCTGCTCTTAGGTTTCCATTATCCATTTTGTGTTTTTTTTTTTTTTAATTTAAATTCTATGATTTTTGGATGGGGGCAGCCCAGAATGGAAGAGCTTTAACTCCCTCTCAGAGGTGCTGGTGGGTCATTGTCAGCACACTTTTTTTTTATTTTTAGGTTTTTGCTAGGCAATGGGGTTAAGTGGATTGCCCAAGGCCACACAGCTAGGCAATTATTAAGTGTCTGAGACCGGATTTGAACCCAGGTACTTCTGAATCCAGGGTCGGTGCTTTATCCACTGCTCCACCTAGCTGCCCCTCCACTGTGCCACCTAGCCTCCCCCTCTGCGCCACCTAGGCACCCTGTCAGCACACTTTCTTATTGGTTCAAGTGGAAACTTGGAAGCAGGGCTTCTGGGTGTGGTGCTCTCTTATTCATGTCTGAAGTTCTTATGGCTTGCCTGTTTTTCTGGAGCTGTTCTGTACAGCTTTCACTAGTGTTAGTGATATTTGACCCTCTCACAGTCAGGAATTTGAGAAAGGGGACAGGAATGTGGCAGCAACATTATTATTATTAAAAGTAGATTTTAAACCTTTTAAAAATACCAAAAAATACCTAATAATTTAAAACAAGGTAAAGGCTGGGGAAATGAGAAAAAATAGCAAAAATTCTTACCATAGAAAGTTTTTAGAGTAATAAGGAAGATCAAAACATAAATTCAGAAAAAAGATAACAAAGTCAAAATTCCTACCACAAATATCCTAGAAAGAGATGAATTTGTCTTAGGTCAATGAAGAGCTCAAAAAGGATTCTGGAAAGCAATGAAGGTAAAAGAAATATTGGGAAGAAAAATGAGAGTGACGTGGGAATTATGAAGAACAATTTTAGCAATTTAGTGAAAGGCACACACACAAACACACACACACACACACACACACACACACACACATTTGCAAAAATAAGCATCTTAAAAAACAAATTAGGCCAAATGGAAAAAAGAGGTACAAAAAGTAAAAGAGAATAATGCCTAAAAGGCAGCATTGGCCAATTACTAAAGGATGTGCAAAAGCTCACTGAAGAAAATAATTCATTAAAATATAGAAATCAAGAAAGGCTCTGCTCCCCAGGGTTGGAGGGGCAGCCCGCCAGAGGGGTGGCCCACCAGAGCTAAAGAACTTCAGCCTCTCAGAGGCAGCCCCAGGACAGTGGGAGCTGGTCTCACAGCAGCAGGGGAGTTTCCTGACCTTCGCCCCAGGGTGCACTGGACACAAATTGAGGGAATAGCAGGGGACCTCTGCCAAAGCAAGCACATGAAGCCCAGCCCTCAGGGCACAGAGCAAGCAACTTGGCCACTGCATTCCAGATCCAGGAAACATTAGTAGGCAGAGCTGGTAAGCAGGAGCCCCCAGGGCAT
Source organism: Macrotis lagotis (assembly GCF_037893015.1). NCBI lineage: Eukaryota > Metazoa > Chordata > Mammalia > Peramelemorphia > Peramelidae > Macrotis > Macrotis lagotis. The sequence continues at coordinate 476,506,307 of NC_133666.1, read as the reverse complement.
GATCCCATTGAGCTGAGGGAGGGGAGTGAAGACAGACTGCTGAGCTCTGTCCTCTGCCTTTGGAATAGGAATCTGGGATCTGAACACATTCAGATCCTGATTGCAGTCTAGCCGCCCCCCCCCCCCCACAGAACAGCAGCGGACCCCTCCACCTCAGCCCCGTAGCAGAGGGGGGGTGCATATGGCCACTCACAGACCAGGAGGGAGGACAGAGTCTCATACACTTAGACTCTTGTGGAACTGTCCCAAAAGCTCAGGAAGCACCACAAAAAACAGGCTTAGGCTGGGAAAATGAGCAAGCAGAGAAAAAGAGGAACACCATTGAGAAATACATTATCTATGATCCCAAGAAGGATCAATATACTCAGTCTGAAGATGAGGAAACACAAGCTCCTGCATCTAAGGACTCCAAGAAAAACAGAAATTGGGATCAGTCTATGACAGAGCTCCAAAAAGACTCTAAAAATCAAATGAAGGAGTTAGAAGAAAAACTGGGTAAAGAAATGAGAGATGCAGGAAAAAATATGAAAATGGAGTCACAGCAGCCTAGTCAAGGAAATCCCCAAAAATGGTGAAGAAAATAGCATGCTAAAAACCAGCTTAGGTCAAATGGATAAAACAGTTCAAAAAAGGTACTGAGGAGAAGAATGCTTTAAAAAGCAAAATTGGCCAGATGGCAAAAGAGATAAGAAAACTCTCTGAGGAAAACAAATTCTTCAGACAAAGAATAGAACTCAGGGAGACTGATGAATTTATGAGAAATCAGGAATCATAACTTCAAAACCAAAAAACTGAAAAATTAGAAGAAAATGTGAAACATCTCATTAAAAAAAACAACTGATATGGAAAACAGATTTAGGAAACATAATTTAAAAATTATTGGAATACCTGAAAGTCATGATCAGGAAAAGAGCCTTGACATCATTTTCAAAGAATTACTACAGGATAATTGCCCTGATATCCTAGAAGCAGAGGGCAAAGTACAAATGGAGAGACTCCACTGATCCCCCTGAGAAAGAGACCCCAAAAAACCAACCCCTAGGAATATTATAGCCAAGTTCCAGAACTCCCAAGTCAAAGAGAAAATATTACAAGCAGCCAGAAGGACACAATTCAAATATCGTGGAGCTGCAGTCAGGATCACACAGGACTTAGTAGCAACTACATTAAAAGCTCATAGGGTTTGGAATATAATATACTGGAAGGCAAACGAATGCAACTGAGAATCAACAACCCAGCAAAAATGAATGTCCTCTTCCAGGGAAAAGATGGACTTTCAATGAACCAGGGGAATTTCAAATGTTCCTGTTGGAATGGCCAGAGCTGAACAGAAGGTGTGATCTTCAAATTCAGGACACAGGTGAAGCATAGAAATTGGAGGAGAAGGGGAAAATATGAGGGACTTAATGATGATGAACTGCACTGATAATAGTCATATGAAACTTCTCAGTTAATAGAGCAGGCAGAAGGAGCTTTTATAGTTAAAGCACAGGAGAAAGCTGAATTTGAAGATAAAATATGGTGTAAAATGGAGTCAATAGAAAAAAGGGAAATGTAATGGGAGAAAGAAAAAAGGAGAGGGGGAATAGGACAAGATATTTCATATAATAATATTTTACTTTATTACAATGACCTATTTCAATGACAAGGGGGAATGAGGGAATCTTTGCCCTCATCAGAGGTGGCTAGGAGAGGAAACAGCATATATACTCAATGGGGTATAGGCATCTGGAGTAAGAAGGAGAGGGGAGGGATGGGGGAAGGGGGATGTGAGTGATGGAGGAGAGGATGGACCATGGGAGGAGAGTGGTCAGATATAACACATTTTCTTTTTTACTTCTTGCAAGGGGCTGGGATTGGATGGCCTATCTAGGCCCATAGGGCCAGGTGGGTCCTGGGCCTAAGGGGTGTTAGGGGGGCTGGGGCCTCTTGGCCCCAGGACTAGGGATCTGTCTGCTGCACCACTCAGCTACCCTACAGCAGAGTCAGAATGAAAGGAGAGAGAATATATAGTACATGGTAGTGGAGAAATACGAAAGGAGGGAGTTGCATTCAGCAATGGCAATGGTGGAAATATTTGAAAGTAACTTTTGTAATGGACTTATCATAAAGAATGTGATCCACCCATGCCAGAGTTGTTGGTGTTGGAACAAAGACTGAAGCACATTTATTATTATTATTATTATTATTATTATTATTGCTATTATTATTATTATTATTTTAGGGAGGGTGCAGGGCAAATGGGTCTGGGTGGCCTGCCTAGGGCTGCATAGCAGGGTGATTGTTGGGTGTCTGAGCCCGGATTTGCACCTGGGTGCTCCTGGCTCAAGGGCCAATGCTCTGTCCACCACCAAGACACCCCTACTATTATTACTATTTTATTTTATTTGGGGTCTTTTTTTTCTTTTTCTTTGTTTTTGCAGGGCAGTAGGGATGGGATGGCTTGCATGTCACACAGCTGGGTGATTGTTGGGTGTATGGGGCTGGATATGGGCTCAGGTGCTCCTGGCTCCAGGGCTGGTGCTCCATCCACTGTGCCACCTGGCCATACCTATAATTATTACTATTATTTTTTTTAAATTTTAATTTTTTCTCTCTCCTTTACTTTATTGCTCAAGCGAGTCTATATTTTTTTGGGGGAAGGGGGATTTTGGTTACTCTTAAACAAGAATATTTAATTAATGTGTAAAAACATTATTTGTACAAAATGAAAATAAATAAATATTAAATATTAAAAAAAGAAAATAAGAAAAAATATAGAAATCAGCAAAAGGAAGCTGATGATTTTGTGAGAAATTAAGAAATTAAAAACCAAACTAAAGTAATGAAAAAACTAAGAGATAAAGTGGAAAAACAACTGAACTGGAAAATAGATTCAGGAGAAATATTTAAAATTTATTGGACAAAATGAAAGTCATGATCAAAAAAAGAGCCTAGACATCTTCTTTCAAGAAATTATTAAGGAAAACTATAGTGATATTCTTAGAACCGAAGGATAAAGCAGAAATTGAAAGACTCTTCCAATCACCTCTTGAAATAGGACCCAAAATGAAAACACTCAGGAATATTATTACCAAACTTCACAGCTCCCAGTTCAAGGAAAAAATATTGCAAGCAGATACAAGGAAATAATTTGGTAATCATGGATTCACTGTTAGGATAAGGCAAGATTTAGTAATTCCTACATTAAATGATCATTGGACTTGGAATATGAAATTCCAAAAGACGAAAGAGCTCATATTACAAGTAAGAATCAAGTTACCATAAAAATTGTGCATACTCTTTTCATGGGAAGTGATGAATATTTAAAGAAATGGGGGATCTTGAAAATTTCCTGATGAAAATGTCATAACTGAACAGAATATTTTATCTTCGAATATCAGACTTGAGTAAAGCATAAACAGTTAAACAGTAAAGAGAATTTATAATGGAATAAATGATTATGGACATATTACTGCATGTGAAAATGATATTGATATCCAAATCAAACTTACTCATTTATGAAGGCAATTAGACAGAGCATATGTGGACAGCTCAGGTGGGAGTTGGATAAGAAGGAATAATATGTTAAAAAAGATAAAGTTAAGGGGTAAGAGAGCAATATACTGGGATAAAGGGGAAGGCAGAGGTAAAATGGCATAAGTTATATTACATAAAAGAGGCAAGAAAAAGCTTTTGTAGTGGAATGGAAGGGGGAAATTTGACTTAGAGAGGAAATAATGCACTCAATTAGGTGAATGGTAGGGGGGGGGGAAAACTGAAACAAATTTCTTGGTTAAAGGCTCAAACATAGAGAACTGAGGGTGAATTTATGTTTTTAATTTATTTATTTTCATCCATATGCACATGCATATTTCCAAGTTACAGTTCCCTCCACCCTCCCTTCCCACTTCCCTTCCCCTCAGCAGGGAAAGTCAGGTTAGAATTTTACATACATATTTTTGCTAAACATGTTTGCAAATTAGTAATTTTTGGATAAAGGGAAAGTGACACATAAAAGATAATTTTATGAAGTATTCATAAGATTCAGAAGGGCTTTGTTTTCCTATGTGTTTTGTTTTATTTTATTTTTTCCTGTGAGTGGGGTTAATTTAGTCAGTCCATAACCAGTTAAATGCAGTTGTCCTAGCTCTTTGGACTGCTGAGAGGAGCTGATTCCATCAAGGTTGTTCATCTCATAATGTTGTTTGCATTGTTCTCTTGGCTCTACTCCCTTCACTCAGCATCAAATACTGAAAGTCATTTCATGCTTCTTTGGAGTGAGGTACATTTATTTAAAAAAATAAGAACCATTTCTCAATTGATAATGATCAAAATATTTGAAAGGTTTTTAAGTGAGTTTTTCAATGTGAATTATGGCCATACTATACAAAAAAGGCTCTAACTCATTATTGATTGGAGAAATGCATATCAGAACAATACTGGGGTATTGCCTTATATCTATTGGATTGGCTAATAGGACAGAAAGGGAAATGATAAATGTTAAAGTGATTGTAGGAAAAATAAGATTTTAATGTACTGTTAGAGAATTTGTGAAGTGATTCAACCATTCTGTAGTGATTTTTAGCTATACCAAAAGGGCATACACTTTGACCTAGCATCCCCAAAAAGATATAAAAAAAGAAGGAAAAGAACCTGTATGTATAAGGAAAAGTATAGCAATGAAATGGAAATTGAGGGGATGCTCATCAATTGGGGAGTAGCTGAAGAAATTAGGTTATATGATTATGATGATATACTATTCTGATATAAGAAATGATGAGCATGATGCTCTCAGTAAAACCTGGAAATATTTGTATGAGCAGAAACAATGTGAAATGCACTGAATACAAAGTAACAGCAATATTTTAGGATGATATTTATCTTTCCTTGTTGAAGAAGACAATGATACCAGGGAAGTGATGTCATGACAAGCTCATGAATTGGATTTGAGTGAGTGAGGGTTTGCTGAGTCACCAGTTTCACTTTTTCCTCTGGAGCCATCTGGGCCTAATGGCCAGAAATGAATTAGTGTGCGAGGCAGTCATTGTTAAGGGACTTTCCCAGGATCACACAGTCAGTCAAGTTCATGAGGCCAAACTCCAAATACCATCTTCTTAATTCCATGTCCAGTGCTCTATTTACTGAGCTACCTAGCTGCCCTTTGTAGGATGATCAGCTGTGAATGACTTTTCTTAGGAAAGCTGTGATCCAAAAGGATGCTGAGGGTTTGATGATCAGAATGCTATCCATCCCTAGAAAAATAGCTGATAGCATCTGAATACAGATTAAAGCATACATTTTTTTTTACTTTATTTCTTAAGGTTTCTTTTTTGGGGGAGGGGTTCTTATGTTTTCTTTTATAACATGGCTATTATGGAAATGTTTTGCATGATTACACATTTTTAAGCTATCTCAAAATACTTGCTTTCTCAATGAGGGGAGGAGTATAGGAAGATGAGATAGAATTTAGAAGTTAAAGTTTTTAAAAGTGAATATTAAAACTTGTTTTTTTCATGCGGCCAGAGAAAAATAAAATATAATTACAAAAAGATTTGTGGTGTGTAGGTATAGTGAATATTAAAATGTATATCATTAGCTAATTTAGGTGATACTCTCCTTGGATTTCCTTTTTACATGGAAACTGCTTGCCTTTATTCAAATAGTAGTCTTATTCCTTGAAATAAAAAAAAAGAAAACCATTTATTACAAGTTCACCTCTATTTAATAGGACATTCTAATTTCTGCACTGAAATTTTTTAAATTTTTACTTAAGTGGTCCAGAAATTATTTTGAGTGTTTATATAAGAATTTCCCTCTATTAAGATAACTTCAGTTGGATTTGAAGTCTATGCTATAATTAAATTGGTTCCAATTTAATTGAATTCTTGTATATAATTACCTTTAATAAAGGTTTAGGATTTTCAAGTAAGATATTAACTATGTTTTCCCATGCTTTTCTTTATGCTAATTAGTTATTTTTTCCTCTGGCTAAAGTTAACTATATACATTATATACATTATATAATATTATATATATTATATATATTACATCATATTCATTTGTTGAAAAATCTATTCCAAACATCATTGTCAATATTTTATCAACAACAATACATATCATGTTACTGATGCATCAGCTTAGCCCATTCTTGTTTAATATATTTTTATTATTGCCACCTTTCATTTTTGATAGATTTGAGCACTTATTTAATGTGATTTTAAGACAGATGAAGAGTGAGGCAAGAAGTCTATTGATCTAATTTTTCCTCACAAAATTAATAATGCCCCCAAGCAAAATGACTTCAAAGAGATCCATTGATTTGAAAGCAATTTAAACACTAGGCAGAAAAATATGTCCACAATAACTACACTAAGTTCTGACTATCAAACCCAATACATTACAGAAAGATTATAGAAATTATTGTTCGATAATGGCTACCTAGAATTTTTAGACACAAGGAAACATTTCCATCACATCCTCAGGATGATAGTGATAGTAGTGGTGATTGAGATAGTGGCTCAATATAGCATAATAAGAGCTTTTCAGGTGAAGGAAGTCAAAATTCTTTTAAACTTCTTCTTGAATTTTCAAAATCCTGAGTCAAATGTAACATATTAAAAATCTTTTGATCCAAATAACCTGAGAATCAGTGACAGGTAATGTAGTCTTTACTGGGAAAAGAATAGTCTTTCATTGACTTGAAACAATAAAACGAAAACAGAAGTTGCATTTGTATGTCTTCTAGATGTTGATTTTCTAAAATGTCCCACATGTAGTTCATTTTTCAGAATAAAGCTAAAGAAAACATATAAGAATGAAAAGTGTTCTTGGAAGTATGCTTTGCAACAGAATAGAGATAATGAATACTGTTTTCCCAGCTGTGAACATAGATAAAACAGCAAACATGGCTAAGCTTCCTGTAAGATGTTTAACCTTTGGGAGTCAGCAAGAGATTTGAAGGATAAATTCAAGGGAACATGAACTTCCATTTGCAAATGACCTTTGTTCTTTGAAAAAAAGGAAGCAAATGATTTATGTTTTTTATAAAAAGTTCTGCTTTATATAATAATAATAGCTAATATTTAAATAACACTTTCAGAATTGCAAAGTCAAATTACTATATATATATATATATATATATATATTTATATTTCCATTTGTTTCACTAGAGACATTACAATTTGCAATTGGGGAATAATAACTTCTTCAAGGTTATGCAGGTAGTGTCATAAGAAGGATTCAAACCCAGGTTTCTTCTTATTTTAAATCTGGCATACTTTCTATGATACTTTGCTTCATAATATGAGACCTGATATTTAGTGATACCCTGGCACAAAATATTTACCCCTTCCTGGGACTCTGAGTAGACCCTGAAAAACATAATAGACTCACATCTCAGGGAAATGTAACAACAACAACAACAACAACAACACCAACACAAATAAATCTTCTGAAAGTCTTTTTTTTTTCTCAATTCCTGGGGACATGATGATGGAGTAGTGGAAACAGCTGAGCTTTCCCAACATTTTCCTTTAAAAAAACATTAAAACAATACCTCAAAAGCAGAGGTAACACAAGGTCATGGTAAGACATTTTTCCAACACAAGACAACTGAGGTGATTGGAAGAAGAGGACTGTGCCTTTGAGGTGGGAGTAGCTTAGTAGCCCTCACAGTAGCATCACCGTCTGGGTGACTTAAATGTGGTCTCAACAGCAGTAGTAGCACTTTGACTCAAAAGAGATTGTGGAAAGGACATCAGCCAAATGATAAGAGTCCACAGAAGACCAATGTTCTAGTAGTTGACACAATAAAGGGTGTTACCAGGCATTTTAATTTCACATACAAAGTTCTGGGTCCCAGTTCTGGGGTGGAGAGTATTGCTTGCAGTCACAAGCAAGCAGAGGTCCTGATAGAACCAAAGCAAGGACTTTGAGAGAAATATTACTTACAGTTCCAAAAGAGCAATTAACATACTTCTTCCTGAACCACACCACCTTGGAAATGACAAAAATTTTCAGATCTCTAGAAATAATTCTTAAAACATCATTGCAAAAAACTGAAACCTGGACAGTGTCTCCTAGCTATAGCAATGAAAGAAAAAAAAGGAATTGAAGGAATTAGAAAATCCAGTAAGGAAGCAAGAGTATCACTCTTTGCAAATGATATGATTATATACTTAAAGAATCATAGATAATTGGCTAAAAAAAGTTGAAACAATAAGTTTAGCAAAGAAGAAGGATATAAAATAATCATACTCTCTACCCCCCTCTATATGTGTGTATATATATATATATATATACATATATATATATGTTTATTCAATTACATGCAAAGATAGCTTTTAACATTCACTTGCAATTTTATAAATTCCCCATTTTTCTACCATCCTCCCTTCTTGTCCCCCCACATGACAGCAAAGAATCTTGTATAAATTGCCCATGTGCAATCATGTTTAACATATTTCCATAGTAATCACATTATGAAAAAAGAATTAGAACCATGAACAAAATTATTAGAAAGAAAGAAGACATAAAAGAAATTTTACTAACTTTGCATCTATCCCTTCTTTGTACTTTTCTCTCTCCTTTTTCCTTACCCTCCTTACTAATGTTTTTATTCTAATTTTTCTCTCTCTCTCAATCTGACCTTGCTTCTATCAGTCCTTTTTTCTTTTCTTCTTACTTTCCTCTTTTACTTTATATTTTTAAACTTTTACTTTAACTATATTTTTACTTTTATTTTCCCCTTCCCTTTTATCAGCCTCTCCTTCCTCTTTCTTTCCCCTTCTCCTCTTACTTCCCTTGTATGATAAGATAAATTTCTAAACCCATATGTGAATATATGTTATTCTCTCTTTGAGTCAAATCTGTTGAGAATAAGATGTTCTCAGTACTCACACTCTTTATGTTTACTAAGATAGGTACTTTGTGCCTCTTCATGAGGTATTATTGATCTTTCAGTGTTTCTTCTTTTTTCTTCTGGTATAACCATCTTTTTCATGACTTAATAGCTTTAAATTAGTTTTGTTTTCATCTGCTCTGTCACAGTGTACTCCTTTTATCTGTCTGATAGAAGTAAAATTCTCAAGTATTTATTAACTTTTTTTATGATTCATCACAACATAGTTACCTCATACTGATAGCACTTGTCCAAGTACCCTTCCCTCATCTGTCCCATTAGAAATACACTTGTCAGAGTAGCTAGATGGCACAAAGACATTTAAGTGATACAGTGAATAGAGCTCCAGCCCTGGAATCAGGAGAACCTGTATTCAAATATGGCCTCAGACACTTAGTAATTGCCTGGTTTTCTGACCTTGGGCAATCCACTTAACATTGCCTTAAATAATTAAAATTTTTAAAAATATTAAAAAAGAAATACACTTCTTAAGAACCACAAGCACTATTAAATTGTAATCAATTTTTACCCATACCTTCTTTTCAAGTAATCTCCCTCCAACTATCCCATTAGAAATATGAGTTCAGGGTAGGCTAGGGGCCACAGTGGATAGAACACTGGCCCTGGAGCCAGGAGTACCTGAATTCAAATCCGAGCTCAGACACCTTTCTAATTACCTAGCCGTGTGGCTTTGGGCAAGCCACTTAAAAACATTGCCTTTCAAAAACCTAAAAAAAAGAAATATAAGTTCAAATATCATCATGTTATAATCAATTTATATTCACACATTATGATGAAATATTACTCTGCTTTAAAAAAATGATCACTGATAAGGTTTCAAAAATGGGGAAGTATTATATGAATTGATGCAAAGGGAACAGAACAAGTAGAATATTGTACATGATAAAGACAATATTGTTTGGATGATCATATTTGCAAGACTTTTTTGCCTACTATATCAAAACAATGATCAAAAAAAATTCCAAATAATACAGAAAAGTGCTTTGCATGATATGTCATACATAATTTATATCATATTACTTGTCTTTTCAAGAGATTGTGGGAAGTGTGAGAGAAAAAAGGAAAATTAGGCAAACAAAATTTTAAAATGATTGTTAAAAATAAATGTTTGTAAAAAAATTTAAATCACTCACAAAAGGCAAAAAAAAAAAATTGTGTACCCTTTCATCCAGTAACACTATAACTAGATATGCATCCTAAAGAGATTTCAAAGTAGGAAAAACCCTTTTACAAAATTATTTAGAGAAACTCATTTTGTGGTGGCAAAATAAATTGACAATTGATTGGATTTCTATCAGGGAATGACTGAATTAGCTATGGTATATATTGTGATGAAATATCCTTGTGATTTAAAAATTAAGAGAAGGATTGTTTCTGGAATACCTGGGAATATATATGTGAACTGATGCAAAATGCCATGAACTAAATTAACATAACTGTATACAATAACAGTATGGTAAGAATGACAAAATGTGAAAAATTTAGCTGTTCTAATTGATACAAAGATCCATGACAATTCCAAAGAATTGAAGATAAAAAAATACTGTTGATTTCTAAGGAAAGAGAAATATTGAACTACAAATGCATATTAAAGCATGCGTTTCACTGTTTTTAGTAACTTTAATCTAAAAATATTTTGTATGACTTCAACACATATGTTTTGCCTTTTAAATGAGAGAAGATAATTTAGAACTGAAAATTAAAATAAAATTAAAAATCATGAGATTCCATCAATTTCTGTTTTGTTGATCAAGCATATACATACTTCATATCTAAATAAAATAAAAATATAAACATACTTAAATTTTAACTCAATTAATCTCATTAAATACATTGAATTCTCACGTTGATGCTTCTTGAGTTTGTTATCAGAGAATTTCATAAATAAAATAGTAAAAAAAACGAGATCAACTCACTTCATCTTGACAAAGGCAGGTTAACTAATTTTGGGTTGACATGAATAGATTGTTGCATTTTTAATCAGAATAACTCAGGATTAAATATCACTTTATTGTCTTATATCAATTTGCTGCTTGATTTTCCTTTTCCTTTATTCCTCTTTTATAAAATAAGGAATGATGATGACTAGGTGAACTAGATGACCTTTAAGGTGTTGGGGTTTTTTTTCAACTCTATGTCTGTGATCTTTTCACAGAAATGCATGCATCATTGAGCATTTTGTTGTACATAGATAAAGTAATAACAAAAGATTGCAGAGGAAATAAGTTAAAGTTATCAAAACAATTTTAATAATTTCTCCATGTATCCTGTGTTAAGAACTCCTGTATTAGATGGTTTTTAGATGATTCTTTCACAGATTTTAGTAGGTCTGAAATGCTTGAAATTTGCTTGTTAACCATGGTGTTTTACAAACATCGTTTCCAAAGGCAAACTCTGTTCAAATACCAAGGTAAGCTTGAAGAATGATTTGAAGATTAAAAACTGCTATTTAATTACTAAAACTAAGAAACAATACAATTACAGCTAACATATTTATATAGCAGGTTTTTATGTTTTAATGTTTTATTTATTTCATTCCATTGAGTCTCACAATAATCCTCTGAGGTAGATTGTATGTATGTATGTATGTATATATATATATATATATATATATATATATATATATATATATATATGATATGTGTGTGTGTGTGTGTGTGTGTGTGTGTGTGTGTGTGTGTGTTACATTTTATTATGAAATCATAAGGCTTGGACTATATTTCAGAAGGCAAAACAACTTGGATTTAAAACCAGAATCAATTACCCATAAAAATTGGGTAAACTCCTGCAGGGGAAATGATGGACAATCAATGAAATAGGGGACTTTTGAGCTTTCTTGATGTAAAGACCAAAACTGAATGGAAAATCTGATCTTCAAATGTCAACTCAAGTAAAGCTTAAAAAGGTAAACAGGAAAAGCAAATCATAAGGGACATGATGATATTTAACTCCTTTTATTGATGCATGGGAAGATGATACTGATTATTCATATGAACTTTCTCAATATTAGGTCAGTTAGAAGAAGTATATATATATATATATAGACAAGGCACAAGTGGAAGTTGATATGAAGGGATAATATATAGAAAAAGATGGAAGTAAGGGGTGAGAGAGCAATGAACTATGTGAAAGAGAAAAGGAGAGGGATAATGAGTTAGTTATTTCACATAAAAGAGTTAAGGAAAAAAATTTTGCAATGTAGTAGGAGTGGGAAGTAAGAAGAAGTAACTGAGCCTTGCTCTCATGAAAATTGGCTCAGAGAGGGAATAACATATACTCTCCATTGAGTATAGATTTCTATCTGATCCTAGAGAAAAGAAGGAAAGACAGTGGATGGGAGAAATGGGGGCAGGTGATAGAAGAGAGAGAGCATTACGGGAGGAGTTAATCAAATGCAAAACATTTTTGAGGGGGGGTCAGGATGAAAGGAGTGAGAGTAGAATAAATAGGGTAGGAGAAGAGGATGGAGGGAAATACAGGCAAGTTTCCCAGATAAAGACTTCATTTCTCAAACTTTGAGAATTGAGTCAGTTTTGTAAAAAAACAAGTCATTTCCCAATTGATAAATTATTAAAAGATATGAACAGTTTTGAGATGAGATTATCAATGCTATGACAATATTAAAGAAATTCTAACTCACTATTGATTAGAAAAATGTCAGTTAGAACAATTCTGAGACACAATTATGATAAAGAATAATATCTGGCCCCAAAGACAGAGCTGTTGGTGTCTAAATACAGATTGAAGCTTATTTTTCTATAACTTGATTTTTCCTTGAAGTTTCTCATTTTGGGGGGGAGGAATATGTTTAATTTCTTAAAATAACTGTTATGGTATTTTTTAACCTATATCTAATAATTTGCTGTCTCAATAAGGGTGCAGTGGGGTGGTTAGAAAGGAGAGAATTAAGAACTTAAATGTTTTTTAAATGAATGTTAAAACTTGTTTTGACATTTAAATGGGGAAAAATAAAGTATAAAAATAATGCAATCAATTATAAGTTACTTAATGGTGCCTCTGAAGTCTACATTGAAAAAGCATGGATAGTCAGAAAAAAGACCTCAGAATCAGGAACATCTGTTTTAAAAAAGAAACAAAAACAAAAACAAAACTGCTTTTGATACTTAATTGTCTTTCTAACTCTGGAGAGTAAGTTTAACTTCTCAGGGTCTCAGGCAAATCTCTTAAGATTACAACTTTCTAAATTGAAGACCAAGTCCCTATTTGGTTTGGTAAGTTGTGCTTTAATAAACACCCATTGTATTCCATGTGATAATTTCTTTACAAATGTTATCTCTTGATTGTCAACAACCCTGCGATTTTCCTCATCCCTTTTCTCTAAAAGTAAAACTATAAATCCTGTTAAAAAAAGTTCTCTATGTCCTGGAGCAAGTCTAGGAAGAGAAGTTGACAGGCTATATACTTTGCAGTGAAGGGAAAAACAATCAGCTTTCTAAGGTCATGGTTTTTCTTTTATATTTATTTCATCTCCTCAGCACAGTACATAGCACATGATGAATGCCTATGGATTTATTCACTGGTGGAATATGCAAGGCTAAGGCAACATCTGTGTAATCTTCTAGTCTAAAGTTTCCTTCAGGGTATTAAAGCTATGATTCCCTTTCACAAGAAATGAGGATCTTAGCACCATACTTCAAAAATGTCAGCAAATGTAGGTTTTATGATATCATTGACACACACCATGGACACCACTAAATGGTGTGATTAAATTTTAGTTAGTGCTTTTGCAGTCAACTTTGAAATTCATAGGTGGCTGGGGAAACTGCTGGTGGTTCATTGAAGATCCATATGGGCTATGGGTAGGGACTGGATAAAAGAAAACTTCCCTTCCTTTTGGCTTCTTTGCCAATCAATTGTCATAAAAACTGACTCAGTCTCCCTCAAAATCTCAGAATTCTTGCATCTTAATCAGTCTTTTAATTGACAACTATATATTAAATACTTACTCTATGCCAGGTACTATGTTGAATTTCCTGACCTTGGAGTTTTCAATATTCCTACTGCATTCTTGTTAAATGATATCTGTATTTTCATGAATAAGGATCCTGAATGATTTTCATTTCCTGATGTTTTTATGTTATTCTGAACACGGTAAAGTGAAGGATGAGGGGATAAAAACCTTCTCAAAATTCTAATTTTGTCTGGAACATTGATCTTTTATTGCAGACTTTCATTGTATGGGAACTACTGAGGAAGAATTAATTTCTTGAAGTCTTCCTGCCCCTGCTACTTGTTCATCATTGACTGCAGAGAAGGAGTAGTTTGGCATGTAGTATTATTGCAAAGGGAAACTTGGTTTTGCAATCAGGAAATTCTGAGTTCAAGTCTTGACTTTGAGGCTGTAGAACTCTGAGCAATGTATTTAAACTCAATGTTCCAAACAAATCTGATACTCTAAGTTGCAGAGAAGATATTGCTAACTTGTGTTGAGAGAGTTGATTTTCTCATCTATTTCCATGAAATTGCAGGTAGACTACCTAGTATTCCTGTTAATTTTGATTTTAAGATCATACTGTTCAAAGAATCACAGGTATTTACCATTACCAAGAAAAAGATATACATTTTAGAAAGATGTTTAAATAGAGAGATAGAATACTTATAAAATATGTACTTTATGCCAGAAAGTTTTCTAAATATCTGGGGATAGAAATATGAGCCAACAAAATTGTTTCTTCTCTTAGGCTTACATTATGATTGAGGAAGACATTTATAGAGAAGCTGGAAAAGAGTAGAGGCATTGAGGGGCCAAGAGAATGGAGTAGGAGATATGAAATAACAGGAGTACAAAAAGTGAGTCCAGGCATGACTAAACTAAAAATCCTGCTGTTGATAACAGATTCTTTCTAAAAATTTCTAAATGTGATTGCCTCTCTGTGAGGATGTCACAAAGCTAGAGGGACTTCAAGGAAGAATGTATTTTTTTTGTGGCGGGTGGGAATGGGGGTGAGAATGGTGGTAAGGAAGTAGAACAGAAGGAGGAGAAATCTATATACTAAGCCCAAGTGTGAGTTGAGGTTGAAATGAAGAATAGAAATTGTGCTAAATGGCATAATTTAGAAACCTTAATTTCTGCAAAAATTCCCAAATTTGATTTAAACAACCTCTTATTTTTCATTACTTAGTCTAGCTGCTGCGCCTGTTGTAAAAGTTCATTTATATAGAAATGATGATGATGGGGAAATTGAGTGGTGATTGCAAAAAAAAAAATCAGAGTTCTTAGAAGAGAAAAACTAATGACTGGCCCTGGAGTTGTAAAAAAAAACTCAGATCTTTATTGACAGAATTGTACAATTCATCACAGGCTAGCAAAGTACAAACAGTTCCCGGAAGTAACATTGACCTAGGAAAAAATTTTAGTTACAAGCCTGGAAACTATATAGGAAAGAACATAGAGGAAAGAAGGGAGAAGGAAATGGCAGGAACCCTTGGAGAAAAGAAAAGAAAACCTTACATCAGTATAAATCTGGTCACTTGGAGTTGTGCACATATTGCTCCAGTGGCATGGGTTATAGCTTATAGAGAGAGAAAAAGAGGGTAGCCCCTCCTAATTATCCAATGAAGAAAAGAGAGAAAAAGAGGCCTCTACTGCAGAGGAAATGCTTAAAGGCATTTCCATGGTGGGTGGCACAAGTGTGATACTTGAGAAGTGGTTTATCACCTCCCTCCAGGTATTCTCCAATACTTAATACCATAGGGTTGGCCCCCAAGGAGTGGCATTCTAAGTAATAGTCTTTCATGTTCTAAAGGATGTGATCTTCAAGTTCAATATGGTCTTTCCCTGTGCCCTGCTTCAGCAATAACACAACATAGTTATTCACACTTAGCTACATATTGCAATTTGGGCAATATATTTTTCTTGTTTAATTATTTGGTTCATTGTGACTACTTGGATCAATCCTTTTTTTGCATTTTTCTGCATTTTTAGAGTGGAAACTTTACTATATAACTGGGCTCAATAAAGCATAAAAATTCTTTTTGACTGAAGAAATATAAAAGGCTAAAATGCCAAGAGCTAAATGAATGATGGCAATGACCTAAGAAATTAGTAATTGTTAGCACTCTTCCTCCTTTGTTGTCATTTCACTACCATCACCAAAGAAGCAGAAATGGAATATTCATCATAGAAGATGTTTGTACTTCATGTGTTGCTTTGCCATTCTTTAGGTAAAAAATTTATCTATTCATACCTAGTTTTGTCCTTGAAAAGCAAATATACTGTCCCTGCTTCCACAATGAACATCTTTCAAACTTGGTAGGATCTGAGTTTGTGTTCTGTAAGTATAATTACCAAAATTTCCAGATTACAAACATTACAAGATAGGAAAGCAAAGAAGAAATTATAGAAGGATAACATTTTCCTATCTTGAGAAATTTTATTGTTTTAACCATAATAGAATAAGGAGATCATATGAAATATTCTATTTCTTTTGTTTTGTATTCTGAAAATTTTTTTCTACTTTTTCCAATTACATATAAGATAGCTTTCACTATTCATTTTTCTGTAAGATTTTCAATTACACATTTTTCTCCCTCCCTTCTTTTCCTACACCTTCCCCATGATTGCAAGTAATCTGATATTGGTGATATATGTGCAATTATGGTAAACTTCTGTATTGGTCTTGTTGAAAAAGAAATTTTGATAAATTTTAAAAGCAAAACTTAAATGAAAGGAAAGAGATTCAATTAACTTTAGCTACTTTTAATGATAAATCTTTCATTTCACTGAGGGTGACAGGAATATGCATGCCTCTCCACTGATGCATTTCTATTCAAATTCAAATGGATACTTTTTAATATTTTTAAACATGATTTAAATTGCATAATTTTAAGAATCTTATCAAATGAGGAATTACATTTCTGTTGTTTGAAAAGCATATAGGTTGTAATTGTAGTTCTCTGCAGATTTTTAGAATAGTTAAAATAAAACAAAATAAGGCATAGATCTTGATTGGAATTTCTGATGACTGAAAAATAAATCAGCTCTTTTTTATTACTTTGATTTATTTTTAGTTTGCTTACAGGATAAGGCTCCCTTCTTTTGGAAGAGCTAGCCTTAAACTAAGCCAGATTAACATAGATAACAAATACCTAGAAATTTAATGAATTAAGACATTGAAAAGACTTTAGTAGCAGATAATTTAGAAGAAGAAAATAATCACTATTATTCTATTTTTCAAAAGGCTGAGTCCCCCTTTCTAGCAGAAAAGGGGGTTGACCCAAGGCTAAGCAGAAGGTTGGGTTAAGTAGAGACCAAGGCCCCTTTCTGGCAGTAGGAAAAATGATTAAGAAAGGTTCAGTTAAGCATCCCTTTTTTTATTTAGTTAGAGTCCAAGTTGAGTAATTTACTTTGATAAGGAATATGAGGGGTCTTCTTTCTCAGTATACTTTCTAGTTACAAAAGATACCTACTGGAGGAAAGGATGTCTAAGATTGGATTAAGAAAGTCTAGGAAAAGCTAACTAGTCAGGTGATCTGTCTTGTTTGATTTAATTATTTTTAAAAGAAGTTTCTATTTTCTTCCTAATTATTTGCTGCTATTAAAAATATCCCTGTTAATCACTTGTTGTCTCTGATCTCTGAGGAGTAACCTGGTTTAGCATGCAAAATCTAGCTTTGCTAATTAAATAATGGATGACTCCATAGCTTTCTCTTCAGTTTCCTCTTAATTACACATAATCAATATCAGCATGACCTTGTCTGCTCCACTCTTTTCAGTTCTTTTTTTTTATTTGATGATCATTTGTGTGGGAGAAATTAGAATATATCTATATTTAAGTATCTATATCTATATATATTGATTGGTAGATTCTTAATGAAGTTGAGATCTCTAGAATTTAATGGTTAATAAGGGCAAGACCTTTGGTAAAAATTTAGGTAGATTTGATGTAAATTTTGATGAACGACTTGACTTTTTGCTTGTCTAATGAGTTTTGAAAACTATTTACAAATATTGCTGGATTTAAAAAGCCTGCTAAGCTAGATCCTTCCTGTTCTAAAGTGTGACTCATTGAGCTGTATAAGCTAATTTTACATCTGTTTTTCTGTCATCAATAAGATAAGAATAATAATATATTATGGGATTTTGTTTTTTTAAAGGTATTTCTTTAATAAAAAAAATGTTAAATTCATTAACATAACCACAATGTTGAATCAGCCATTAAGATTAATTTCTGTGACTCTGTGAATTCAGATTTACTGATTATCAAATTAATTTCTTTAACAGAAGTGATAAAATGGATATTTAATTTTTCTGTTCTTTCTGAGAATTCTGCCTTAGTTATCTGATAATTTGGTCATTAACAGAATCTAAAGAGACACAAGATACAGAATAATTCAGGTAGAAAAAGTCCAAAAATTACTTACTACTTTCCATTTCATTTTAATATGACATGAATGTAGAATTAGATTCATTTCTATATAGATAAAAGGGTAGATAAGACTTTATTAATTCTATTAATCCATCAAGATCTTATAAGTCATTCTTTTTTTTATTTACAGTTATTGCCACCATTCAGAAAAGAGCTTAAAAACATAAAACACTATGCCATGGCAAATGGTAAAAGTTAGTAAATAGGCATCAATAAATAATCTTGAAAGAACTTAAAATTTTTAATTAGTAAAATAGAGAATAATTCAATTAGTGGTTCCAAAGAATATAATTACAACAACTTCTCTTTAGAATAGCACTCCTTGTTAATACACATTTCTGAAGTATCTTAGGTAAAATTACACTTCTAACATTAAGGGAAAAATATAAAAATTTAGTGAAAAATATCTTACATATAATATAATTTTCAGTAATATTTTGCATGGATGCTTCTTGAAAGTGACATGCTAAAAATAATTATTTCAGTCACACATAAAAATACAAAGCTCTTAATTAATCCCTATAGACAAGAAAGTTGATGGTACCCATTTCCAATTCAATAAAGTAATGTGCAATATCCTGCTCCATAAAAAAGTGCTAATCTTATATAAACTATATTTGTGAAGTTGGTAGCTAAATATTAATGTTAATAATTTTATAAATAAGTAAAATGAAACTCAAAGAGAATGAAAATCAAAATAAAATGAAAATATCACCCAATCACTCAATATTTCTTTTGTTTTATCTTTCTTCCTTTCCTAAAGTTTTGCCTTTCCCCTTTTAAAGAAGGGTGTTCTTTTGAATTTAGTGGTCATCCAATTCAACTTGAGGACATAAAGGTTATCAGAAAATACATAATATCCAAATGAGCATATGGGCTTATTTCCTATCAAACTATGGGTTAGTAGGAGAATTTATGAAAAACAAGATGTTGATGATGATGTTTCTCCTTAGTTCTTGAAGAAGACCATGACATTAGGAGAGTTGATACCATAATAAGTGCATGAATTGGATTTGAATGAGGGGGTGCAAAGTCACCAACCTCATTTTTTCCTCCACAGCCATCTGGGCCTAGTGCCCATATATAAATCACGACGATGGGATGCAATGCAATCAGAATTGAATGACTTGCCCAAGGTCACACAGCTAGTAATTGGCAGGTGTCTGGTGTTGGATTTGAACTCCCATCCTCCTGTCTTCAAGGTCAGTGTTCTATCCACTGCTTCATCCAGCTGCCCTGAATAAACAAGATATATAGAATATTATGAGTTATAAAATGGATAATTCTGATAACATAAAATTAAGGTTTTGTACTATTAAAGACAATGTAACCAACATTAGAAGGAAAGCAGAAAATTGGAGAAAAGATTTTTATAGACAGATTCTCAGAAAATGATCTCATATCTCAAATACATAGATAATTTTTGTTAAATTTGTGAGAATAGAGAACATCCCTCAATTAATATATTGTCAAAGAACATAAAAAGACAGTTTTGAAGAAATATATTCATAAAATAATTATATGAAAAAATGCTCTAAATCACTGTTGATTAGAGAAATGCAAACTAAAACAATGCTGTGATATCATCTGATACTTATTAGATTGGTTAGAATAATTTAGGGTGAAAATGAAAAATATTTGAGGAGATATAAAAATTAGATTACTAATATCTTGTTGGTGGAACTGTGAACAGTTCCCACTGTTTTGGAGAACAATCTGGAATTATGATCAGATTTTTAAAACTATATAAATCCTATGACCCAGCAATACTAAATTAGGTCTGTTTTCCAAGGTTATCAAGGAAAAAAAAGGAAAATAACAAATATTTTCTTAAATATATATATAGCACTTTCTTTAGGTCCAAACAACTAGAAATTGATGGGATGCTCAGCAACTGAGGAATGGCTAAACAAGTTGTGATATATGATTATACTGGAATGCTACTGTGCTAGAAGACATGATGAGCTGGTTAAGTTTGGAAAAAATCATGGAAAAACTTAACATGCAACAATGAAGTATGATATGAGAAAAACCAATACTATATATAGTAAAGCAATATTGTTTGAAAATAATTGCATGAATGACAATTTTAAATACTCAGATTAATTGCAAACATTAATTATAAGATGCTACTCACTTCCAGAGAATAAAATATGATATGGAATATATATAGGATATATATGATATATATAGCATGCATAATGTATATGTATATATTCGTAACATGACATATTATATGTATGCATAAGGGATACATGTCATATATGGACATGTGTACATACACATGCATATAAATATATACATGTGTGTATACACACACATATACATATATATATATGCATATAAGTTTATAAGTTGGCCTTCTCTTGTTTGGGGTAGGAGGAAAAAAGCAGGAGGGAAGAGAGAAAATTGAGAACTTAAAATGTAATAAAAAGAAAAGAAAAACAAAACACTTAGAATAAGACACCCTGGATAATGGTTCCAGATCTGTCACTAACTTCTTTTCTATTTTATTGAAATCACCAAATTGCTAGAAACCCAAGATTTCTCATCTTAAATGCAGATACTTATCTTTCTATGGTCATTCTCTTAGAAATCATATATCATGAAAGACTAAATCAAAAACTGTACCATATAACTTACAGAATGGATTTTGCATCACTTCAAGTGGCCCAGAGATTGATCAAATACTTGTTGTTATAGATTAATGGTATAGATTGAACAAAGCTGGAAATGGTGAGAATAGAATTATTAATTCTGGTAGTCATAGGATCTGTTCTTTCTTCATAGTCAGTGAAAGATTAAAACTCTACACTTTTACAACTTCAGAGTTGAAGGAGAACCCCTCTGGGTTCTCACCTTCTAGTGCAAACCATACCCATAAAATAATTCCCATAAAAGTATCCAGGAAGTCATCATTACAGATTTTATTTGGAGATGCTCAGTGAAGAGACAATATTATACCTCCCATTTCACTTTGGTATAGTTAAGAAGGGTGCTTTTTTCCCTGACTAAAATAGAAAGAGTCTAATCTTATCTTCATGACATATAACATTCTTTCAAACATCTTTCTCTACCCTTCTTCTTTTCTTCTATAGGCTAGACATCCCTAATTCCATGATATGTGGAATTAAGATCATTTACCATCCAGTTTGTTCTCATCTGAAAACTCTCTAGTTTACCAATATGAATCCTACTTTGTGTATACCAGAGTTAACCAAGGAACACAGTAGTCTGAATAGGACAGAGTATGGTGAGACCATCACTTTTCTAATCAAAAATTCCTTTTTTATGAGTTGGGATGAGGCAATCAGGGTTTAATTCACTTGCCCAAGGTTACACCATTAGTCAATAGCTGAGATCAAATTTGAACTCAGGTCCTACTGATTCCAGTGCTCTATTCACTGCATCACTTAATTACCTCCGAATTATTCTGTTACTCAAGTTTATTATATCATTGAATTTATTGGCTAAAATGGCATTGAGGATCTGTTTGGAGCTTTCAGGAAATGAAAACTCTTAGTCATTTGTTTCAGGGTAATGTTCTTTAATCACTCAGTCTCTATCTTAATATCCAGTAATAGCTAGCGCATTATTTTCAAGGAACTGTACTAAGAATCAAGACATATTATTTCCTTTAACTCTCCAACCTAATTTTATTACATTATATTAATTTTATAAATATTATCTGATTTTATCTAACTCTACTGAAAAGTAAGTGCTGTTACTACCTCCCCTCCCCCCTTTACGGTTGAAGAAATTCTGGCAAATCAAGGTAAAGAGCCTTTTCAGGTGATTATTACAGCTAATAAGTGTCTGAAACTGGATTTGAACAAATGTTTTCCCTGACTTCAGGTGCAGTACTTTATCTACTGTACCAACTCGCTGCCACTGTGCTTTTAAACCCAACTATTAACCTTTATCTCTTTAAAATTTTTCTATTTTTAACATTTCTTTAGCACCTCATTAATATCTTGATAATCAGATCTGCTTTTCCCTTTCTTACTTATGTATTACTTGCCCTTGCCAACTTGGCATTATCTTTCTTCTGCTATTTTTTCCTTTAAATTCTCCTCCTTTCCCTTAGTAATTCATTTTCTTCTTCATCCTTGTTTTCCTCTTGATATTTCTACTTAAATCCTCTACTTTTTTTTTTTTTTCCTTTTCAGTTCTGGCTCTTTTCCTTTTTAGTTCTGGGGTTTCTCGGCCTTTAACCTGAGTTCCTGAGTTCTTTTCTTCAGCAGTTTTCCCTTAATTTCTTTGAAATTTCCCCCCCTTTTTTTTAAGTTTTTACAAGGCAATGGAGTTAAGTGGCTTGCCTAAGGCCACACAGCTAGGTAAGTGTCTGAAACCCACTTTGAACTCAGGTACTCCTGACTCCAGGGCCAGTGCTCTATTCTCTGTACCACCTAGCTGCCCCTAGAAAATATTTTTTAGAAAGATAAATTTATTTTAAGCTTTACAGTTTATCCCTCATTTTTGCTTCCTTCCCCCCATCCCCCATGGAAGGCATTCT
Organism: Macrotis lagotis; assembly: GCF_037893015.1. Classification (NCBI taxonomy): domain Eukaryota; kingdom Metazoa; phylum Chordata; class Mammalia; order Peramelemorphia; family Peramelidae; genus Macrotis; species Macrotis lagotis. The sequence goes on along the minus strand of NC_133666.1, from coordinate 476,483,500 downwards.
GTTAGTCTTTTCCTTGTTTTCATGTTATACATTGATCTCAGTTGAATGTGATGACAGAGAAATCATATCCTTAAGGGAAAAAACAAAGTATGAGATAACAACATTACATAATAAGATAACAGTTTTTTGTTCTACTGATTTGAAGGTAATAGTCTTTGGTCTTTGTTCAAAGTCCATAATTCTTTCTCTGGATACAGATGATATTCTCCATTGTAGATATCCCAATATTTTCCCTGGTTGTTGCACTGATGGAATGAGCAAGCTCATTTTGGTTGATCATCACCCCCATGTTGAGGTTAAGGCATAAATTGTTTTTCTGGTTCTGCTTATCTTGCTCAGCATCAGTTCATGCAAATCCTTCCAGGGTGGGAAGAACACCTTAAGCAATTTTTTCTCTTTCTTATCTTTCTTCTCCAACTCAAATCTTTGGCCTAGTAGTCTTCCCCCAGGAACCAGAAGTAAAATCCAGAAGCAGGACAACAAGCAACTTCAGTACTAACTTAACAGAGATTGCAGTTCTAATTGTAGGATCTGATTTTATATTTTCATTATAAAATTTAATGTAATTATATATGATTTCAAGCTGTAAATGATCATTTTTAAAATGATATCATTAAAAGGATAAGATTAATGTCATTATTCATCATGAAAGTAAAATATGTATTTTTAGATTTATGCTTTCGAAACTGTATACCTCACTTATGTGAATCACATACATATTCTTTAACTTGTGCCAACATGCTCTATTATTGAAATCCATTGAAATGAACAATTATATGAGCATTTTCAGTCTATCAGATATCACTTTGTTTAAAATGGAAGACAACCACAAATCAAACTTGAGATGCATTTGGATACACTTGGCTGTATATCAAATGGTGTCAAAAATCTGTCTGCTCCCTCAAAACTTATCACAGAATAGACAGGCAAGACAAACCGTCAAGAAGAAACAGAACCTTCATTTCATTCCATCAATCATTCCCATAATAAAATATTAATATGACAAAAACAAATGGACGAAATAAAAATTCTGAAACCGAAAATATCAGAAACAATTGTGATCCCCTTATGCTGATACAAAATGTTAAGGCAGCAAATGCTTTTCATAATTAAGCTTTGCAGTAATTCCAAACTTCCTTTCTATTTAAAATTTTGCATTCAAGGGAATGATTCTGTGATCTCTTTAGGCTTCTATCAGTTGTGTTGCGTATCATTTTTCTAGTCACTATAGGACTTATGATACCAGCTTTAACATGAACTAAATTCAATTACAATTTTGTTTTTACCTTTAGCCTGGTGATACTCTTTACTAACAATACATTCCAGTGCCTCAGTGAAGTGGAGTTGTGACCTTGGGGATTCTAAGGATATGTCAGCAGAGTAGAAGCTCTTGAAAGTCCAAGAAGTCTGCATATCTCTGACTAAAACCAAGAAGAATACTGGAAGGAATTTTAACTGTATTGTGAGAGTCAACTTTTAAAATCTCAGACTGATTATTTACAACTCAGACAGATAATCTCTAAGAATCATCATACTGCTGATTATTTAAACATAAGAATGTGTTGATAAGATTTAATTTTAAAGAGCATGCCTATACATTCTATTTATTTACTTATTTATTTTTGAGAATTTAGTTGTTAAAATGCTATCATACCCTTGTATTGTTCTATAAAAATTATATAAGCTCAGGAAGATTCTAGTAGTCTACTCAAGAAATTAAGTCATTACCATACAACATAAAATAATTAGCTGTGACGAAAAAACTAATGATAATTCATATTTATATAATAATGATAACCCTTATTTATATTCTATTTTAATTCTATCCAAGTCCTTTATATTCATGAGTATGCTTCTGATGCAGTCTACCACCATGCATCTATACTATATTAACTGAGTTTTTGGCTGGTAACTACTTCTTGAGCTGCCTTTACATATTAACATTAATTCTGAACTCTTAAAACTCATCATCTGAAGAACTAAAACACAAAACTTAGAGTCAGAAAGAGATAGAACCCCTTTATTCTACTTAGTTTAATGGCAGTGACATTTAACCTGGAGCAAGAATTCTAATAGCTACAGATGCTAGAAGATAGAATCCAGCTTTAGCAGGAATGCCTGTCACAGGTTGCAATAATATATCACATTCAGCTACTCCAAAGGAACAATAATATAACTATCTGGGATAGACAGAAAAGAACATTTATAAAAATTATTTTGGGGGGAAGGAGGGGCTATTGCAGCTAATTTTAAGATTTAGTTTTTTAACATTTTAAATGATCAATTATGAGAGGCTTTTGCTATAAGCTACTTTTGATGAAGAGAAAAGAAAATCTATTGTTAGAAGGGCATTATGGGAGATTGGAGGTACATTTTGAGCACGAAGGATACTGTCATTTCAGGGCTTGGTATTACGAAGGGAAAGAAGAGTTTATTCTTAAAAAGCTATTAGTCATTCTAGAAACCTATGTCCCAAATATTTTACTAAATGCTTGACATGTAAATAGCAATTAAGATCTGTTTTCTACATGCTTTCTATTTAATTATATACTTAGCCAAAAAAAGGTGGAGAAGCAGGATGTACTGGGACAGTATCCTAACTGGGGACAAGGTGGAAATGGTACAACCCTATGAGAAATGAATTATTTTGAGTTGAGATACCTCTTTAAATAGATCTTGGTGCTCAGTACTTCACTTTTCAATTAGAGCAATGAGGATGGTGAAGTGCTAAGGCTGATGAGATCTTGCAGGATGATAAGATTTTCTCAATAAAAAGTTTCCTGGGCCACATGATGGAAAAGTCAGAGAAGTCCCAAAATATTGCAGCTCAGTGAAAATTGAGAAGGGTTTGGCAGCGTTTTATCATCTGCATACCTGTACCACTCCTTCAAGATACCAGTTTCTAGTAAATCTATGTGTCGGCACTCAAAACCAGAGTTCATAAGCCTCAGACAGTACATTTCTTTTCTCAGCTAAAAATATATTAATTTAAATTACCAAAATAACCAGCATATTCATGAGGGTGACAGGAAACAGAATCTGAGGGACTAAAGACAGTTGTATAATGATAATAATGACCCATCACTTAACCAATAAGAACTTTTTTTGTTAAAGATTTTATTTTAGTTTTACAATTTCACCCCCAATCTTACTTCCCTCCCCTCACCCACCCCATGGAAAACAATCTGTCAGTCTTTACTTTGTTTCCATGTTGTATATTGATCCAAATTGAGTGTGATGAGAGAGAAATCATATCCTTAAGGAGGAAACAAAAATCTAAGAGATAACAAATCAGACAATAAGATATCTGTTTTTTCCCCCTAAATTAAAGGGAATAGTCCTTGAAATTTGTTCAAACTCCACAGATCTTTATCTGGATACAGATGGTATTCTCCATTGCAGGCAGGCCAAAATTGTCCCTGATTGTTGCAATGATGGAATGTGTGAGTCCACCAAGGTTGAGCATCACCCCCATGTTGCTCTTAGGATGTGCAGTGTTTTTCTGGTTTTGCTCATCTCACTCAGCATCAGTCCATATAAATCCCTCCAGGCTTCCCTGAATTCCCATCCCTCCTGGTTTCTAATAGAACAATAGTGTTCCATGACATACATATACCACAGTTTCTTAAGCCATTCCCCAGTGGAAGAACATTCACTTAATTTCCAATTCTTTGCCATCACAAACAGGACTTCTATGAATATTTTTGTACAAGTGATGTTTTTACCCTTTTCCATCATCTCTTCAGTGTATAGACCCAGTAATGGTATTGCTGTATCAAAGGGTATGCTCATTTTTGTTGCCCTTTGGGCATAGTTCCAAATTTCTCTTCAGAAAGATTGGGTGAGTTCACAGATCCACCAACAGTGTAATAGTGTCCCAGATTTCCCACAACCCTTCCAACAATGATCATTATCCTTTCTGGTTATATTGGCCAGTCTGAGAGGTGTGAGGTGATACCTCAGAGAAGCTTTGATTTGCATTTCTTTAATAATTAATGACTTAGAGCAATTTTTCATATAGCTATGGATTGCTTTGATCTCCTCATCTGTCAACAAGAACTTCTTAAATGCTTGGGAAATAGCTAACTGGCACAATGGAAAGAGTACTGCGCTTGGAGTCAGGAAGACTCATTTTCTGCAGTTCAGTTCTGGCTTCAGATGCTTACTAGCTGTGTGGTCCTGGCCAAGTCACTCAATCCCTTTTGTCTTAGTTTCCTCACTTTTAATATGAAATTGAAATTCCATGGGGATTTTGTTCCTTAGGGATTGAGAACTAAAGGATTCAGACCTTAGAGGCTATCTGAAAGTCCCCTCATCTTTATAACTAAGGAATTGAAACCCAGAGAGGTCAAGTGACTTGCTAAAGGTCACACATATAGACAACACCCAAATTAAAACTTAAATCCAGGTCTTCTTTCCCTAGTGCAGAAGTATTTTTATCAGTTAAAATTGGGAGGAATGTTGTAGTGAAACTCTTAGTCAGATGTAGGTTAGATTGTGTGATTTTTAAGATTCCTTAAAATCATTAGGTTCTTTGGTGCTAAAATTTGGAAAGCCTAACTTTTCTTTTTATCATCAACATGAAATTGGAAATGGAGTCATCTGAGGAAAATTGGTCTCAAGTAAAATCAAGTCTTAAAAAATTACATAACGGACACTTTAATTTGATAAAAATGAAAACTAATATTTTCATCTGATACTAATTATGATAATTAAGCAAATATAATTATTTCATACTTGTCATTAAATTAAATTTTTAAAAGAGAAATGGAAGATTTTAGATAAATAAGGCAATCAAGTTTTCCTCTTTAACAATATTCTAAAAATATAGGGATACACATATGCACATATACATTTGAATATGAACATAGATATATACACATGCAAAAGATCAATGATACATAGATTGATCAATAGATATATTGATTGATAATGGTAATGATGATGATGATGATGATGATGATGTTTACTCTTCATTCTCGAAGAAGACCATAGCAGCAGGGAGATGATGTCATAATATGCATGCAAATTGGTTTTGAGTGTAAATAGATGGATATCTATCTTTCTTTCTACCTGTCTCTATCTATATACGTATGCATATTCCAAACATTTTTTCCTATATGAATAATAAAACATATATTTTAAAAAATTAATTTATTATCATTGATGTATATTTGTTGAATGTCTTCCAAAAATAGTACAATGTAATGTGTAAAGATGAGATTTGGAGAATTTACTATTATTTAGAAATACTTCTTTTGTTTGAACTTTGAGGAAAATAATTTCCCTGACAGTAAATATATTGAATGAATAAATTCTATGCTATTTAGATTTGTTCATGTCATTATTCAGTGGATAATTGATCAAATTTCTCTCCCTAGTTGCATCTGTTATGGAAGTTTGCCTGATTTTAATGGATTGAAGAAAGCTTTATTTGAAGTAAGTCTTTGTAGCTGCATTTTACTGGACTAAAACCAAATACTTTAAGTAAATCAATATAAATAGAGGAAATAAGATCTTATATTCACTTTACTTTTCAATGTATGTAGGTCTTCTGTAAAAAATTTGTTATAAAAGCATATTTCCCCTTTTCACATGCACACACATTATATATATATATATATATATATATGATATATATGTATATCAATGAGGTATTATAATAAACATTTTATGCAGGTAATATGATTATTCAGTTTTTGCTTTACATGTCTCCTATCCCCAAATATTTGTTTGATTGAACTTTAACTTGTTTATATCTATTCTTTCCAAAGAAGAAAGACAGAAATTAAAAATACACATTATATGTCATATTTTGAAGAAATGTTGTAGGTGAAATCAATTAAGCTTTTGAGTGTGTGCAATAAAAACAAATTTATAATACAATTATATATTTGTATATACAGATAAAAATATGTATATACACATGTATATATATAAAGATAAATAGTGTATGTATATATGTAAATCAATATATGCATATATATATATGAGAACGAGAGAGAGAGAGAGAGAGAGAGAGAGACAGAAGAGAGATATGGGGAATTTCAATTATCTAGACCTCTAGGGAAAATGTTTCATGTTAGCCACCCTTCAGTCATTTGCCATCAAGAATAATCCTAAAATGCTGGAATCATTTTAAAATATAATTGGGAAACAGTGAAACAATTATCAAAATTAATTTACAATAAATCATAAATAATCTTAGATTTTAAAATGAAGTCAATATGTATTGTAAGGATTTTTCTGCATGAATGTATAACTCTCATTTCTGTTTGAGTTTGACATTATCAATCAAGGGTACTCCCTTTAGGGTGATGACTTTTTAAGAGTCACAAAAACTGCTATTCAGAATATCACTTCAAAAAATCAACTGTAACATCCATTAGAATTTAAACTCTTTAAAAATAGAAATTGCTTCATTTGTTTTGTATTTATATCTCTAGTGCATAGTAATGTTTGACTTCTTACATTCATAGATCTCAGATTGTTTCCTTTATTTTTATATTCAGTAAGACCAAAGACTTTTTATACATTTCTAGAATATTCTTTTTAGTTCATTTTTTTACCAGTTTACTCTGTTCAACAAGGATAATTTTCCTTACATTTTTGAAATCCTGAGAAGAAGCAAAACACAAAGGTCTGAATAAAAAGCAAACATCTCTTTAATAAAATTGTCATTCTATAAAGGAGCTTTGTGGGAGAAGACCAAGGGAAAGAGCCTGAATTAATACCTAGAAGTACTAGTGGGAGTTTCAAAACTCATCATCATCTGTGGTTCTTCTTTCTGTTCAATGATTTCCAAAGAGAATTGTGATGCACTGGTTCTAATCTCAGGACCTTGAGAATAAAGGACAGAGATCATTTTAGAATGTAGTTCTACTTACTTTTTGCTCTTTTTTTTTAGTGGTTTTATTTTTTCCAGTTACATGTAAAAACAATTTTACCATTCATTTTAAAAACATTGAGGTCCAAATTCTCTCCCTTCTTCTGTCCCAACCTCAGTCTCACTGAGAAGGCAAGCAATTTGATTTAGTTTATATATGTCAAGCAAAACATTTTCATAATAACTATATTGTTAAAAAAAACCCAAACTACTTAAGAAAACTCAAGTTTAAAAAATAACATGCTTCAATCTATATTTAGATCCCATTAGTTCTTTCTCTGAGAATGTATAGCATTTTTCATTATAAGTCCTTTAGAATTGGCTTGGATCATTGTATTGCTGAGGATAGCTAAGTCATTTACAGCTTGCTATTTTACAATCTTGATGTTACTTTGTTATCTGAGTGTATGTTTTTATCTTCCTTATCACCATAATAACTTTCCATGATCAGATTTTTTTCCTGTTGTTTGCTCATTTTACTTGACTTTATCTGGTTGAAATAGAGCTCTACCTTCAGGGTGGAAGACATATTTTCTCAGGCTTCAGGAATTTTGTGCAGCTATTTTCAGAGATACTTTTAGGGATCTGTAAGTTTTTCATTCTTTCAAAGCTGTATGATCTAATGTGAGTGACTCCAAGTATTCTTCCTGCTCCTGGAAGAGTAAGGATGGTCTCTGTTCTACTGTGGCCTCAAATTCTGGTGTACGAGTCCTTCTCCTTGCCATGGGACTTCCCACCAGTGAAGGGACTTGGATCTGAGTATGGGCAAATAAACAGAGTCCTTCCTCAGTGATATCAAAGATATCAAAGAGATTCTTATAATCTGCTTACCAGTTGTTCTGTTTTTGCAGTTTGTAGACTTCTAACTCAGAAAGCAGTGATGCAAGGGTTTATTCAGTGGTTCCCAAGAGGATTACAGCTCATCGTTTGTTGAGGCTGTTACTGGTAAAGTCTGTGCTGGACTGTTCTATCATTTAGTGTGACCTTTCTTACTTACTTTTTAAGTTATCTTTGATATCTCTGGGTTGAGAAATTTGCAAACCACCACTGATTTCAGTCACCTGGAGACCTGCTCTTGGCTTGGTGAAGACTGGTCTGGGCTAGCTTGACCTGCGTTGGACTCATCCTGGTGCAACAGATTTTCCTGCCAACCATCAAATTTTCATGGGCTGGAAAATTGTTTCACTCCCTCTTTTTGTAGAGTTCTCCAAAATACTTAGTTCTATTGCTCTAAAATTTGTTTATAGTCTTTTTCCCCTTTGGTTTTTACTAGGCAATGGTTTAAGTGACTTGCCCAAAGTCACACAGCTAGGTAATTATTAAGTATCTGAGGCAGATCAGTTCCTACTGACTCCAGGGTGGGTATTTATATCTACTGTACCACCTAGCTGGCCCTATTTTTAGTTTTTTAATTTAAGATAGTTAGAAGGGTTTGGGGGAGAACTCAAAAGAGTTCCTAACTTTCCTCTTCCATCTTTGCTCAGCCCCACCATTAGTCATACTTATTGAAAGAAATTATGCTTTAATATAGTAGATTTATTAAAGCAAATGCTCCAATATTCTATTTATTTCTTGCATATCAAAAGACAGCTTCAATCAATTATATTACCCTTGGTAGAAGGGCATTTGTCTTGTGATCTTTGTCCATTAATTCTTCTGCTTCTTCCTTTCTGGTTGCAGAGTAATATTTTGTATGTGAGTGGGAGAAAGGCAATTTGTGGGGGGAGATTGCAAGCATATATATATATATATATGTGTTTTTAAATTATCCTTGCAATAAAGACACTGTTATTGAGACCTCCAGTCATGGCAAAAGGAAAGTCATCCCTAAGGTAAAAACTTCAATTTTAAGAGAGGCCTACTCGTGAAATGTCATCCTCTTTGCAATAAAAATTTGACAGCAGGTTCAACAATTTAAAGTAGAATATAAGGGGGCAATTCAGGCAGAAGAAACTGTCGTTCTATTAATTTCTACTCACCTACACTTTTTTGGGGGGGGGGCTTGGGGGGAGATGAAGTTACCTAAAAGCTCAAAAAAACCCCTACAATAAGCAACGACTTTAATTCAGTGAGACTGTAAAGCATATTAAACCCATCCACTCAGTTAACAATTTTGAAGAATATGCAACAGTCCTTGTTTGACATTGAGATGGATACTTCTGTAATTCTATGTTAACATGGAGTCTTCCATAGGGTTATCCCAACTGCCTCCATGGGGGAAAATGAGACTGATTTTTGATTACAAAGGGTTTCCTCTAAAGCAAATCTTTCACCTTCAAACTGTGGCATTTTGCAGAAAGTCAGGACCACTGTATATAATAAGATTATTATAAGAGCCTCCATTTTCCCCTTGTGTGTGGAAAGTTTTGACCAATTTGAATTACTCTAAATGCAGAATTTAAAAAGCAGGTGTGCTGTGGCACAGCTGTAAATTTCAATTTAAATGCCAGTATGATACAGTCTATAATCTAGCTAAAAAAAGGATCCTATATACAGCTGCAACTGCCTAAAATGTTCTCTCACACTCTTTTTAAAACACACTTTTGAATCAATTCAGTTCTTTCATCTTGATACTTTCAGTTTGCTCTGAAAATCTCATTTTTCAGTAACCAACCCCAATTCAGAATTCAAAAGGTCAACATCTTGAACAAACTTTTTTCATCATATTTTGACATATTTATTATCTTTCTTCTTATCTCAATATTAGAAGGCTGTCACAATGGTTGTGGCAAGGTGTACAGGTGCAGGGTATGCCAGGGACAAGATGAATATTATTTTTTCCAAGATAAATTCAAAGACATTAATAAATTTTGGCCTTATTCAGTATTAAAACAATATGTTTTGTGTGACCTTTAATCATAACCCTCACCCAAAATACAAAATGCCAGTAATGCATGATTTTGTCTTTCTTCATAGATTTACCATTATTCTGTCAGCTTATCTGGGCATTTTGAAGTACAGACATTTATCCAGAATCTTTTGTGGAAGATAATGACCTGGGCATTAGGAAAGTTTTTATTTAGAGTTAGAAAGTGTGCATTGCATGATTTTCAAGACATAGGAAAAGCAACACAATAATTTGCCAATTAAATTCAATAACCACCTATTGGTTTAATATGTACTGAGACAAAAGAAAAAATAAAAACCAAACAAAATAGAAAATTGAAATAGTATGTCCTTTCAAGGTGCTTTAATTCTACTAGATAATTATAACATGCACATAAGTAGTAGTAAAATATTATAGCAATTATATAAAAAATATTATAGTATTATAGTAAAATTAAAGGCTTTTCATTTTTGTCTTTACCAAAACTGTGATAAATGGAAAGATACCTGGGAGGAAATCTGCAGAGAATGCAGATCAGTGTTTTCTTTCAACTGTACAAATTAATGAGATACCTAAAATATTAATGATTTTTCTGGGATTACACAATTTGTATGTGTCAGAGGCATGATTTGATTTGAACCCAAGTTTTGACTCTGAGCTTTTAGACCAGGTTTTTATATTTCAGACTATATACATTATTACTCCACAACTTCTCAAAACATATTAATAACATTTTCAATGTTACAAGAAAGAGAAGTACCTAAGAACTTGGATTGGGAAAGCCTAATATGGAAGATTTTATAGAAGTAGAATTTGAACTGCCTTTTTTAAACATTAGAATTGATTTGTCCCACAGCATTATTGTAATTCAGACCAAATTGTTTCTTTTCAGCCCTTTCATTTCTCTACCCCTTTGATCCCTTTTCCCTCATTGGTGAGTTCTTCCAAAGGCCTCTATTTTTTGGAGAGAACCACGGAAGACATGATTTTTCTGCAGCCTATTGCTCCCTTGGATTTACTTCTGATTTAATGAACTTCACCACCTTGCCCCAACTTTCTTCAAACCTATGATCTTCTGATTCTTCATTCCTGAAGTTCCTTTTTTCCAACTGATTGATTCCTTCCTCAATCTCCCTTTTGAGTAGGGATTGAGTTCCTCATTTCTTTCCTAATTTTGATTCTAAACCTCATTTTCTCCTCCCCACTCCCTCTTTCTACTGCTCTTTTTATGTTATTTTCTTCTAGGAGAATATAAGCTTCAAGGAGCCAGAGATTACCTTCTGTTTTGCTTCTTGACTGACTTTTCTTATATATGTATCCATATATCTTAATTTTTATAGAAGCTAATAAAAATGGATATGTTCAATAGGTTATATAATACTTATGCTGGTAATTTGATTGAGATTTTTAGTGTTTTATAGTTCAATTCAAGGTAACAAATTAAAAACTCAAATACTTCCAACAAGGTTAAATATATTTGCACTTCAATGGTAATACCAAAATTAAAGATGAAAATGAATTGATCTTAAAATCTGATCCTACAGGGGTGACTAGGTGGCATAGTGGATAGAGCACTGGCCCTGGAGTCAGGAGTCCTGAGTTCAAATCCAGCCTCAAACACTTAAAAATTACCTAGCTGTGTGGCCTTGGGCAAGTCACTTAACCCACTTCCATTGCAAAAAAAAAAACATAACAAAAAATCAGATCCTACCAATATAAGAATTATCTTTCTGAGATTATCATAATTTATTCTGGAAATATCTTGATTGTACATGTTTATTTGCATGGTGTCTTCTCCATTAGAATATGAAATCCTTGAGGATAATGAACATGTTTTTGTCTTTCTTTGTATTTTTAGTTCATAATATATTGTCAACCAAATAGTTCTGAATATATTGACTGACTGATTGAAATCATCTTATTTTCCTTCTTTGTTATTGCCCAGAAGCTACTAAGTACTACTTTCGGATCTGGCAGGTTGTCTATTTTAAGTGGTCTGTTGATATTTCCTGGAAATTCTTATATTAACCTCTTGCCATTATCTACCAAAGCTTGTAAGTTCTATTTTGAATCTCCTTAATTCTTCAAGCTCACTCCAGTACATTTATGTTCTCAATAATTCCTGCCCCATAGATAAAACTGAAGCCATCCTGTGAAATCTCCTCACCTGTGTTTCTTTACTTTAAAATTAGTTTTATCTATACCTAGTATTTTTAGTCTGACTCTATCAACACAGTCAATTTGATTCTGTTCACCATATATTACCTGACTGATATTCCTTATGCTCATTAATAAATTAACATTATTTTTGAGAGGATATGGTTTTGTGTTTACATCTACTGTATCCACAATTAGGCTTCTTTGGAAACTAAATTTTTCCATTTTTTATAAATATTAAGCATTTCTAAGAGAACAATGATGTTTTTCATTTTTTTTTTAACTTGGAGTTTCTGTGTAAGAGAGAGAGAGAGAGAGACTTGAGTCTATTGATGTATTATAGGTTCTTAAATGTCTTATAGTCTACTATTTTCATCATATGGAAGTGAGCTGGTTATGAAGCAAGAATGAAGTAAAAATGATAAGGAGCCTGTGTTGAATCAATGAAATGTTAAAATCAAATCAATGGTACCATTGTTACTGGAAATAATAAGACAATCTTCTGTCCAGTTGATTGACACAACTTCATGTGATCCATAGCCATAGGCTTTTCTTCTCTGTCACTTTTTCTTATTATTACACACTTTTACATGTCATACTTTTCCTTTCAGTATTCATGTCCTCCTCTACCCTCCCTTCCATTCTGCTCTTTGGAATTGGAGTTCTAGTGTTAACAAGCTGACCTTCATATTAAATCTCTTTTTCTTCTTGTAATCACATAAAAACTGGAATCCCTTCAGGGTTAAGGAGAGGGAATTATTCCTGACTTCCCAGTGTAGTACTTTATGTGCATCACTTTTTTTCCCTACCCACACTTTCTAAGCATACAGACTGGTCAGGAGAGGTTAGATAGAGACATGCTTCTTTATTCTCACTAATTTTTCCAGACTTACTCCTTCCTCTGTCACTCAACAACCTCTGCTTTGAGATTCTCTGTCTCTGTCTCTCTCTTCATTTATACATATATCACACATAAACAAATACATAAACATGTATGAAGAGTAAATAAATACATATATGTTTTAGATAGATAATACAGATGGACAGATATCAAAATATTCATATCCTGGTAACCACTTTCTTTTGGGGCATTTGCATTCCAATAGTAATGGGTTCAATATTTGACAAAGTCTTTTCAGCACCCCAACTCATAACTATATACAAGTTGTCTATAGTTTATATATGGATGTCCCCTGTTTCCCCATTGCTTTGAATGAATTGTATTCTCCTGATTAGTATAGATAAACATACTGACCATTAGAAAATGTGGTTTTTATGGTTGTATGTCTATAGAAGAACCAATCCTGGGCTAGTTTTGTCTGGGGATCCTGTTGTTAAATTGGTGGTGCCTTTGGGTGAGATATAAAAATCTAGTTGTAGTATTTAATCCTTTCTTCTACCAGCATGGAAACCAGTTCTGCCAGTCACAAGGGAAAAGTTAATTTCATGATTTATTATTACTGAATCTATGCTTGTTTTAAAGTATAATTATTTCCTTTCGTAAATGACAATTATTTTTAATACTTTGTATTGAAATTTTATCATAAAATTTCAGTTGCATTCACTGGCCCATATAATTTTAAAAACCTGCTCTTCTTCCATTTTGGACAACTATAAAATGGTTGCTTTTGTACCATGATGATCATGTCATTCTCCAGGATTTTTCAGAAGCAGTTCACATTCCCTCATCAATCCCTCTGATTTACTTTGTCCAAATTGGGTGAAGATAACAAGATAGTTATGTTCTTTTTCATAAACTCTTTAAAAGCTCAGCCAAGGTGGTGGAATAGAACAAGTGCTCAACTGAATTCTCCTAAATTCCTCTCACAATAACTTCAAAATAGCCTCTCAAGTCAAATTCTGGAGTGACAGAGCCATCAAAAGGTATAGGTGAGACAATTTTCTAGCCCAAGACTTCTTAAGAAAATGATAGTAAATTTCTTTCCCACCAGGGAGGTGTTTTGCGCTTAAAGCATAGCAGAAACATGACTGAAGCAATGTCTTCAGCAGGACTTTGGAGATGACTAACAGCAGCAACCATAGATTCTGGAATATTTCGAAGAGAGCAAGCAGTTGGACAACTGGTCAGAATGAGATTAAAAGTTTCCTTTTGCTTACACTGGGTTCAGTTAATATACAGTTCTGGGCTATAATTGTAGGGTATGGAGGACAAATAGCTCCCAGGAATATTATAGTCAAATTCCAGAATTCTCAGGTCAATGAGAAAATAGTCCAAGTAGCTAGAACTATTTAATACATTGGTGCCACTATTTGGATCACAAAATTTGGCAGCTTCTCTGCTAAAAGCATCAGAGGGCTTGAAATCTCATAGTCTACAAGGTAAAGAGTTAAGATTATAATGAACAATAATATAATCAGGAAAACATAGGAAAATAGTTATTATATGAAATATGAGGACTTTCTAACATTCCTGATGAAAAGACCAGAGCTGAATAGAAATTGGAATTTCAAATACAAGTCTCAAATGTATCAAAAGGAAATTACAACAGAGAAATTGGAAAGAGTCATCCTGCTCTCTGTCTCTGTCTGTTTTGGTTTCCTTTCTGTCCGCATTTCTTTCTTCTGTCTGTCTCTGGTTTTTTTTTTTCTCTTTCTCTGTTTCTATCTCTGTATCTATGTGTGTTTCGCTGTTTCTGTGTGTCTCTATCTCTATGTTCCTCTGACTCTCTATCTGTCTCTCTTGGCCTCTAACTTTTTCTGTCTCTCTTTTTTGGTCTGTCTCTGTCTCCGTCTCTGTCTCTCTCTGTCTCTGTCTCTCTCTTTCTCTCTCTCTCAATTTCTTGCTTTCTCTGTCTCTGTCTCTCTTTTGTTTTGTTTTTGTTTTTTGCAAGTCAATGGGGTTAAGTGGCTTGCCTAAGGCCACACAGATAGGTAATTATTAAGTGTCTGAGTCTGGACTTGAACTCAGGTACTCCTGGCTCCAAGGTCAATGCTCTATCCACTGTGCCACCTAGGTAAATGCTCTATCCACTGTGCCACCTAGCTGCCCCCTGTTTCTCTTTCTTTTGACCCTTTACTTTCTCAAAAGTTTTTGCTTTGGACTTTCATCCCCCCATCCAATCTGTCCTCTCTTCCATGAGACCCTCCCTTCTTTTGTTCTCCCCCCCTTCCCTTTACCAAAAGATAGATTTCTATAGTCAACTCAATGTATGTTATTTCTTCTTTGGTCAGTTCTGATAAGAATAAGATTCACATTCTCCCCCCTCCAGTTGCACTATCTTTGCTTCCATTGTACATTTCACATTTCACATCTCCTTTATGTCAAATAATTTACCATGACCTACCTCTTCCTTTCCCCTTTCTCATCCATAAATTTTATTTTTAGATAATTATCTATTCATATTCAACTCACATCTGTGCCCTCTGTCTTTGTGCCTTCCTTCTAACTGACCTAATAGTGAGAAAGTTTTCTTGTGCATAACATATTGGATTCTGCTTTTTAATTCCATTCTGCTCCTCATTTCCATTTTATGGGTGAGTTTATTTCATTCACATTCACAGTAATGATTACTGACTGTGCATTTTCCTCGATACCATTTTTTCATATTTATTCTTTCTTCCATTTTTGTTGTCTTTCCTGAAAAGTCTGTTGTTCTTCTCACTACTTCATCACTTAACATACTTTCTTTTCTTTCTCATTTCCTTGCTCCCTCCCACCCCTGGCCCCATCATTTTTCATCTTCCTTTCCTACATTCTTGTAGGATAAAATATAAATCTATACACAATTAAAGATATTTTAATTCCTTCTTTGTACCAATTTAAATGAGAGTTAAGGTTCCAGAATCATCCTCTACCTCCCTTTTTTCCCTCCTATTGTAATTTTTTCTTCTGTTACTATTTTATGTGAATTATTTTTTTTCCTGTTCATCCAGTCTTTTTCCTATTGTTTCATTTCATCCTCATAAGCCAATCCTGGAAAGATCCTTGCCAATGTCCTCCTTAATAGGTTCATCTTCCACCTGGAAGATGGACACTTACTTGAGAGTCATTGCAGCTTTATTAAAGGTTGAGGAACAGTCAATATGGGGTTTACTGCTTGACAACAGATCCAGAAGAAATAATCTAAAAATCATTGGGGTACCTGAAGGTCATGATCAGGAAAATAGCCTTAACTTCATTTTTAAAGAATTTCTACAGGAAAATTTTCCTGATATCCTAAAAGCAGAGGGAAAAATAGAAATTTAAAGAATCCATCAATCTCCTGAAATGGATGCCCCCCCAAAATAAGCCCCAGGAATTTCATAACCAAATTCCAGAGCACCCAGAGCAAAAGAGCCTGGAATGTAACTGAGAATCAACTACCCAGCAAAACTGAACATCTTCAGGGGAAAAGATGAATATTCAATGAAATAGGGAACTTCCAAACTTTCCTGATGAAATGACTAGAGCTGAACAGAAAATATGATCTTCAAGTACAGGAATTAGATAAAGTATAGAGAGGGCAGATGGAAATAGCAAATTATGAAGGATTTAATGATGCTGAACTAATTGTATTCCTATATGGGAATATGATACTGATGACTCCTTTGAATCTTCTAATTTATTAGGGCAGTTAGAAGAAGCATATATAGACAATGCACAGGAGGGAGCTGAATATTAAAGTATAATCTGTCATAAAGAAAGAATGGGAAGAAAGGAATGTATTGAGAAAAAGGGAAAGGAGAGGCAGAATGGGATAAGATATTTCATGTAAAATAGGCAAGAAAAAACTTTTGTAATAGAATGGAAGGAGGGAAAGTAAGGGAGAATGAATGAGCCTTCACGACTCATTGGAAGTGGCTCAGAGTGGAAATAACATACACACTCAATTGGGTTTAGAAATCTACCTTACCCTTGAGGAAAATAGGAGAAGAAAGGAATGGGAGAAAGGGGACAAGGGGAGGGATGATAGAAGAGTGGGAAGATCATGGGAGAGGGTAGTTATTTACTGCACTTTTGAGGAGGGACAGGGTAAAAGGAGGGAGATTAGACTGAACAGGATGGAGAGAAATACAGCTAGCAACAGCAATTGCGGATTAAAAAATATTGAAGTAATTTTTGTGATGTTCTTAGGATAAAGAATGCTATCCATCCCAAAGACAGAACTGAACATATCTGAATTCAGACTAAAGCACACTTTTTCCCCCTTTCACTTTATTTTTCTTGAGGTTTCTTTTTCTTTTCTATGCTTACTTTTACAAAAAGACTATTGTAATAATGTGAAAAAAGTTTTTTAAAAAAAATTTTGTCAAAATTTCATTGCTTAGAGAAGTTCAATAGAATGGTACATCAATTTCATGATGGTGCACTTGCCTAGATTCTGGATAGTAGACAATGCTCTTGTAATTTCCTCGTCACTAGGGGAATGAAACAATTTTTCCTCTTTCTCCCATGATGATGTCTAGCATGATCTTTTCAATCATGTTATCAAATACTTTCTCTGAGGATGAACATGGCATCATGGTCACGTACTGCAATTCTGGTGAATTTAGAAAATTGAAAAGGTACAAGGTGGAGGGAGTATTGATTGCATGATTTTCTGTTTGTAGATAATTGTGCACTCAACACTGCCCCTAAAACTGTTATTCAATAAAGTGTACTTGTGTTAAATTTGCCATAAAAATTAATAGGAAAACAAACAATCAAACAAAAACACAACTGCTCCATCAGTCAGTTCTACACCATCCATATGTGGAATCATTGTTTTCAGGAAATGGAGAAGTTTTGAACACTGTAGATAAGTTCACTTACCTTGACAATATATTTTCTAGAGAAGTATGAATTGATAATGAAGTTGACACATACATTGCCAGCGCTAGCTCAGTGTTTGGGAGACCCAAAAGAAAGTGTGAGAGAGAAGAAGAATTAGAATCACTACCAAACTGAAGGTCTAAACATCTATTGTACTGACCTCATTGTTATATGTGTATGAAAACTATACAGGCTACTAGTGCCATGCTAGGAAACTGAATCACTTTCATTTAAATTATCTGATGAAGATTCTGAAGATCATCTTCCATGATAAAATACCACACACTGAAGTCCTTTCTTGGGTTAAACTGTACATTCAAACACTACAGAGAATATAACTACAGTGATCTGGCTGCATTATTGGAAAGCCAATATTTGCTTGCCAAAAAGACTGTATTTCATGGATGTCCCACACACAGGGAAAATACTCATAGTGTGGGCATAAAAATCATTAAAGAACAAATTCTAAAACACTGAAAGCAAATGTGTGACATTGGAGACACTGGCACATTACCACCCGGCATGGTGCATCCTCATCAGAGAGGATACTATGTTCTATGAACAAGATATGATTGAAGGAACTCAATGGAAAGATGAAATACATATTAGAAAATTAACCCCAAATGTTCACATAGATTATTTGTGCCCAAACTGTGGGAACATTTCAAGCTCATATTGGCCTGATTAGTCACAATCCAATTCACTATAACATCTCCAATATAATGCTGTTACACTGGACTTTCATAATGAAGGATAAGAACCAGGATAAATGGTGGTGGTGGGGGAGGTGGAGAGGAAGGAGAAATAAGGTAGAGGGAAAGGCATACTAATCATAACAAAAAATTATAGCATATTTCTCTGATTATGACCTCATTCCTCAAATATATAAATAATTTAGTGAAAATAAAGAAAGTAGAACAATTACTCAATCGATAAATGTCAAGGCATATGAACAGATATTTTTCAATAATCAAAGTTATCTATAGTCATATTAAAAAACATCCAAGATCATTATTTATTAGAGAAAAGTAAATTAAAACAACTCTGAGGTAACACATCACACCTATCAGACTGACAAATATGACAAAAATGGAAAATAAGAAATGTTAGAGGGAATGTGGTGAGCACTGAGACACTAATGCACTTTGGTGAAGTGATATACTGGGTACACCATTCTGTAGAGCAATGTGGAACTATGCCAAAAAGGTTGTAAAACTATGCATTTCTGGGGGCAGCTATGTGGTGCAGTGGATAGAACACTGACCCTGGAGTCAGGAGTACCTGAGTTCAAATCCAGCCTCAGACACTTAATAATTACCTGGCTGTGTGACCTTGGGCAAGCCACTTAACCCACATTTGCCTTGCAAAAAATCTAAAAAAAAAAAAACCTATGTATTTCTTTTGATCAATCTATGCCCCTATCAAGTCTCTATACCCAAAATATAAAAAAAATGGGAATGGATTTATATGTACAAAAATACTTATAGCAGCATTTTTAACAATGACAAATCAATTGGGGAATGGTTGAAGAAGTTGTGGCAAAAGATTGTGATGAAAAACTATTATGTTGTTAGAAATACTGAGGATGCTCCAGGGAAACGCCTGAATGAAACACTCAGACTTATGCAAAGTCAAATGAGAAGAGCCAGGAAAAGACTGTATACAGTAATGACAATATTTGTGGGATTTGAACAAAAAATGTAAAACCAGTTTAATATTAATAAAACTATCAGTGTAATTGATCCTATCAATAGAAAAAAACAAGCAAAAACATGATTTTGCAGAAAAAGTTTTTGATAAAATACATTTATTATTATTGAAAGCACAAGAGAACATTAATAAATGAAGTTTTCCTAAAAATTAATTATATTTATCTTAAATACTCAGTAAACATTTTCTATAATTGGGATAATCTAGAATTTTCTCAAAAAATTCAGGGGAGAAGTAATGGTGTCCATTTTAACCCTATTTTTTTTTAGTTTTTTTTGCAAGGCAATGGGGTTAAAGTGGTTTGCCCAAGGCCACACAGCCAGGTAATTATTAAGTGTCTGAGGCTGGATTTGAACCCAGGTACTCCTGACTCCAAGGCTAGTGCTCTATCCACTGTGCAACCTAGCCACCCCTAACCTTATTTTTGAATATGAAATGCTAGCTATAGCAATAAGAAAAGATTTTTGTAATAACAGTAAATATAATAATTAGAATAGAAGATGAGGAAATAAAATTACCCCTCTTTGCAAAGGATATGGTAATTTGCATAAAATAGAGGAATCAGCTAAAAACTTAGTTCAAACAATAGCTTCAGTAAATTTGCAGGACATAAACTGAACCCACATATATCATTAGAATTTCTGTATATTAACAACAAATTTCATCAGAAAGAGATAGAAAGAGAAATTCCACTTAAAATGATTTCCTATTATATAAAATTTGGGGCAATCTACTTCCTAAGACATGCTCATAAAATACATGAATCCAATATTCAAACACTTTTCACACAAATAACGTTTTACCTGAACAGGAAAAAATATCAGCTTTTCATGGGTAAATAGCAAATTTAATAAAAATGGCAATTCTATCTAAAATAATATACTTATTCAGTACCATACTAATCAAATTACAAAAAAATACTTTCTAGAGTCAGAGCAAATTATAACAAAACTGGTCTGGAGGAAGAAAAGATCAAGAATAATAAGTAAAGTCATAAAAATGTGAAGGAATATGACTTAGAAGCACAAAACTTAAATTTTATTACAAAGGCATAGTCATCAAAATAATCTGACTAAGAGTGGTAGATAAGCAAACTAGATTAGTAATAACATAAACAGTAGGAAATGACCATAGTTATCAAATGCTTGATAAACACCATAATTCAAGTTTTAGGGACAGGAATTATTGTTTTTCACAAAATTTGGTGAGAAAATTATAAAAGAGTTGGGCACACAGTAGCCATAGATCAATATTTCACAGCATATACTAAGAGACAGTCAAAATGGGATATGATTTAGTTATAATAGGTGATACCATAAGATAATTTGGGGAGCATGGAAAATTTTACCTGTCAGATCAATGAGTTAGGTAAGAATTTATGCCCAAACTAGAGATGGATTAAGCAATGCTGTATAACAATCTTAGAATATTTTTTCCATCTTTACCTGTGGCTACTGATTGAAGAACAGTGTCAGAGGTCATAACAAGCTTTCAACATCATCTCATTTAAATTTCTAGTGAAGTGTGTTTTCTATATTCTTTCATTTTATTCTTTGTAACTCAATGTTAAGCTAACTTAATTAGTCACATTTAATTTTTATGATAAAGGCAGTTCTTGAAGTACCCAGAAAAAGAATTCTCAGTTCCTACAGAGAGCTAAGTTTAGAATAAGAAATTTTACTCTTCAAATATCCAAAACAAAGAGATAGAGAGATAACCCAGCAATAGCAATACTAGGCTTATATCCAGATGAAATAATAAAAACTCTGAAAAGTCCATGTTTCAAATATTCCAAATGTTTCATGTTCCAAAATATTCATAGGAACTTTTTGTAGCGGAATAGTTTTGGAAACTGAGGGGATGCCCATCAATTGAGGAATAGTTGAACAAGTAATTGCATATGAATTGTATAGAGTACTATTGTTCTATAAGAAACCATGAATGGTAGGACTCTAGAGTAGCATGAAACTAGTTACAGGAACTGATGCTGAGAGAAAAGAGAAGAAACAAGAGATCATTGTACACATCAACAACAACATTGTGAATTGATGGATGCAGCTCCTCTCAGCAGTTCAGAGATGTAGGACAACCCTGAGACCTTTTATAGACAATGATATCCATATTCAGAGGAAGAAAAAAACAAAACAAAATAAAACAAAGGAAAACCTATAGAATCCAAATTCACTTTTTTAAAAATTGTTTTTCTTTCTTGTCTCATGATTTTCTTTCTTCTTCCTTAATCCTAATTCCTCACACAGAAAATGGGTACTCTTTAAACATATTAAACACAAATGTATATGTACAATTTTCACCAGACTATTCATCAATGATGGGAAGGGGATAAAAAGGGAGGTGGAAGAAAATTATGTAACTGATATATGCTTTTGTATGGGAATGAGTGTTGAAAAACTTTCATATCATGTAAATGGAAAAATAAAATAAAACTATTGATTGGGAAAAAATCCCTCTCCTCCCTTCCTTTTAATTTTATTTTCACTATTAAAAGCACCAATATTCTATCTGTTGAAGTTGCTATCTTCAATTCCTTGCTCTCCCTTGCACTATATATCTATTTTCTGGCCAAATATTATCATTTCTGTCTTCCCAACATCTTTCAGAAATATACTTACCTTAATATTTATATATCTACAACTCTCATCTCTCCTTGCTTGAATTATTCAAATAAATTTCCAACTGGTTTCTCTGCTCCAAATTCTTTCCCTACCTAATCTATCATACCTTCAGGTGTTTAAGTAATTTTTCCATATTATAATACTAATAGTGTAACCCATTCTCCACCAAAATAACTTGAACGATTCTCCATTAATTTCAAGATAAAATTGAAATTCTATTTGGCACTTGCAGTCAAACCTTCACCTTTCCTACCTTTCTATCCTCCATGGATATTATGATCCATTGATAACTGGCCTACTTGCAGCTCCTTGAACATGACACTCTGTCTCCCCTCATCATTATTCTTTATGGGTTGTGGTACATGTCTGGAATACTCTGTCCTATTACCTCTCTATATTACTGTCCTTGTTTTTATTCAACACAACTTAAATCTTAAATTTAAATCCAGGCATTTCCTGTAGCCTCTACCTGCTAATGCTTTCTCCTTTCATATGCTCTTTCTGTGTCCTTGCGTGTAACTGAATATTTACATTATGTCTTTCTTAACTGAATGTATACTCTTTGAGAGCAAGGACTAAATATATTTTAAAATTTTATTTCCCTTTTGCTTAGCACAATGTCTGATATTAGTAAAATATTTAATAAATATTTCTTTAATAATAGTAGCTAACATTTATATAACACCATAAAACAGACAGTGTGTAAAGTTCATTACAATTAATATCCCATTGGACCTTCACAGGGGAAATGGGCCTTATTATTCTCCTCATTTTACAGATGAAGAACCTGAGGCAAACATAGGAAGAGATTGCTTGAGATTGGATTTGAACAAAAGTCTTCCTTATCAAGTCCATTGCTCACTGAATCTGTATTTTATGCTGCAAATCTCACTCCTCTGGCCTTCAGGACACCATTTTGTGTACCACAACTTTATATCAATTCAAATGTTGTTACTGTTTTATTTCTGTATTTATTTTCCAAATACTTATCTCATTTCATTTACATTTGTATATAAACAATTTTTCCTCTTTCTCTCTTCATCTATTCTGACCTTTTAAAAAACTGATAATTAAAAAACTGGTAATTAATAAATAGTGTTATGATATGAACCTAAAAATCCTTCTCAAATGTCTCTTTAACCCATTCTGTCATTTTTAATTTGGTGTTAATTTCATATTATTTTCAAATTACATAGAAAGATATTTTAAAAACATTCATTCATTTGCAAGTTTTTGATTTCTAAGTTTTTCTGCCACCTTTCCTTCCCTCTCCCCTCCCCATGGCAGTGAACAATCTCATAAAACTTTACATATACAGTCATGTTTTACATATTTCCATATTATTCATATAGTAAAAGAGGAATGAGAGTTAAGGAGAAAAAACATGGGAAAGAAACAATGCAGAAAAGTTTTTAAAAGTGAACAACTAACTCTGAATTTATACTTCATAGTTATTTCTTTGAATGTGGATGATATTTTCTGCAACAGGTCTCTCAGAATTGTTCTTGATCACTGAACTGCTGAGAGGAGCTGCATCGATCGTAGCGGATCATTTCATAATATTGTTGTTAATATGTTCAGTATTATCTTGGTTCTGCTCACTTCACTCAGCATCAGTTTATATAAATCTTTCCTTGCTTTTCTAAAATCTCACCACTTCTTATTTTTATAGAACAATAATATCTCATAGCATTCATTCACCATAATTTGTTCAACCGTTTCCCAATTATTGAACATTCCCTCAGTTTTCAATTCTTTTCTGCTACAAAAAGAACAATTATAAAATAATTTTGTACATGTGGAACTTTTCCCATTTTTAATAACATATTGGGATATAGACCTAGTAGAGGTATTGCTGTATAGACCTAGTAGAAGTATTGCTGTATCAAATGGTATGTTCAGTTTTATTTCTCTTAAGTCATGGTTCCAAATTTCCAGAATGGGGGTGTCAGTTGACAATGCCTTCAACAGTGTATTAGTGTCACAATTTTCCCACATCATCTTGTTGGGTTTTTTGGTCATCTTAGGCAATCTGACAGGTGTGAAGTAGTTCCTCAGAATTGTTTTAATTTGCACTTCCATAATGATTTGGAGCATTTTTTTCTTATGGGTTTAAATAATTTTAATTCATAAATTAGAATACAATTTGTAATCATATAAATTTGATTCATTTCTTTATATAATTTAGAAATGAGTCTTTTATCAGGAATATTAGATGTGAAATTTGTTTCCTAGTTTTCTGCTTTCCTTCTAATCTAAACTTTCTAAATGATTTTATTAGTGCAAAAATGATTTAATTTAATAAAGGTGAAATAATTCATTTATCAATTTAAAATGTTCTCTATTTCTTGTTTGGTCATAAACTTGTCCCATCTCCACAGATCCAACAAATAGAGTATTTCTTTTTCTTTAAATTGGTGTATAGTATTATGCTTTATCTCAAAATCCTATATCAATTATGAACAAATTTTGGTATAGAGTGTGAGATGTGATTCTATGCCGTTTTCCCCATAATTGCATCTTTATAATAAGTTACTAGGCCACTTTCCTTTACATTTTTATTTTCATTAATTCCCTAGAAATTCTGGACCTTTTCTTGTTCCAGATGAATTAATATATATAATTTAACTTGGTTAGAAATGTTAATTTTATTATATTAATTCAGCCTAACCATGAGCAACTGACATGTTTTTTTTTTTTTTTTTTTTTTGGTTTGGATAATAGTGTTTGGTGACTTGTCCAATTATTAAGTGTCTGAGACTGGAATTGAATTCAGGTCCTACTGACTCTAGGGTTAGTGCTCTATCCACTGAACCATCTAGCTACCCCTAGCAATTGACATTGTTATAGTTGTTTATATCTGACTTTATTTGTGTGAAAATATTTTGTAATTTTGTTCATGTAGTTTCTGGGTTTGTCTTGGGAGGTAGATTCATAAATATTTTATGCTTTCTACAGTTGTTTTAATTGGAATTATCTTTCTGTCTCATGCTTTTGGACTTTATTGGTCATACATAGAAATGCTGATGATTTATGGAGGTGTATTTTATATTCTGCTACTTTGCCAAAGTTGTAATTGTCTAAGTAGCTTTTTTAAGTTTATTTTCTATGGTTCTCTATGTATACTATTATATAGTTTGCAGAGATTGAAAGTTTTATTTTTTCATTATCTGTTCAAATTCCTTTTATTTCTTTCTCTTCTTATTTTTAAAACTAACATTTCTGATACAATATTGAATAATGTTGTGATATAGTATATTCTTGTTTCATCCCTGATGTTATTTGAAGTGATGCTAATTTATTATGATTACATATTACACTTGCTGATAGTTCAATATACTACTTATCGTTTTAAGGAAAACTCCATTCCTATGCTCTCTAGTATTTTTATTAGGAACGGATGCTGTATTTGTCAAAGACTTTTTCAACATCTACTGAGACAATCATTTGATTTCTATTAATTTTGCTATTTATAATGGTCCATTATTTTTATTGTTTTCCTAATATTGAATCATCCCTGCATATATCATAAATCATAATTTATTTAGCTGTAATATCCTAGTGATAACTTCTTGTAATCTCTTTGATAAAATTTTCTCAAAAAAATTTTGCATCAATATTTATGGGAGGGATTTGTCTATAGTTTTCTTTCTTTCATACTTTTCCTGGTTTAACTATCAGCACCATATTAATGTTATAAAAGGAATTGGACAAAATTCCTTCATCTATTTTTTAATTAAGTTATATAGAATTAGAAATAATTGTATCTTAAATATTTGATAGAATTCACTTGTAAATCCATCTGGCCCTGGTGAGACTTTTTTCCTTAGGGATTTTATTAATGGTTTCTTCAATTTCTTTTTCAGAAATTGGGTCATTTAAGTATTTTATTTTCTCTTCTATTATTCTGGGTAGTTTATATTTTTGTAACTATTCATTCATTTCACTTATATTGTCAGATTTTTTGGCATACAAATAGCTCTGAATTGGTCAAAATAGCTCTGAATTATTACTTTAATTTCGTCCTCAATGGTGGTGACTTCACCTTTTCAGTTTTTTACACTGATAATTTCTTTCCTTCTATTTTTTAATCAAATAAATCAAAAGTTTATCTATTTTATTTTTCCCATAAACCTGTGAGTTTGCTTTATTACTTTATTGTTTTATTACAATAAATTTTATTAATTTCTCCTTTGACTTTCAGAGTTTCTAATTTGATATTTAATTGTGGAATGTTAATTTGTTATTTAGCTTTTTTAGTTGCAACCCCATTTCATTGAAATTCCCATTCTCTATATTTTTCATGTAAGTAATTTTAGATACAAATTTCCTCTAATAACTGCTTTGATTGAATACCACAATTTTTGGTATGACGTCTCATTTCATTGTCTTAGGTTAAAGAGTTGATTATATCTACGATTTCTTGCTTGATCCCCTCATTCTTTTAAAATAACTATTTATTTTCCAATTACTTTTAAGTTTATCTTTCCATGGCCCTTATTACAAGTAATTTTTATTGAATCATTAACTGAAAAAAGATGCATTTAATATTTCTTCATTTTTACACTTGAATGTAAGTTTTTCATGCTATAGTTCATGGTCACTTTTTGTGTAGGTACTATGTACTGCAGAGAAAAAGCTATATTCCTTTATATTCATATTCAATTTTCTCTATAGGTTCATCATATATAACTTTTCTGAAATTCTATCCACCTTTTTAACTTTCCTCCCATTTATTTTGTAATTTGATTTACTTACTATTGAGAGAGGGAGGTTGAGGTCCCCCATTATTGCAGTTTCCCTATGTATGTCTATCTGTAAATTATTTAGCTTGTCCTCTAAGAATTTGGATACTGCTATACCACTTGGGGCATATATGTGTAATATTGATATTACTTCATTGCATATGGTATATTTTGAGGAGATGTAGTTTCCTTTCTTTTCCCTTTCGGTGAGATCAATTTTTGCTTTTTTGTTTGTCTGATATCAGTATATCCATCCCTGCTTTTTTTTTAAACTTCAGCTGAAGCATAATATGGACTACCTCAGGCTTTACCCTTACCTTGCGTGTTTCTTTCTGTTTCAAATGAGTTTCTTACAAATAGAAAACATATTCTAGGATTCTTTTTTTCAATCTACTTGCCTGTCTTCTTCCATTTTGGGGGAGTATTTATTCCATTCACAATTATAGTTATAATCAATAACACTGTATTTCTCTCCCATGTGACTTATTCTGATTGTACTTTTCTTTCCTTTCCCCTTAGCCCTCATCATCAATGTTTTGTTTCTGACTACTGCCTCTTGATCAGTCCTTATTTTTATCATCCTGCTTCCTTTTCCTTCTCCTTTTTCTTTTCCTTTTCTTTTTAACTTTTCCTTCAGCTTTACCTTTTCTTTTACTTTAACCCTCCTTTTTAACAATCCCATCATTTCTTTCCTTTCCCTTTCAGCATCCTACTTCTCTGTAGGATAGGATAAATTTTTGAACCCAATTGGGGATGTATCTTATTTCTTCTTTTAACAAAATCTGGGAAGGGTAACATTTACTCAGTGCTCACACCTGCCTTTATTTCTTTCTACCAACACATCGTTTGTGCCTCTTTTCAAGATACCGTTTATCCTGTAATGCTTTTCATTCTCCTAGTATTATTCTTCTTTTCATGTATTAATTTTTTTTAAATCTGTGTTGTGCCCCCAAATTGTCTACATATATACATTCCCTTTTTGTCTGATAAAACAATTCTCAAGGTTTGATTGATTGATTGATTGATTTATATTTTATAGTCACTTCAAAATCACAGTCTCTAAGTATACTTCCCACAACTATGCCATTAGAAACACAGTTCTCAAGAGCCATAAGCACCATCAAATTATAATCAATTCAAACTTCTCCATCTTTCCTGTACCCAGCAAGAATATAATCTGTATGAACTAAAGTATAATGGAAATTAAAATTACTTCATGATATATTTATACCCATCACCTCTAGTAACTCCCTCCAGCTAAAGGTTCATGTGAAACAAAATCACTTCACTATACATTTAGCTAAATATTCTCTAAATATCTTCCCTCCATGTGCTAATGTAGTAGCTAAAGTGTCATAACTTTCATGATAAATCTAAACCCAAACCATCTACCTTTCTAAGAATACTTCTTTTACCTATTCTAAAAAAAATACAATTCTCAAGAGTTACAAAGTACTATCTTCCTGTATAGGGTTGTATCCTGTTTAATGCTATTGATTAATGTTATTTTTTTGTCTTTCTGTTTACCTTTATCCATTATCTCTCGAGTCTTGTATTTGAAGACTGATTATGTTCAATTCTGATCTTTTTATCAGCTAAGTTGGAAATTCCTCTATTTAATTGTAAGTCTTTCAATTTCTCTGAAAGAACATGCTGAATTTTGCAGGAGAATTGATTTGTAATAGAAATACAAGGTCATTTGCTCTCTGGGATATCATATTGAAAATCTTCTGATCCTCTAATGTTTTAGTTGATAAGTCACATATACTCCAGGTTGTGTTTCTTTGGTATTTAAATTGCTTCTTTATGACTACTTGCAGTATTTTCTCCTTTAGCTGAGAATTCTGAAATTTGGCTACAATATGCACTGGAGTTTTTATTCTAGTATCTAGTTTTGGAAGTAGTTAGTGGATTCTTTCAAGGATTATTTTGTCCTTGTTCTAAGGATTTTAGGGAAGTTTTCCATGATAATTTTCTGAAAGATATTTTCCAGGTTCTTTTGTTTAAATTGTACCTCTTTGGTAATCAGCAATTTCTAAATTATAACTCCTATGTCTATTTTTCAGGTTAGTCACTGTTTCTAAGAATTATTTTACATTTTACTGTATATTTTTCTGTCTATGGTTTTGTTTGATGAAATCTTGGTGTCTCATAGAGTCATTAGTTTCCAGTTGTCCAATTTTCATTTTTATGGTTCTATTTTCTTTAGTTGGCTTTTGTATTTCCTGTCCTAGTTTACTTTTAAATGAGTTTTTTTCAGTTGGATAATTTTAATTTTTGATGATTTATATTCCTTTCCCAGTTTGTCAATTTTACTTTTAAAGGAGATGTCTCTTTAGTCAACTTTTCATAATTCTCCTGCATAGCTCTCATTTCTTTTCTCCATTTTTCTTTTGCTTCTCTTCTTTGGTTTCTACAATCCTTGGTTTTTACAAATTTTGGTTTATAATCTTTGGTTTTTACAAAAGGTCTTTTTTGGGGATTTGAGGGCAATTCCCAAACTCCTCTGAGGCTTCCTATATAGACATTTTGTCACTTCTTTCCTAATCTAAGATGGCAATTTTGTCATCTTTTTAAGAATAGTAGTTCTTGTTTTTAGTGCTTCTTTTTGTTAGTTTGGTTTTTAACTCATTTTGATAGTTGAGCTCTGCTCCTGGGGCTCCTGGGCATCATACCCTTGGAGTATAGTTTCAAACATTTTGTGCTGGGGCCAAGATCTGGACCCTGGTTTATCATTTACTTTTGGCATTTCCTTTGCACTATCTTGCTCCCTCTTTTAGAGTAGTCCAGGCTTTCCAATTGCCTAAGGTGATGCCTATGCACTTGTTTGTTTCCAACTTTATGGTTGTCCTGGCTTTCTGCTTGCTTATCATATGTGCAACAGTTTTCTCCCTGCATTAGGGTAGCTCAATCAAGTTCCATCTGTTACACCTGTGTTTCCAGGGCTTAAACTTTTTCTTCCTAGCTGGGGTTGGGATCTGCAGCAATACTTTCCTATTGAGTCTTGACTTGGATTGTACTGTGACTGAATCTCTTGCTGGCTGTCCAGTCCTCCTGTTTATGCTGCGTGATACTCCCCTTTTCACCTTTGCTGAAGTTTCTCCACTTTTTCTTTAGTTGAAGACTTTTTTTTGTGGGATCTGTAACTTTCAGGTTTGTGTAGAGGTTTTATTTAAAGTTTGGTTGGGGAAAAACTCTGAGAATTTCCTAGCCTCAAGTTGCCATCTTGACTATCCCAGAAGTTTTGTTTTAAATTGGTCTTAATTACAACATCCAAATTCTTCCTAAATTACCCATATCTTAAATGTCTTATGCAAAGCAAAATTTTATTTCAATCAATACATTTTTTTGAAAAAGTATAGTTAATGATTAAGACTGATTGATTTTCTGATCAATATAGTATAATATTGTAATCATTAATGATTCAGTATTCTGATTCTTAAAAGCATTTGCACACCACCACCACTACCATCCAAAACAACAATAATAAAATGAAACAAAGATAAGTGAAGTGATACACAAAGTCATAAATAATCTTGGGTGTAGAGTCAAAAGAAACTCAATAGCTTAGTAGTTAAAATATTTATATGTGAATTTGTGTTTGTACATGAACATATGTGAGCTCATGTTACATATGTACACAAATGCATATATATGTAATACACATATACATAAAATTCATTTCCATGTTTTTATTTCTACATGTGTGCACATATACATATAGAAGAATTCATAAATTTATGAGCACATATCTAGGAAATCTATATATACAAGAATAACATATATATCTTTTCTGAATAAACCCATTCATAAATTTTAAAATTATATGTATATATGTATATATTTCAGTTTTAATTGTAGCTCAAATTTTACTGATCCTGTGTCTGATAGTTTGTTTTACCTCTAAAATAATTTAGATACTATAAACAAAGATGCCATGTAGTTGTTATTCAATGAAGGCTAAGAACAAAATGGTTTCATTTTGTACTGCATATAATCAAAAAGAGTCTGTAACCATTTCATAGGTAGTATCTTTACTGAGGAATCAAATTACATTTCAGCTATCATGATTATGCTTCTTTTCTGTTTGTTTTAATTATCTTGAATCATTTTATATTTTTCCATAGCAAATAAAATATTTAACATTTTTTAAACTTTTGAGTTACAAATTATTTCTTCCTCTCCACCCTCCCCTCCCCCTACCTTGAGAAGGAAGCAGTTTTATTTAATTTATACAAGTGGAATCATGAAAAGATGCATTTCAATACTGACCATGTTACAAAAGAAAACATGGACCAAAAATATCCCCCTCCCAAATTCCTAAAACAAATTTAAAAAAAAGAACAAGAAAACAAGAAAAATGAAGTAAAAAATGTAACTTGAGCTGTATTTAGACTCCATCAGTTCTTTTTCTAGAGGTGGGTAGCATTTTTCATCATTGATCATTCAGAATTAGCTTAGATCATTGTATTGCTAAGAATAATTATTTAAAGTTGATCATAGTATAATATTATTGTTGCTTTGTACAGTAGGTTATCTTCACATGACATTGTAATAGTTAATGGACTTTTACCCATGATAGTCTGAAACTATACTGCTCATCATTTCTTTTAGCACAGTAGCATTTTCTACTAATTATATACTATTACTTTTTTACAGTCATTCCCCAATGGATGGGCATCCCCAGAATTTTCAATTCTCTGCCACCACAAAAAGAGTTGCTAAAAAATAGATTTGTACATAAGGGTCCTTTTTCTTTTTCTTTGATCTCATTGGTATATAGATCTAAGAGTGGTATTGCTATGTCAATGTGTATGCACAGTTTATATCCATTCATAGTTCCAAGTTGCTTTCTAGAATGGTTGTAACTAGATCCATGAAAAATGCATCAGTATCCCAATTTTCCACATCCCATCCACCTTATATATATTTTTTTCTTTCAAATAAGTCCATCTGATAGGCATGGGGTGGTACTTTAGAGTTGTTTTAATTTTCATTTTTCTGTAATGATTTATGCTTTTACATGTGACTGTAGTTTGTTTTGATTTCTTCTAAATACTGTCATCCTATAATTTAATCATTTACCAGTTGAGATTCTCTTAAAATTTTTCTTAATTCTCTCTATAGTTGATAAATGAAGCCTTTATCAGAGCAACTTGGTTTAAATGCTTTACCTAATTTCCTGTTTTAATTCTAAACTTGGCTACATTGGTTAACTTTGTGTGCAAAACCTTTTACATTTAATGTAATTGAAATTGTCTATTTCATATTCGATAGTGTTCTCTTCTCCTGGTCATCAATTATTCCCTTAGCCATAGATCTGACAGTAAAATTTTCATGCTCACTTATTTTTTATAATGATATTACCCTTCATGTCTAAATCAAGTTTTTAATTTTTTAATTTAATTTTTTTAGTATTTGGTGTGAGATGTAATGCACTTAGTTTTTTTTTTTAACATCAATTTCTATTTTTCCAATAATTTTTGTCAAATACTGACTTCTTGTCCCCAAATATTGGATTTTTGGTTTATTTAAACTCAAGATTATTGCAGTAATTTTCTACTGAATATTGTGGTCAGCTAGGTGGTTCAATTGATAGAACACAGAGCTTTCTTGGAATCAGGCGGAGGGAAGCTGTAATCCAGCATCAGAAACTTAAATTGTACTAGCTGTAAGACCTTGGACAAGCCTCTTAACCATGATTACATCCCTTCCAAGGCCATCTCAGTTGTCCTGATTCATATCTGACCACTGGATCCGTATGGTTCTGGAGGAGAAAGTGAGGCTGGTGACCAAGCACAGCACCCCGTCACTGAAATACAATTTATGTGCTTGTCATGGCATCACCTCTCTGATGTCATGGTCTTCTTGAAAAAAAAAGGACAGACATTATTACTGTATATTATGTACTTCATTTCTTCCATTGATCCACTACTCTGTTTTTTAGCTAGTGACAAATTGTAATGATGATTACCACTTTGAAGTACACTTTGAAATCTACTTCTGTTTGGTAGGTTTCCTTCACTATTTTCCTTCACTGATGCTTTGGTTTTGATTTTATCTTTCAAGATTTATTTATTGTTTCTAAAGTGCATTTTTTCCTCAGAGACCAATCATTATAACAGGATGTTAGGAGCTGCTGTGCTTTTTTACCTGAACATCCATCCTCTGGGGATCTGAGAAAGCTAATTGATGGATCCTGGAGCTCACATGAAGGGAGGTGTTAGTCCCATTAACTGGTGGGAAGAAGGTACAAACCTAGGAGGAGGAGACGGGGAAATATTAAACACTGTTGAGAGATGTCTGAGAAGGAGATTAAAATAATTGCCAGAGGTTAGGAGGTTAGAGGTTTCTTCAGTTGCTAGAGTAAAGATAAGAACTTCAGGGAATTCTGGGAAAGTGCCAGTTTAAATCCAGATTCTGTGGTTCCTTTTTTTTTTCCTTTGAATGCCCGAGATCTCCTCCATTTTACATTAAGACTGTGCCCATTTATAGTTTGTTGAAAGATTCTTGGCAACCATCTCTGAGGTTTTCCTTGTAGCAAACTGGATGTAAGTTTACTGCTTGC
Source organism: Macrotis lagotis (assembly GCF_037893015.1). NCBI lineage: Eukaryota > Metazoa > Chordata > Mammalia > Peramelemorphia > Peramelidae > Macrotis > Macrotis lagotis. The sequence goes on along the minus strand of NC_133666.1, from coordinate 476,450,222 downwards.
TGCCTAAATACAGCTGTTATCATTTGGATCTCACTAAACTGGTAAAAGTTATTTTTGAGATGTTTCTCATTGATTGCATCTCCCAGGCCACCAACATAAAGAGTTTTAATGGTCTTATCATCTGGAGGGTCCAGAGAGGTATTGTTGAACCCCATTTTAGAATCTTATTTGTCACAGGATCATTAATATCATAGATGTGATCTTTGATGCTCTAATTAGCAAGAGGGTCATCATAGTCTATAGACTTCTTGTGCCTGAATGGATACTCCTCTGTCACATTCTTCTTTCAGCCAGAAGAAACAAATATAAGGACAATTCCAAGACATGCCAATTATAGTTCTACCCTTTCAAAAAACATTAACTGGTTGAGATCAGATTTAGAAATTTCTCACTCACATTTTGGGTTCTTTGTACACATAAGACTCAGGCATGGCATCCTTAAAGAATAGTCATGTATCACAGACCTGAATGGATAAACTATATTTTAGGTCCAAAAGCCGGGTGTGTCATTTGGTACATTTTTTTTAGTTTGCTGCAGGTTTGGCACATTTCAGTCTTCTTAAAATACATTTTCTAACAATTTCTAACAAATTTCTAACAAGGGGCACCAGTGGACAGCCTGACACAAGTTTTGGATTCTTTTCCAAACTTTTTTGCTCATCTGGAACAAAAGGGATTTCTCCAAAGAAAAATTTGACTTAAAATAGAGAGGTCCATGTCCTCCCTATAATGCAAGTTCTAGGCAATGGAGCCTAGAGATGACACTACCTCAGATGTATGGGGAGCTAGAGCACTGCCAGCAGAGTACTTGATATTCTTGATCCTTTGTTCTTCTTGATCAATTCTGTTATTATTTGTTGTAAAATTTTATGAAATAATTTTAATAGGGAATTGCGATGACACTGAATAAATTAATTTAGTAGAGCTGTCATTTGTGTTATATTGGTTAAGTCTTCCCATTAGCAATTACTAGCTTAGATTTTATTTGTATGGAAAGTATTTTCTAATTGGATTCATATAGTTCCTAGCTGATTCTTTGCAGGTAGAGAAACAAATATTTATATCATTACTTATTTTAAATTAAATGTCTCTACCAATTACCCCTCGATTTTATGGCTAATATAGAGCAATGTTGATGGTTTAGGAAGTTTTATTTTACATTCAGAAATTTTGCTGAAGTCATTATTTATTTCTTTTTTTAATATAATTTTATTTTATTTTAACAATTGCATGTTATAAATGTTGTTCAACATTCATACATATACATATAAATATTTATAATTTACATAATTTCTTTCCACCTGCCTTCCCAATCCTTTCACTTCAATGGTGAACAGTCTTGTGAATATTGTACATTCACATTTGTGTTTAACAGATTTACAAATGAGTCATTTTCTGCATTAAGAATAAGAACTAAGTGAAAAGAAAGAAAACCTTGAGATAGAAAAGAAAAACATAAGAGAAATATTTTTAAATTTGAACATAGTGTTTATTCAGATTCGGGGGGGGGTTTCTTTGTTTTGTTTTATTTTGTTTTTCTTCCTCTGGATGTGGATATCATTGTTCATAACAAGGCTCCCAGGGTTATCTTAATTCTTTGGACTGCAGAGAGGAAACGCATCCATCAAAATTGATCAGTTCACAATATTGCTGCCAATAGGCACAATGTTCTCTTTGTTCTTCTCCCTTGGCTCAGCGTAGTATAATTCATGGTTTCTTAAAGAAGAATAGTATTCCAAAGCATTCATATACTATAACTTCTTCATTTGTTTCCCCAGTAAATGGGCTTTCCCTCGATTTCCAATTCTTTGCTACTCCAAAAGAACTGCAAGGAATATTTTACAATGTGTGCCTTTTTTCATTTTTTATGATTTCTTCTGGATATAGGTTTAGTAATTAGTATTGCTGGGTCAAAACATACTATCAATTTTATTATTTTCTGGGCATAGTTCTATATTACTATCCAGAATGGTTGGGTCAGCTCACAACTTCATCAATAATTCATTAACATTCTAATCCTTCCATAACCTCTCCAACACTGACCATTTTCCCTTTTTTTGTTGTCTTAGCCAATCTGATAGGTATTAGGTGGTATTTCATAGTTGTTTTAATTTGCACTTCTCTAATCAATATTGATTTGGAGCATTTTTTTGTATGATTATATATAGAATCAATTTCTTCATTTCAAAATGGGTATTCATATCCTTTGACCATTTATCAATTGCAAAAAACTTGTAAACATAAATTTGAATCAATTGTCTCTTTATTTTAGAAATGAGACATTTATCAGAGCTCCAAATTGTGAAAATTGTTTCCTAGCTTTTTCTTCTAATCTTGGCAGCATTGGTCTTATTGGTGAAAAAAAAAATAATTTAATGAGCCAAAATCACCCATTTTGCAATTTATAATGTACAATTTCTCATTTGGTCATAAATTTCTCTCTTTCCTTACATCTGACGGATAAAGTATTTTTTAATCTGTTAATTGGTCTATAGTATCAGTATTAACCTGTTTTTGGTATAAGGTGGGAAAAATGATTCTATGCCTAATTTTTACCATACTATTTTCTAATTTTCCCAACAATTTTTGTCAAATAGTGAGTTTTTTTTTTTGTAAGGCAATGGGGTAAAGTGCCTTTCCCAAGGTCACACAGTCAAGAAAGTATTAAAAATCTGAGGCCAGATTTGAACTTAGGTCTTCCTGACTACAGGGAATCCACTATCCATCATGCCACCTAGCTAGTGCCACCCAAAATAGTCAGTTTTTAATCAAAGAAACTAATGTCTTTGGGTCTGTTGTAAAGTTGTAGTCCTTTACAACTGTATTTTTTTGAACTTATCCTAATCTACTGATCAATTATTCTATTTCTTAACCAGTACCAGGCAGTTTTGTGACTGTCACTGTATGGTATAGTTTTAGATCTGGTAGAGCAAGGCCACTTTCTTTTCAATATTTTCTTGATATTTTGTTATTCTTGATCCTTTGTTGCTCCATATGAATTATATTACTTTTTTCCCAGCTCATTGAAATAGTCATTTGGTAATTCAATTGATATGGCTCTGAATAAGTAATTTAATTTGAGTAAAATTGTCATTTTTATTATATTATCTCACCTTAGACAGGAGCAATTGACATTTTCCCAGTTGTTTAGATCTAATGTTTTGTAATTGTGTTCATACAGTTTCTGGGTTTTCTTGGGAGATAGATTACCAACTACTTAATGTTGTCATTAATTTCAATGGAATTTTTCTTTCCAATTCTTGCTCTTGGGTTTTGTTGTTCATGCATTGAAATGCTGATAATTTGTATGGGTTTTTTATATCCTGCTACTATGTTAAATTTGTTAATCTTTTCAAGTAATTTTAGATGATTTTCTTGGGTTTTATATGTATACCATGATATCATCTACAAGGAGTCAAAGTTTTGCTTCCTCAGTGCCAATTCTAATTCCTTCAATTTCTTTTTCTTCTATTGCTAAAGGTAACATTTCTAATACTATAATGAATAACAATGGTGATAATGGACATCCTTATTTAACCTCTGTTCTTAGTGGAAATGCTCCTAGTTTATCCCATATTATATATATATATATATATATATATATATATATATATATATATTTTTCAATATTTATATATAATTTTTCAATATTTTACCTAATAGAATAATAGAAAATATTATTTTATGTGAAAGTTCCATTTATTCCTTTACTTTGTTATTGCTATTTTCAACTTTGTTGGGTGTTTACCTCATTTTGGACCATCCCTGCCTACCTGGAATAAATCCTACCTGACCATGGTAATCAACCTAACAATAACTTCCTATAATCTCCTTGCTAAAATTTCATTTCAGATTTTTGCATCAATGTTCATTGAAGAGTTTTGTCTACAATTTTCTTTGTTTTGGTTCTTCTTGCTTTAAGTATAAACATCAAATTGGTGTCATCAAAGGGATTTGGCAGAACTTTTTTTTTTTAAATAGCTTATGCAGAATTGGATTTAATTCTTCCCTAAATGTTTTGTAGAATTCACTTTTATATTCATCTGGATCTGGAGACATTTTCTTAGGGAGTTTCCTGATGGTGTCTTCAAATTCTTTTTTCAGGAATATAATTATTTAAGTATTTCATTTCCTCTTCTATCAATCTGGATAGTTTGTATTTTTGTAAATATTTATTCATTTCACTAAGGTTATCAAATCTGTTGGAATAGTTGGGCAAATTTTCTTGGAGTTATTTCCTTTTTTAAATGATATTTTATTTTATTTTCCTTATTGTATGTTATGATAGATTTTCAACATTCATTCACATGCATAAGCATATTTTAAGATACATGATTTCCTTTCTCCCTCTCTTCCCACTGCCTCCTCCAGCAACAAACAGTCAGGTGAATATTATACACACACATTTATGTTTATCATGTTTACAGATTAGTCATTATCAGTATGATGAGAAAGGAACATTTTTAAAAAGTGAATGTAGTATTCATTCATATTCTGCAGTGCTTTTATGTTTTGTTTTGTTTTGATTTGTTTTGTTTTGTTTTGTTTTGTTTTGCCCTGGATGAGGATAGCATTGTCCAAAGTTTGTCTCCTAGGGTTTTCTGAACTCTCTAAACTACTGAGAGTAGCTGCATCCATCAAGGTTGATCAACTCACAATGTCTTTGGTAATATGTAGAATGTTTTCTGTTCCTTTTACGCATCATCAGTTCCTGTAATTCATTCCAAGATACTTAGGAATCTGACCATTCATGGTTTCATATAGAACAATAGCATTCCATAATATTCATACATCATAACTAGTTCAGTCATTCCCCATTTGAGGGGCATCCTCTCAATTTCCAGTTCTTTGCCAAAACAAAAAGAACTGCAATGAATATTTTGAAACATGTAGGACCGTTCCCATTTTTTTGATTTTTTCTGGTTATAGGACATGTATTGGAATTTCTAGATCAAAAGGTATGATCAATTTTACAGTTTTTTGGCCATAGTTCCATATTGCTCTCTAGAATGGTTGGATCAGGTCATAAAAACACCAACAATGTATTAATGTCCCAATTCTCCCACAATCTCTCCATCAGTGATTATTTTCTCTTTTTTCATTTTAGCATATCTGATAGGTGGAAAGTGGAACCTCATAATTGTTTTAATTTGCATTTCAATAATTTGGAATAATTTGGAGCATTTTTCATATATATGTGTAAACTTTTAATTTCTTCATTTGAACATGATTCTTAACTTTTGATCATTTATCAATTGGGGAATATTTTGCAACCTTAAAAAATTGATGCAATCTTGTCTACATTTTCAAAATGAGACCTTTATCAGAACCCCTAGCTGTGAACATTGTTTCCCAGGTTTCTGTTTTCCTTCTAAGTTTTGCAACATTAGTTTTATTAGTTTAAAAAGTTTAATTCAACATAATCAAAATCATTCATTTTACAATTTATAATAGATGATTTTAAAATAGATTGCTTGGTCACAAATTTCTCTCCTTTCCATATATCTGACAGATTGAGTATTTATTGGTCGGTTAATATGTCTATGGTATCACACTATTTTTCTCATCCTCTTTTTTTTTTTTATATTTTTTTTGCAAGGCAAACGGGGTTAAGTGGTTTGCCCAAGGCCACACAGCTAGGTAATTATTAAGTGTCTGAGACCAGATTTGAACCCAGGTACTCCTGACTCCAAGGCCGGTGCTTTATCCACTATGCCACCTAGCTGCCCCTTCTCATCCTCTTTTGACATTATTTTGATAAAGGCTGTGAGAGGTGGGTCTATGCCTAATTTTTGCTATACCATTTTCCACTTTTCCCCACAATTTTTTTCAAATAATGATTTCTTATCCCAGAAGTTAATGTCTTTGTGTTTGTCAAATAATAGAATACTGTAGTCAATTACTACTCTTTCTTTTGTACCTATCCTAATTTACTGACCGGAGTAGGCAGTTTTGATGATTGCTTCTTTACAGGATAGTTTTAGTTATGGTAGAAACTACCTGCCTTTACACATTTTCCATCAGTTTCCTTGATATCATTGATGCTTTGTTGTTCCAGATGTATTTTGTTACATTTTTAGCTCAATATATAATAGTTATTTGACAACTCGAATGGTATGACACAGAAAAAGTAATTTAATTTGTATAGAATTGGCATTTTTATATTATCTTGACATAACCATGAGTAATTGACATTTTTCCAATTATTTAGATCTTACTTTATTTTTATGAGAAGTGCTTTGTAATTGTTTCCATATAGTTTTGGGGTTTTTGTTTGGAGGTAGAATCCAAATATTTAATCTTGTCTAAAATTACTTTGCTGAATTTGTGAATTGATTCAGGTAGTCTTTTAGATGATTTTCTTGGGTTCTCTAAGTATACCATCTGCAAAGAGTGAAAACTTTGCTTCTTCATTACCAATTATGATTCTTTCAATTTCTTTTTCTTATCTTATTGCTAATGCTAAAAATATATTGAATAGTAATGGCAATAGTGGGAATCTTTATTTTACCCTTAATCTTATTGGAAATGTTTTTAGTTTATCCACTATATAGATGATATTTGTTAATAGCTTTAGCAGATACTGCTTATTATTTTCAGGAAAACTCTATTTATTTATATTCTTTTTAATAGGAATGGATACTGGATTTTGTCAGTCTTTTTCAGCATCAATTGAGATAATCATATGATTTCTGTTGGTTTTGTTATTGACATATTCAATTACGTTTAATGTTTTCCTAATATTGAACCATCCCTGACATCTGGCATAAATCCTAACTGATCATGATGCATTAACATAGTAATAACTTTCTTTAATCTCTTTGCTAAAATTTTATTCAAGATTTTTGCATCAATGTTCATTAGGGAGATTGATTCATAATTTGTTTTAGTTCTTCCTGGTTTACATGGTAGCACCATATTTGTGTAACAACAGAAATTTGTCAGAACTCCTTATTCTTCTATTTTTAAAATAATTTATATAAAACTGGAATGAATTGTTCCTTACATGTGTGGTTCAAGAATTCACTTGAAAATCCATCTGGACCTGGATACTTTTTCTTAGGGAGTTTATTGATGGTTTCATCAATTTCTTTTTCAGAAATAAGGTTATTTTAAATGTTTTATTTCTTTTTCTGTTAATGTAGCTAGTTTGTACTCTTGTAAATATTCATCCATTTCACTAAATTTATCAAATTTACTTGCATATTGTTTGGCAAAATAGTTCTGAATTATTGTTTTAATATCCTTCTCATTGGTGACTAGTTCACCCTTTTGATTTTTGATAATGGTGGTTTGGTTATTGTCTTCCTTTTTTAAAAATCAGATTAACCAAAGATTTATCTATTTTATTAATTTTTTTATAAAACAAACTCTTAGTTTTATTTATTAAGTAAATGGTTTTCTTGATTTCATTTATATTAATCTCACTTTGATTTTCAGAATTTCTAATTTGGTATTTAATTGGGGATATTTAATTTGTTATTTTTCTAGCTTTTTCATTTGCATACCCAAATCATTCCCAATCTCTTTTTCTAGTTTATTTTATTTCTAAAATTTTCCCTAAAATTTTCCCATAAATTTTACTGTAATGACTCATTGTTATCATTTCTTGGATGCAATTATAATTTCTATGATTTGTTGTTTTATCCACTTATTCTTTAAAATTAAGTTGTTTTGTTTCCAATTAATTTTTGGTCATGGAAAGAAAAACCAAAAATTAATTGGAAACAGAATAGCTTAATGTTTTTATTTCTTTTTTATTGCATCATGATCTGAAAAGTATGCATTCATTATTGCTGCCTTTCTGCATTTGATTATAACATTTTTATATCCTAGTACATCATCAATTTTGGTATAGGTGACATGTATTGCAGAGAAATAGGTATATTTGTTTCTATTCCCATTGTTTTCTCCAGAGGTCTATCATATCTAAATTTTCTTAGATTTCATTTATTTATTAACTTCCTTCTTGTTTATTTCGTGGTTAGATTTATCTTGTCTTGAGAGAGGGAGGTTGCTGTCCCCCATTATTAAAGTTTTCTTGTCTATGGCCCCTTCAATTCATTCAGCTTTCCTTTTAGGAATTTGGATGCTATACTGTTAGGTGAAACATATTTAGTAATGATATAGCTTCATTGCTTTTGGTGCCTTTTAGGAAGATTTAGTTTCCTTGCTTAATTCTATTAATGAGATTCATCTTTGCTTTTGCTTTATCTGACATCTGGATTGCTACCCTTGAGTTTTTTTTACCTCAGCTGAATTATAACATATATTATATATCTCTATATCTCTACATCTCTATCTCAATCTCAATCTCTATCTCTATCTCTATCTCTGTCTCTATCTCTATCTCTATCTCTATCTCTATCTATCTATATATATATATATATATTATTTCAGTCTTTTTTTCTTTACCCTGTGTGTATTTCTCTGTTTAAAATATGTTTCTGGTTAACAACATAGTATAGGATTTTAATAATTTATGGAAGAGTTCATCCCTTTCACATTTGCAGTTAAGTTTACTAATTCTTTATTTTCTTCTATATTATCTTTCCCTGGTTGTATTTTTCTCTTTTTTTCCTGTTATTCCTCTTCACCAATGGTTTACCTGCTTTTCACTTAAAGTTTTCTTTAAAATTTTAGCGTTCAAATTGCTTTCACTTATACCTTAGCCTTCCCTTTTTATCAGTCCCTTCTTTCTTCTCTCTCTCTTACATCATCGTCTTTCCTTTAGCATAGGATAGATTTTTAAACTCATTTGAGAATGTATTTTATTCTGTCTCTGGGCCAAATCTATTCATTAGGATTTACTCAGTGTTCATACCCTCCCTTCTTTCCCTCTATTATACTTCTCTTATACTTCCCTCTATACTTCTCAAGATTCATAAAGCACATCAAATTATAATCATTTTGTAACTTTCTCCCTTTTTCAAGTACTCTCCATGGACACATAATTTATTAAATTAGGTCTTTGTGGCTCTTCACTTGGTGTGATTTCTCCAATAATGGCTAGCTTTCTCCTTTTTATGTTTTTATCTTTTTCAAAGTTCTATCAGTCAAAGTACAATTAATAAAATTGGATTGCTTGCTTGCTTAATTGATGAGCTTAAAGTTCTATAATTCAAGCTACAAAGGTTGATTGATTGATTGATAAGAAACATTGCTTCATAGTCACTAAGTATCCTCGCCTCTTCTGTCTCATTAGAAATGTACTTCTCAAGATTCATGAAGCACATCAAATTATACTCATTTTATAACTTTCTCCCTTTTCAAGTACTCTCCATGGACACATAATCCTCATGAGTCAAAGCATCATGCATAATTAAATCATTTTATGAACCCCACCCAGCACACTCTTTTTCACCTCCCCTTACCTCCCCAACCATGGTATTTAAACCTGTTTTTACTAAGGTATGGATTAAGATAAAATCATTTCCTAATCTCTTTATGTTCAACTTTTCTAAGCAGGTTCCCACCCTCTGTCCCTATGGTACAAAAAGTCTAGAAATATCTAGTAATATAAACTGCCTTCTTATATAATTAACTGTAGAATCTCTAAATACTCTAAGTATTGGGACACTCTGAAGGTCACTATTAAGAACTTTAAAGTTGGGGGTGGCTAGGTGGTACAGTGAATAGAGCACTGGTCCTAGAGTCAGAAGTACCTGACTTCAAATCTGGCCTCAGACACTTAATAATTACCTAGCTGTGTGGCCTTGGGCAAGCCATTTAACCCCATTGCCTTGCAAAAAAAAACCTTAAAAAAAACTTTAAATGTGGTTGCAAGGCATGAGAAACATTGGCACAGGACCATCCAGCACAGGATGCCCTCATCAGAGAAATTGCTGAGCTCTATGAGAAAGACAAATTTAAAGTAGGTTAAAGGAAATATGAGTCACATAAGTTTAGAGTAAACACCCCTGCTATTTACCTAGACTGTTTGTTTATGATCAGTGGTGAAGCATTGTGATCACCTATTGGCTTCATCAGCCAGAGTCACATGCCATGTAATTTGTTCCAATCATAGTATTGTCATTTTGGTCTTCTTCAAAAGAAGGAGAAGAATTAACTTTACTCATATTCTCTAAGCACAATCTCTTCAGCACTATTAAACCCTTTAACTATTCTAAAAGAAATACTGTTCTCAATAGTTACAACTGTTATCTTCCCTTTTAGAGTTGTATGCAGTTTAATGTTTTTGACTAATGTTTTGTTTTCACCATTCTATTTACTTTTCTTTTGCATCTGCTGAGTTTGTATTTGTAGATTGAATTCTCTGCTCAGTTCCGGCCTTTTGATCAGGAAATTTTGGAAGTCTTTTGTTACATTGAACATCCATCTTTTCCACTGATAGAATACGCTGAATTGTTCAGGGTAGTAAATTCTTTGTTGTAATACAAAATATCCTTGGTTGCCTTTCAAAATACTGCATTCCAGACTCTGATTCTTCTGTGTTGAAACTGCTAAATCCTGTGAAAGTCTGATTTTGCTTCCTTTGTAATTAAACTGCTTATTTTTGGTTATCTGCAGTACTTTCTCCTTTATTTGAGAATTCTGGAATTTGGCTATGATAGTCCTAGAATTTTTTATTCTGGGGTTCCCTTTCCAGAGGAATTCTTTGTATTCATGCAATGGTTATTTTATCTTCTTCATGTAGCAGATTTGGACAGATTTCCTTTATAATTTGCTAAAATATATTTTCCAGACACGTTTTTTGATATGGGCTGTCTGTATCTATTAACCAGTTTGTTTGTTTTTCCTAAAAGGTATTTTATGCTTTCTTCAATTTTCTCCTGGCTTCTTACTTTGTTTTATCGAATCTTGGTGTCTCATAGATTTATTGGTTTCTATTTCCAATTCTAATTTTTAGTATTTATTTTCTTCAGTTATTTTTGAGTTTCCTTTCCCAGTTGATTAATTTTACTTTCTGCTGAGTTGCATTCCTTTTCTACTTGGTCAATTTGAGTTTTAGGTGAATTAGTTTTCCAGATGGTTGATTTTATTTTCTGATGAGTTACATTCCTTTTCCAGTTAGTTATTTTTATTTTTATAGGAGTTGATTTCTTTAGTCAATTTTTCATAATTTTCTTTTAAGCTCTCATTTTTTTCCCCATTTTTCTTCTTCCTCTCTTCTTTGGTTTTTCAATTTATTTTTTCTTTATGTTGTTCTATAAAGTTTTGAATTTGAGTTCAATTCATAGAGTCCTTTAAGACTTCCCATGTAGGAAATTTTTCACTGCTTTCTTCTTCTGAGGTGGCATGTTTAGATTCTCTACATGCTAGCTTTCTATGCTTTTTTCACTGCTTTAGTTGTTTTGCTCATTTTCATTATTTGAGCTCTGGTCCTAGCGTCTAGCAATTATAGATTCAAGCCTTTTGTAAAAACTTGGGCTTTGAGATCTTATTCCTATCTTATCACTTACCAGGTTGTTGTTTACGCAGAGGTTTGTTCCTTCCTTTATATCCAGGCTCTGCCTTTGTAGTGGTTTGTTCCTAACCAAGTCCCAAAGTGTTTTCAGGGTTGACTTTGTTTGAGTTTGGAACCCTCCCTACTAGCTTGCTATCTAGCTTCTGGGACATGAGCTGCCAAGATCTGGACTGCACTGTGGCTAAAAGACTCCAGCTGGCTTTCCTGCTCCCTTGCCAAACTGGGCTTTATTTCCCCTTTCCTCCCAAAGAAGCAGACCTTCACTGAACATCCTCCATGATGTCTACAGTTGAAAACTTGTTTCAGCTTTGTCTTTTTTTGGAGGGATCTGTAACTTTAATGTCTGTGTAGAGGCTTCATTTGATGTTATGGAAGGATAAACTGGGAGTATGCTAACTTCATATTGCAAGCTGACTCCCAGTTCTTACTTATTTTTACTCACTTTTTAGCAAGCTTTCTAGGATTCTTGATATGTACCATCATGTAATTTTCAGTTTGTTTACTTATTACCTCTTCTAATTCCTTCAATTTCTTTATCTTCTAATATATAACTGGGGCCAGCTAGATGGGGCCAGTGGAAGAAGTCCTGACCCTGGAGGAGGATGGGAGTTCATATCCAACCTCAGATATTTGATACTTACTAGCTGTGTGATGTTGGATAAATCAAATAACCCTGATTGCCTCACAACAGGGGCCATCTCCATTGTCCTTATTCATATCTAGCCACTGGATCCAGATGTCTCTGGAGGATAAAGTATGACTGGTTATACAGCACAGCATTCCCTCACTCAAATCCAATCCATGTGCATCATGAGCATCACCTAAGTTTCCAATTTTCAGTCAACACAAAAATGACTGTTAGAAATATTTTTGCTCAAACAGGTTCTTTTGCCTTTTTTCCATCTTTTTGGAGATAAAGTCCCAGTAGTGGTATTGCCGAATCAAAAGTTATACATAGTTTTATAACCCAATTGATCTCTAGGATGAGAATGGTTAGATTAGTTAACAACTCCATCAACAATTCATTAGTGTTCCAGTTTTTCCAATTACTTTTGAAAATTTGTTACTTTTTTTTCAAAATAACCTCTCTGATAGAGGTGAAGTGATACTTTCCAATTGTTTTAATATGCAGTTCTCTAATTAATAATGATATAGAACATTTTCTCAGACCTATAAATATATTTGATTAAGCCACCTGAAAACTGCCTGTTCATATCATTTCACCATTTATCACTTGGAGAATCACTTTTATTCTTACAAAATTGAATCAATTTTCTATATATTTGAAAAATGAGAGTTCTATTTCAAGTACTTCCTTTAATTTTTTTTTCTAGCTTCATTTTTTCTTTCTATTCATGGCTGCATTAGTTTTCTTTTGCAAAAACTATTGAGTTAATATAATAAAAATTATCATTTTGCATCCTGTATCACTCTCTTTCTCCTATTTGATCATAAATTCTTCCCTTATCTTTAAGTTTACCAATTAAATGATTCTATGTTCCTCTAATTTACATATGGTATTACCCTTTATGTCTAATTCATAAGTAAGAAGTTGGTTAAACATAATTCATACTCTTTTCCAGTTTTCCTAGCAGTTTTTTGTGAAATAGATCATCTTTAAAAGCTTGAGTCCTTGGGTATATATAGCACTAGATTACTATGGCTTTTTTTTGTGTAAAGTTTACATAACTTATTTTGTTGAGCTATCATTTTATATCTTAATTAGTACCAGATTATTTTGATGATTATCACTTAAAAATGTAGCTTGAAATCTGACATTGCTGCCTTCACATTTTTTTTCTTCAAATGTATTTTGTTATTATTTTCTGTTTGCTGTTATTATTTTAGTAGTTTGATTGGTATGGCACAGAATAAGTAAATTAATAGAATTGACAATTTTAATCTATTTGTTCAACTTACTCATGAACAATTAATATTTTTCCAAGTCATTTAGATCTGACATTATTTGTGTGAAAAAGTGTTTTGTATATTTGTTAGTGGGTGTTTTGGTAAGAAGATTTGCAAGTATTTTGTACTTATTTATGGTTATTTATTTTGTAGAAAAGCTTAATCTAGACACAACTCAAATAAGTTGAAGTGAAGAAGTGTTTAATGAACAGATAATGTCATACTTTAGAAACATTTTGAAATATGGACATAACTGAGTTTCTCATTTCTATTTATTTAGAGAAACTCCCTTCATCTGAGTCACCAACAGTGTTCAGTGAAATCTAGAGACTGAGAATTTGCCTGAAATGATCTTGGATGACTCCTCTTCTATAAATCCTTTTCTCCTCCTCCTCTTCCTCCTCGACTTCCTGCTTCTCCTTCTTTTCTACCATTTGGCAAATTTTGCTTTTAAGATGTTATTTTTCATCTGTGTGTGTGTGTGTGTGTGTGTGTGTGTGTGTGTGGTATATATATATATATATATATATATATATATATATATATATATATATATATATATATATTTTCTTACCAAGCTATGGAATCTTCATAATATTTTGTATCATTCTCATTTATTTTCCTAGGATTTCCTCTACCTCTTTTATTTCATTTGAAAAATTCTTCTTAGGGGGTGGCTAGGGGCTGTAGTGGATCAAGCACAGGCCCTGGAGTCAGGAGTACCTGTGTTCAAATCTGGTCTCAGACATTTAAAAATACCTAGCTGTGTGGCCTTGGGCAAGCCACTTAACCCTGTTTGCCTTGCAAAAACCTAAAAAAAAAGAAAGAAAGAAAAAAGAAAATTTCTTCTTGACCTTTTCCAGAACATCTTGTTGAGCCTGTGTCAAATTAACACTTTTCTTTGAGTCATTGAAATAGTTTTCTTCTTCAGAGTTTGTATCTTGTAATAAAGATCAGGTTCACTTTTGTTTGGTTGTTGCTCTTTTTAGACCATTTTTTTTTACTTTTAACTTATACTATTTCTGACTCTGCCCCCAGAGTAGAGGGGAACACTCTTTTTTGTTTTAGGTTTATTTGTTTAATTGTATTCAGAGTTAGTTCATGGGTGATATAAGTATTTTGTTCTTCTAAGCTGGTATGAAGTAAGCAGAGATGTGATCTCTATTCTCCTAATCTCTTCTCTGATCTTTACCCAGAAAGTGAATTTTTCCTACTATAAACATAAATGCAAACTTTCTTTTGTCCCTAGAACTGTGACTAGGTCCCTGCTCCCTTGTCAACACAGGTGCTACTGCTCCTTGCTACCTTGGAACTGACATTAGGGCTTCTATTCCATTGTGAGCAACAAGAACTCTTCTCTGCCCTGGTTCAGTGACAGGAGCTATAAGTACTATCATCCCTTCCAGTTCTGCAAATGTGTCTCGAGATTATGCTCTGCTGCAGGTGCAATCACCAGTGCCTATTTCTTCCTTGGAACTGAGACTATTGCCCCTGTTCCCTAGTGAGTCACCATAAGCACTCTTCTCCATTAGAGCTCCTGCATTCTTGCCACTAAAAGAACTAGTTCTCCCCCTAAAACATTTTATCTTCCAAGAGTCTAATTGGTTGTTTCAGGATCATATGTTTCTGTATCATTTCATAGACTAAGTGAATTCATTTGCATTTTCTTTAGAGTGGAAAAATAATCCATTCCATAACTAATATACATGGAACTGTTTTTTGGAATTGCACATGGACAATGCAACAGGTTCCTAAAATCACAGTCAGCAAAAGATCCCTATAGTCTCGTTTTTACCAGTTATCTGATCCCCTTACTGCCTCTAGGCTAAACTCCTGAAGCTTCTGTTGTTTCTATTGCAACCACCTTTAAGTATACAGCTAATATTGTTTCATTGTGACCTACACTGCTTTTCAGACTCATCTACTAAACTAAAATGATACTTCTCTTGATGGAATTTTAAGTTCTCTTGGGCTGGAAAATTATTTCATCATGAACTTTTGTTGGTTCTTCCACTCCAGAATTTGATTTCAGATAATATTTTAATCTGCTATTAAGGGGATTTTGAGGAAATTCAGCTGAGCTTCTGCCATTTCTTCCCCACTCACTAATTTTATTTCAAAAAATATATCTCATTGGGTTTCCAGGAAGAAGGAAGAAGTCTTACAAAGTGTGAAGAAGCATATACTTCAGTGGGTGAAGAATATTTCTCTAATGTCCGTAAAGAATGTTTATCTTTCAGGAATAGTCTAATTGGATGTTTCAGGAGTGTGTTTCTGTATTATTTCATAGGCTAATTTTGTATTTTCTTAAGAGTGGAAAAATCATCCTCTCTTATATAATCCATAATTCCATGAGCAATAATCATAGAAAACATTGTGTACCTGTGAGGTAGATGAGAACCCTGCTTCTTAAGTTTGGAATAACCTTGAGAAGAATTATAACTAAGATTAATTTTCAAGACTGAACTTCAGTAAAACTGTAGAATGAAATGACTAAACTGAACAAGGAAAATGAGAGCATCAATTCCAATTTACTAAGCTCTCTCTCTCTCTCTCTCTCTCTCTCTCCCTCTACCTTATAGCCCCCTCAACTTGGAGAGTTTATTTGCTTTGCTTTGTATGTTTCTAGTACATCATCATCTTTATGTATTCTCTGATTTTTGTTTCCTCTTGACTTGGATAAATGAACTCATTTTATTTTTATAATATATATTTTATGATGGAAATTGCCTTAAGAAGGAAGTCAAGCCTTGACTATATAGCTTGGAGCATTCCTTCCCCATTAATGTATAGTGATCAGCAGCACAAATTAAACCTAACTTCCCTAGACTAACAATATTTAGGGCAGCAAATAGATATAATTTTAGCTTAGTCCACTTTTTTAGGATGGGAAAAGAGAGAGAAGAATCTGTGTAGTCTATTCATTCTTCCTTAGAGCTAAATCTAGACAGACACATGTGGACATGCATAATGTACATAGGCAACACACATGTACCCTTACAGCTATAAATTTGAATTGCTATTTTGAATTCCTTGGAAAGTTAAAATATTTATTTTTTTATATTTCTCATTGAAAAATGTAGGAATGGATTTAGTCTGAGATCTCCCATTTTAAATAATCTCATGATTCTATATATGTAAATTTGTGAACTTGTTGAGAGATTCAGAACTGCATTCTTTTAGTGCTAATTGGCAAGTAGAAAAGATCCTACTTAAAAGAAAATTAACTTGCAAGGATATCCTTGTTCAAGCTTCTCAGAAGATACTGTCCTGAATGATTATTTGGAAAATGTAATGCTGAGGTGAAATGTCAAATACCAATTTAGCAGTCCTATACATGGATTCATGTTGCAATACTAAAGTCTCAGCTTTACAGAAAAATATATGATTAGTTACAAGTTTTTAAGTATCCTAGATTAAGGTTGTTTTTGCTTTTTCAATCGGTTTTGGTGAGAATTTTGCTTCTGAAGCACTTTTGTGTGGAGGAAGTGAATACCTAAATCATATTTTACACTGAGGACTTAATAACACTACATTGAGTATAATCTAGATTAGAAAAAAAGCCAAAGCTAAAAACAACTTTTATCTAGAGTGCCAGAGTGTGTTTATAGCTAGAAGTAGAAGAAAAAAGATCCCCAAAATGATCCCCATATAATTATACTAAACTCAATTATGAAATTGGTGAATACAGAGCAATAGGGTTCAATTTAGAAGAGAGGGAGAGAGAGACAGAGAGACAGAGGCAGATGGAGACAGAGACAGAGGCAGAGATAGAGAGAATGAAAGAGCACAGTGTCAAACCTACTTGATCCCAGCAGCAGGGTAATTGTTAGGTTATCTCATGCCTCTATACCAATTTTTACCTTAAAATGTTTTTAATTTATTATAGACAATCCTTTGGAGTTAGTAGTAACTAATTTTAGTAAAGTGATTTCAGTTGAATTAGGATCTCACCTTTCTTCAAGAATTGGGATTTTTTCAGGGTAAATGTCTTTTTAACCTAGAAATTTTGCAAATATTAAAAAAATCACACAATTTACTTCTAAATGCTTTGATATTGAGTAAAAAAATAAGAATTTAAATTTATGCATTTTCCATTTAAGAGCCTTGAAAGTGTTCCCTTGTTCTTATATACATGAGAGAAATTCAACTATATTTGCATCTTCCTCTTCAAATCTTAAAAAAATATATACTTTATTAATCTCACACCCCTAAATCTTCAAAACATTTTAATAACTTTGTCCCTTTCTCGTGAATGAAATATGAGGATGCTGCTTGCTTCTGTCATTCTAACTGTCTTCTGCATTAATTTTCTCAGCTTTGAAACAAATATCTCTTTTAATGTAACAAAACCATCATAATAATAATAGAAAATGCAATACAGTGCTTCTAGTCATCTTTTAGCTATGTTAAATAAAATTTACTTTGAAGCATACATTGTAACTAGCATAAATGAATTTGAAAAATATTCCTCAATTTCCAATAGGAAAGGAAAAAGCAATATAACTTGCCTTTGAAGTGCAAGCAATTTGCATATGTAAATTGCTGAGTATACATACAACTTCCCTTTGCTTTAATTTCATTAATATGTAGTAAATAAAGTATTTTCATATAGATAACTTTTGCAATTGCAATACAAATTTGGGTTACTCTCATGTAACACCCCCCCAATTTGATTGATTGATTTTTTTCTGCTTGTTGGGGTTCTATGTTATTATTTCACAACCTTTTAACTACCATAAACAAGTCTGAAGTCCTTATTGTCATTTGTTCATAGACTTAACCCTCTCCCTTTGTCCTGTTTAAAAAATCCTTTGTTAGAACTTCAACACATGTTTCCATTTCCTATGTTCTACTTCATTAGATGAATTTTAGTGGTTCCCTCTTACTCCCAGGGACATGGTTAACATCCTCACTTGCAATGTGAAATATCAGTCTCTGAGTTTTCTTGGACTTCATAATCTCTTTCAGGCATTCTCTTTAATCTTAACATCATCTTTAAATATCTTTCCCACTAGAATATCTACTAGTGGAGTGAATCAAAAATTTTCATAATAGTCACCTTCTACAGAGCATTATCCTGGGTGCTGGAAGAGAAAGATATAAAGATAGATATATCTAAGTATATGAATAGATATTTACATAAAGATAGATATGTATATCTATTTCTATAACGATATCTGTCTATCAGATATGATTCCCACTCCTGATATTATTACTCTGTCCCTTTCTTGACATTCTTTGTCATTGAAGTTCTGTGTTTCCTTCAAGAATCTTTGTACATACATATGACATCAGAAATCTTTTTTCTTCTTTCTCTCTTTTTTATTATTTTATTTTCTCCAATTATAAGAAAAAAACATTTTTAACATTTGATTTTAGAACTTTGAGTTCCAAATTCTTCCTCTTCTTCCCTTCCTACTCTCTTCACATTGAGAAGGCAAGCAATTTGACAGAGGCTATACATGTGTAGTCAAGAAAAACATTGCCATATTAGTCCTGTAATGGAAGAAAACACATATCACAAAAAAAAATCTTTAAGGAAAATGAAGTAAAAAAAGACATGCCTCAATCTGAATTCAGACACCATCGTTCTTTGTCTGAGAATGGATAGTCTTTTTCATATTTAGTGCATCTGAATTTTCCTGGATTGCTACATTGCTGAGAAAAGTCACAGTTGCTCATCTGATAACATTGCTAATACTTTGTAAATAGAATATTTCACTTTACATAATCTCATGCAAGAATCTCCAGATTCCTTTGAGAGCATTTTGCTCATCATTTCCTTTTTTTATGTTTTTCTTGAGTCTTGTATTTGCAAGTACAATTTTCTATTCATACTGGTCCTTTCATCAAGAATGCTTGCAAGTTCTCTATTTCATTGAATGTATATTTCCCCCTCAAAGATTATACTCATTTTTGCTGAATAGGTGATTCTTAATTGTAATAGCAGTCCCTTTGATCTTTGAAATATCATATTCTAAGCCCTAAAATCCTTTAATATTGCTAATACAGTTATCCTAAAAGGACTTCACACTACTAGAATTGTTTCTTTCTGGCTTCTTACAATATTTTCTCTTTGACCTTGGAGCTCTGGAATTTATCTATTATTTTTTTGGAATTTTCTTTTGGGATCCCTTTCAGTAAGTGATCATTGGATTGCTTCAGTTTCTATTTTGCTGTGTTATTCTAGAATAAGAGGGAAGTTTTCCTTGATAATTTCTTGAAAGATGAGGCATTCTTTTGGTTTTGTTTTATCATTAGCATCCATTTATTCAATTCTGCTTTTTTTAAGGAGGTTTTTCCCCCTTCAGTTATTTTTGCACCTCTTTTCTTGACTTTAATTCTTTGGTAAAATTGATCTCTGCTTCCAGGGGAAGGATGCACTGCCCCAACCTCTAAGGGAGTTTTGGAGATATTTTCAGAGATCTAATAAGTTTTCCATCCTTTCAATGTAGTCTTATCTAACAAGAGATGTGTTTTACTACCCTCTTGGTCTATACTCTGGTTTGTGAGTGACCACAGTCCTCTTTTCAGTCCCAAAACTGTGGGAAAGGTCCCTGATCAACTGTGGCTACAATCTCTGATGTCTTAGCTCTTCTTTTTGTCCTGGGACTGCTACCCAGAAGTGTGATCCAGATCTGAATATGGCAAAGCAACAGAATCCTGCCCCTAGTGCAAACAGAGAATGTTGTCCTCTCCTTCTGACCAGTTGTTCAACCTCCTTACCATCTGTGGCTTGAGATCACCATTATTGCTTTTGGTGATTCAGTGGCTCCTTTGGCCTACTCCTAGTTTGCTGGGGTGTGTTGGTTCGTCTTTTTCCTAGGCATGCTCTGAAATATGTTCTACTCTACAGTCATCCCAGTGTGACACACCTTTTATGACAACCTTTTGTGGTTTATATGTCTCAAAAATTTTTTTTATGGAATTATTGGAGGTATTTTGGAAAGAGTTAAGATGAGTTGTTGTCTTTTCTCAGTCTTCTAAGTTCCAATCCCCAGGAAGATTTCTTTATGGATAAAAAATTGCTTATAAGAAACACCTAACACTCCTTTTATTTCTTTTTATCCACAACTACATACCAAAACAAATTTCAACATTTATTTCCAAAATCATGAATTCCAAATTCTCTCCTTTCCTCCCACCCCACTCCCCTTCATTGAGAAAGCATTACTTGGTGTAGGCTAAGAAAGTGAGACAGGAAATACATTACCACAATAATCATGTTGTAAAAGTAAACATAATTCCCTCTTCCCAGAAAAAAAGAAATCTCGGGAAGAATGAAGTGGACTAAAAAGTATGATTCAGTGTATATTTAGACTCCATCAACTTGGCCTTTGGTATAGTTAGTAATCTTTATCATTACTACTTGTGAGTCCTCTTGGGTCACAGCATTGCTGAGAAAAGGAAAGTCATTCACAGCTGGTCATCCTGCAATATTGCTTTTACTTTGTAGAAGACACATTTCCCATTGCAACTGCTGTATAAGTTTTTAACTTAGACTAACCCGTTCATCATTTCCCATAACAAGAATAACATTTCATCTCAATTACATACCACAATTTCTTCCACCATTCCCCAACCACTGGACATTCCCTCCAATATCTAGCTCCCTAAAACCAGGAAAAAGGCACTATAAATATCCCTATACTTATAGGTTCTTTCTTCCCAAAATTCATCTCTTCTGTAATATAGACTTAGCAGTGGCACTGCTAGGTCAATAGGTAGTTATGGTTGTTTCAATATTTTATTTCTATAGTCACTATTGCTAGCTGCATTTCCCTCTAAACTATTTCCCCTAACCCCATTCATTTTGTTCTCTCTCTTATTTCATCCTGACCTTTCCTAAAAGTATATTGTATCTGACTACTGTCTCCCATGATCTTCTCTTCCTTCTATCACTTATGCTGCCCCTCCCCTTTTTGCTTCCATCACTTTACCCTCTATTATTCTCTAGATTAACATAGATTTCTATACCCAATTGAGGATGTATATTATTCCATCAATGAGTTAATTCCAGTGAGAGTAAGGCTCATTCACTCCCGCCCCACCTTCCCTCCTTCCACTCCATTACAAAAGCTTTTTCTTGCTTCTTTAATGTAAAATAACATATCCCATTCTATCTCTCCTTTCCCTTTCTCCCAGTACATTCTTCCCCCCCCATTAAATATATCTTTTAAAGATATTATGCCTTCAAATTCAACTCCTATCTATGACTTGCATATATATAAATATACAAATATATATATATATACATATATACATATATATGTATATTCCTAGTAACTGCCTAAATAAATGAGAAAGTTCATATGAGCCATCTGCATCATCTTCCCATGCAAGAATATAAGCAGTTCAAGATCATTCAGCTTCTAATGGTTTATCTTTCCTGTTTACCTTTTTTATGGTTCATTTGAATCTTGTTATTTGAAGATCAAATTTTCTGTTGAGCTCTGGTTGTTTCAACAGGAAAGTTTGAAGTTTCCTATTTTATTGAATGTGTATCTTTTCCTCTGTAAGAATATGTTCAGGTTTTCTGGGTAGTTGATTTTCCATTGTATTCCAAGCTCTTTGACTTTTTTTGAATATATTCCAAGCCCTAGGAGTCCTTAATGTAGAAGCTGCTAAATCTTGTGCTATCTTGACTTTAACTCTTTGATATTTGAATTGTTTCATTCTGACTCCTTGAAATATTTTCTCCTTGTCTTGGGAGTTTTGAAATTTAGCTATAATATTCCTTGCAGTTTTCATTTTGAGATTTCTTCCAGAAGGCGATCAGGAATTCTTTCAATTTATATTGTAGCCTCCACTTCTGGGATATCAAGGCAATTTTCTTGAATAATTTCTTGAAAAATAATGTCTAGGTTCTTTTTGGGGGGTCTTTCAGGCAATGCAATGATTTTTAAATTATTTCTCCTGGGTATGTTTTCCAGGCCAGTTGTTTTTCGAGTGAGATATTTTGTATTTTTTTCTAGTTTTTCATTCTTTTGGTTTTTCTTTGTCTTGCTTTCTCACCAACCATTAGCTTCTCTTAGATCTATTCTACATTTGAAGGAATTATTTTCTTCACAGAACTTTTGTATCTCCTTTTCCATTTGGTCTATTCTGCTTTTAAAGGCTTTCTTCCCTTCACTGATATTTTTTTTACTGCTTTTTCCATTTGACCTAAGAAGGTTTTTAAGATGTTTTGCTCTTCAGTAATTTTTTTTAATCTCACCAAGCCACTGACTCAATTTTCATGATTTTCCTGCATAACTCTCATTTCTCTCCTCAATTATTCCTCAACCTCCTTATTTGATTCTCAAAATCTTTTTTAGAGTTCTTCCAAAATCTTAGACAAATTCATATTTTTCTTGAAGTTTTTGGAGGCAGAAGCTTTGACTTTGTTCTATTCTGAGTATGTATTTTGATTCTACATAGGACAAAAATAATTGTCTATGGTCTTATTTTTTCTTCTGTTATTTGCTCATTTCCCCAGCCCACAACTTGATTTTTACTCATTGGTAAGGTGAAGCTCTACTTCCAAGATGGAGAATGCATTTTCCCAAGCACTGTCCCACTGTCTTTTTTTTAAATATTTTATTTATTTATTTTTTCAATTACATGAAAGATTTTTTTGCGTTTTTTTTTTTTTGTCAATTTTTGTGTTTGTATTTTTTGCAAGGCAAATGGGGCTAAGTGACTTCCCCAAGGTCACATAGCTCAGTAATTTTTAAGGGTCTGAGGACAGATTTGAACTCAGGTACTCCTGACTCCAGGACTGGTGTTCTATCCACTATACCACCTAAATGACCCAATTTTTCCTTTTAAATTATATTTCAATATATTTTATTTCTCTCATTGCCTAATCACTCAATTTTGAAAATGAAGGTGAAAGAAAATGAACGTGACTGTTGCTAATAATTTGCTTCATTCAGTCTTTTTGTGACATCTGCCACTCTAGAATTTGATTAGAATCAGTATTTAAACAAATTTGCAGTGGTTGGGGAAGAGTTTGTAGGACTCTCTATCTTTACTCTGCCATCTTGCTTCTATCACCCTCCCCACCAAAACTTTTCTCATGAAAGCATGAAAACTAAAGATTATATGCATAATATATATCTATATCTGAATCTATATCATCAAATATATTTTTACATTATCTATATTTTTTAAATTGATATCTATAGTCATCTGTTATCTATCTATCTATCATTCATCCAACCATTTATCCATTTATCTATCTGACTTGGATAATCTACCTAAACTATCATGTCTGTTTTATCTTTCATTTATCTCCCTGAAATAAATTAACGTGAATTAATATGGCCTCTGATATATATATATATATATATATATATATATATATATATATATGTATGTATATGTATATTTGCCTTTTGCAATGCAATGAGGTTAAGTGACTTGCCCCAAGGTCACACAGGTAGGTAATTATTGAATTTCTGAGCTCAGATTTGAACTCAAGTCCTCCTGGAATCAGGGCTGCTGCTCTATCCACTGCACTACCTAGCTGCTGCTTAAAATGTATTTTCACAAAGTACTGTGTGTTTTACATAATAAGCATTTAGTGGTCAGGGACTATATAGATATTTTATTGATTTGGCCAGTTTCTTTACTATTTACTGATGATAAAAAGTTACTTCTTTAAGCATACAATGACTTCTAATGTCATTTGGCTATAGAATAAATTGTACTCTGTAAGACTTTCTCTTTAAAATAATTATCTTTTTGTGGAATCTGGGAAAATATAAGAAGAGTATATATATATATATATATATATGTATATATATATATATATTCTCCTAAGTATTTTGTTTTTTTCTTTATATAACACCTATAATTTCATACTATAGATAATTTCTGTTCTGAAAATTTCACTTACAAATGCAGACCAATGTATAATACACAACTTAAAATCTTAGAGATTTGTCAGAAACATTTAAGCATAAAGTTTTTTCCCCCCTGGACCACAATTAACAGTGTAACAGAGGCATGATCCATAAACAAATCTTCAAAGTTCAAAGTCAGATCTCTTTCCATTATATCCTGCATCTTCTAAACTTTATTTCTCTAGGTTGTCCAAATAACAAACTCCTAGTAAATTGGAATGGACCAAACAACTGTCAAGAAAATGACCTCATGATCCAACTCTAAATATTTAAAAAAGTCAAAAGAGTTAAAAAGTAAAAAAATTTAAGTTGTCACATGACAAAAATGATTGTTAAAGAAAGCAGATAAAAAGAATCAATTTCAATATCATTAAACTATCTGAGCACCAAAAATGGAAAAAAGAAAAAAAGTCTAGACATCTATTTAAAGAAATTTGAAAAGAAATCTGCTCAGAGCTCTTAGAATCAGAGGAAAATAGAAATATCAAAACAAATCGTCATCTGTTAAAAGAAATACTCAAATGAAAACTTTACAAAACATCATAGCCAAGGTTGATATCAAAGAATCAATAGTACAAGAATTCTGAAAGAATTTACTTCTTCAGTAAACCTTGTTTTAAATAGGTACTAAGTACACAATTGGAATGAAACATGATTGAACAACCACCTCCAAAAAAAAAAAAAGGAGCAGAAGACTTGAAATGCAACATTCCAAAATGCAAAACAAGTGGGATTTCAGTCAAGAATAACACCCAATAAAGTTGAGTTTAGTGCTATAGAAGAATGAAATATTTTATTATGATAGAGCAAATCCAAGAACTCCTGATGTAAACATTAGCAGTGTAAAGGAACTTTGAAGTTCAGACATAGAAGTAAATAGAAACAGAAAAGTAAAAAATGAATGGAAAATGACAAAGAACTAAAAAATAATTAACATTGCATCTGATATGTGGAAATAGTACATGTGTCCCCTCAGGAAACTATCATCATTGAGGGTTATAGAGGGAGTTCAATTAGGTAAGGTCTGAAAGTGATTCTATGATATCTTAATGATTGTTGGAAAGGAATTGAAGGAGAGGAGAATGCAGCACAGTAGGAAAGGAGAGAAAATAAGGGAAGGTTAAAAACAATTATCTTACATTATCAGAGTGCACAAATGTAGAAAGATGAGCAGCTAGAACTTGAACCTCACTGTAACATAACATGATAGAGGGAATAATGTACATACACTTGCAGAATTGAATATACAAATATGTTCCACTCAAGGGAAATAAGCGACAAATGAGAGAAGAAAGGAAGGAGAATTTGAAGGAGGTTAGATTAATAGAGGTATTATTTTCTAAATGAAACAGACTCTTTGTTTTTGCTTAATCATGTCCAGTCCTTTGTTGATATTTTTATGATTCAATTTGTTTGAATATAATAGGTGAAACTCTTTAAAAGCCTGCAATTTCAGAACTATTGTTGATGGGGAAAGTTTTAATGATTTTTTGAATGGCTCACTGGAAAGTAAATGTCAATGACATGATTTAAAAAAAAATTCACTGTGACCAATTAAATCATCTTCTTACCCTCCCAAACCTACTTTACACAAGAAAAACTATACCCATTACATTCATGTAAGTTGAATGAAAATAAATTTTCATGTTTAGCATGTTAAAAATATAATTTTTCTCATTATGGGCCTTGAGTCCTTCACCTCTCTGTCTGAGGTTGAGTAGCATGTTGCATACAGTCCTCTCGAATCAGGGATGATCATGAAACTGATAAGAGATCAAGACAATACTATTTCAACAAATTTATGTACCATAACTTTCAAATAACCCCTAATTTATGGTCATTCTCTCAGAGTCCATCTATAAAATAAGCAAAATAATCCTAAATCATTTTCTTTGAATTCCGCCCTTGATTATGTCTACATTATCAGATAACAGATTCTTTTCACAAAATCCTAGACCTCTCTACTCTCATGGGCAAACTTTTCAATAATAAACTATTTTTAATAGGAAATTAAAAAATATTTATTTATTTTTTCCATCCATATATACATGCACATTTTTAAGTTACAAAATTTTCTTCCACCCTCCCTTCCCACCCCTCCCATTAGCAGTGAACATTGTACACACATATTTTTATTTTATTTTGGTTTTTTTAAAGTTTTTGCAATGCAATGTGGTTAAGTGGCTTGCCCAAGGCCACACAGCTAGGTAATTATTAAGTGTCTGAGGTCGGATTTGAACT
Organism: Macrotis lagotis; assembly: GCF_037893015.1. Classification (NCBI taxonomy): domain Eukaryota; kingdom Metazoa; phylum Chordata; class Mammalia; order Peramelemorphia; family Peramelidae; genus Macrotis; species Macrotis lagotis. The sequence goes on along the minus strand of NC_133666.1, from coordinate 476,423,753 downwards.
CAGGGACTCCTGACTCTAGGGTCAGTGCTCTATCCACTGTGCCACCTACCTGCCCCCATACATATTTTTTAAAGAAAGATTTTGTTTATTTTGAGTTTTACAATATTCCCCCCATTCTTGCTTTCCTTCCCCTGTCCACCACAGAAGGCATTCTGTTATTCATTACATTGGTTCCATGTTGTACATTGATGTTAGTTGAATGTGTTGACAGAGAGATCATATCATTAAGGAAGAAATATAAAATACAAGATAGTAAAATTACACAATAATATAACTTTTTTCCTAATTCATGCATAATTTTTGATAAGCATGTTTACAGATTAGGTATTTTCAGTATGAGGAATTAGTATTAAGGGAAAAGATACATGAGAGTTTATTTATATAAAGTATTCATCAGATTCTGTTTTGTTTTGTTTTGATTTTCTTTCTTTGGATGGGTATAGCATTGTCCATAGACAGTATAATATGTTTGCCCTAGCTCACTGAACTGCTGAGAGGAGATGCTTCCAACAAGATAGATCATCTCATAGTGTTTTTGTTATTATGTACATTGTTTTCTTGGTTTTGCTCTTTTTGCTCAGAACCAGATCCTGTAAGTCATTCCATGCATCTCTAGAGTCCTACCATTTATTTTTCCTTATATAATAATATTCCATAGTATTCATGTACCATAATTTGTTTGACCATTCCTCAATTGATGGGCATGCTATTAATACATTATTATTATGTTTTAATGCAAATTTCAGTGCTTCTGTGTTTCTATGAAATTTGTACAGATTTCATTCATCTTACATTAGAAAAGATGAAAGTTGGGTTATAGGCAAGAATGTACTGGAATGCTCTCTTATTGTCTGGTGAGAACTAATTGCTACTGGCTTCAAAAGGAACATTTGCTCCTTCAAAATCAGCAAATCAGAATTTGATTTACTGAATGTCCACATAGCTCTTTCTCTCCTCCCTCTGGATGGATGCAGCCCCTAGAGCTGAGTCACTGGCTCATTCTCTGCTTTTTTGCCACAGCATTGCAGAGTTGAGCCTTCAACAAGCAACTTACCATCTCTGCAGGCACCTGCATCTTGGGCCTCCACAGTTTTCCCTTCTGCCCCATTGGCTTTCAGAGCCTGAATGCCCAGCACTGTAGCTAGCACCTTTTCTGCATACAAGGCAAAAATGAAGGAATTGTATGTGCTTTTACTGATTTGCTCCTGCTTCTATTCCCAGCCACATTCACCCACCATTTACCAATATGGAGACATAGAAGTGAAGCAACTGGACAAGAGAATATCTGCTCAGATCTATGAGGTGATCTTGAAGTCACCTTCAGATCTATCCCCAGAGAGTCCTATCTTTTTCTCCCCAACAAAGAAGAAGGACATTTATCTGGAAGAACCGCAGAAGAGGCTGGAGGCTGCTGAGGAGAGAAGGAAGACTCAGGGGGCACATGTGCTGAAGTAGCTAGCTGAGAAGCAGGAGTATGAGTGAGAGGTTCTACATAAGGCCCTAGAAGAGAACAACAACTTCATTCATCTGACTGAAGAGAAACTTAGCTACAATGTGGAGCTCAGTAAGGAGTTTCCTAAGGCAGATCTGGCTGCCTTGAGGGAGCAAATTTGGCAGAAGGAACTTCATGCTGCCGAAGTCTGCATGAACAAGGAGCACTGGGCGGGGATCTCTGGTTAATGGGCTTTTCTATATGCTTAGCATGTGATTCCTTATATAATACAAAACAAAACAAAAATCATTTTTATTTTGTTTGACTTAGATGTAACTATGTTTCTTCACCACCCTCCCCCTTATCTTCTGCCTACTCCTATGCTAATTCCCTAATTTATGATTCTCTTAGAAGGATTCTTATCTATCCTGTCCTTGTGGAGGGCCTTGCTGGACTTGGAGGACTCTAAACAGAGTAACCACTAGTTCTGACAAGTCAACGCACTTGATTCCTTCTTGGAATCTTTCTTAAACTTATGTAAAAATGGAGACATCAATAAATTCAGCCAACAGTGTCATAAATGAAATTAAAAATATATAGTGAAATCCATTTTTCCTTAGGAGATGGTTATAAAACATTATCCAGTTCTGGGCAGAGCCATGAGAGTGGAGAGAAGCTAAGAAACTCCCCAGAGCTTTTCCAAGCATCCTCTCAAATAATTTTAAATTAAGCCTCTAAACAGACTGTAAAATGGCAGAATCCACAAAATACATAGTAAAATAGCATTTCTGATCAAGATATCAAGGAGGGACTTCAGAAAAGATCTGCTTCACTTGGATGAAAGGGAGGGCAGACTAGCAAAGGTGGGGAAACTGGGAAGCTTGAGGAAGACTCTTTGGCCACATGCAGATCAGTAATCAAGGTGGGCTAGTGAAACAGCAGTTAGGGCCCCAGTCTCAGAGTGGAAAGCATCCTGCAAGGCTCAGAACACTGATGAAACATGCAGGACTGGGTTGGCTACCATAGTGCAAGGATCAAACTATGAGCACTGTAGTGCAGAAAGCCAGAAACCAAACCTATGGACCTTAACGGAAAAAGCTTGGATCTATGCCCTGTGCCCTAGGAAGAGAGCCAAACTTTTAAAATTAGAAAAAAAGGAGCCCTAACCATAGTAATCTACTATGGTAAAAGAAAAGATCAAAATACTATCTCAGAAGAGAAAATTAGAGGCAAAATGCATACATGTGAAGCCTCAAAGTAGATTATAAAAGTCTCAAATCCAAAAATTCCAAAATTCATTTAAAAGACTCAAAAAGTGTTTTTAAAAACCAAATAATACTTATAATAGAGGTTGGAAAAATTTAGTAAATGGGAGTTGTTCAAGAGACTTATGAAAAATTAGAAAAAGAAAGACAAAAATGACTGAAGAAAGCAGTAGAATAGGGCAAATAGAAACAGAAAATTCATTTAAAATTAGAAATGGCCAACTGGAAAGTAGATACAACAACTAAATGAAAAAAAAAAAACAAATCCCCAAAATTAGAATTTGGCAAATGGAAATTAATGACTCCATGAGACATCAAGAATCTATCAAACAAAACCAAATAGAAGAAAATATATACTTCTTAGGGAAAATGAGTAACCTGAAAATAGATCAAGAAGCACTAATTACCAACTTAATTGTCTACCTGAAAACCATGATTAAAAAAGAGCCAGGGCAATATCTTTCAGGAAATTATCAAGAAAAATGCCCTAATATCATAGAACATGAGGGTAAAGTAGTCCTTGACAGAATGTACTGATTACTTCCAGAAATACATCCTCAAATACAAACTCCAAGGGATTGTGTAGTCACATGTCAGAATTATGAGCGAAAGGAAAAACGATTGTGAGGAACCAAAAAAGAAACAATTCAAACACCAATGAATCATAGTCAGGATTATGTAGGAATTAGCACTTTCAATATTAATTGGTCGGAGGATCTGGGATATTATATTGCAGAGCAGAAAGATGGTTGGATTGCAATCAAGAAATAGGGGACTTTCAAATTTACCTGATAAATAGATTAGAATTGAACAGTAAAATTTGACCTTCAAATACAAGATTGAAGAGATGCTTAAAAAAGGTAAAAGAAAAACAATTTTGTATAAGATTAAACTGTTTGCATCCCTATTCAGGAAACTGATACTTGTAACTCCTGAGAATTGTATTTCTATTACTAGAATTATAAGGACCTTACATAGAGGCTGTGGGTATAAATTGATTATGAAATGATGATGATGCTTATACCCCTTGATTATTATATGACAATGTTTATATCCCTTGAGAATTGTACTTCTATTAGGATAGTTAAAAGAAATATACTTGGTGAGTACAAGACAGGTATAAAACAATTAAGAATTAAAAAAAAGATTATGCTGGAGAAAAAGGTAGAGTCATGAGGTTAAATAATACTAAATAAAGAGACACAAGAGACATATTATAGTAGAGGAAAAGAAGGGAGCGTGGGAGCAATAGGTAAATCTTACTCTCAACAAATTTAGCTCTAAGAGGGTATATCATAGTTCCCAAATAAATTGGTTTTAGAAATTTAGCTTATGCTACAGTGTATTAGGAGGGGAAAGAGGAAAGAAAAGGGCTGAAGGGGCTGATAAAAGGGAGGAAAAAAGGAAAGGGAATATTAAAAGGAGAAAGTGGAGAGAAAAGGGAGATTGATAGAAGCCAGGGAACAATGAGGGAAGTGGCAGTCAGAAGCAAAATATTTGTGAGAAGGAAAAAGATGAAAGGAGAGAGAAAAGTTCAAGTAGGAAAAGATAAGATAGAGGGAATTAAAGAGTTAGTGAACAAAACTCTGAATGTGATTGGGATGAATTCCTCCATAAAATGGAAGTAATTAGCTGAGTGGACTAAAATTCATATTCTTAAAGTATGTTGTTTACAAGAAAAACATTTGAGGAAGAGAGGCATACAGTGTAAAGGTAGAAGCCTGGAGCAGAATATATTATTCTTCAATTGAAGTCCAAAAAAAGGAGTCATAGATAAAATAAAAACAAAAATATATCTAATTTAAAGTGATAATTAAGGAAACTACATCTTCTTAAAAGATACCATAGGCAATGAAATAATATCAATATTAAACTTATATGCACCAAGTGGTATATCATCCAAATACTTAGAGGATATGATGAAGGAGATACAGGAAGATATAGACAACAAATAAATTTTAATGGGGGACTTAAATCTACCTCTCTCAGAATTAGATAAATCTAAACACAAATTCTACAAGAAAGAAGTTGAGGAAGTGGAAAGAATTTTGGAACAGTTAGTTATGATACACCTCTGGAGAAAAGTGAATTGGAATAACATGGAAGATACCATTTCATCAGTAGCACAATGCACCTACAGAAACAATTGACCACATATAATGGTACAAAAACCGCACAATCAAATGCATAAAGGTAGAAAAATTAAATAGATCTTTTACAGATGATGATGATGCAACAGAAATTACATGTAATAAAGAGTCATGGAAAGATAGACTAAGAATTCACTGGAAATTAAATAACTTAATTTTAAAGAATGAATCAAACAATAAATCACAAAAATAATAATTTCATCGAAGTCAATGACAAAAATGAGACAACATAACAAAACTTGTGGGATATAGGCAAAGCAGTCTTTGTTTTGACTCGTTCTGTTTTAGGCATCAGTGCCATTTTTATTCATAAAAGGAATTTGGCAGAACTCTTTTATCACCTATTTTTCTCAACCCTAATATTGTTAGTAAACTTCTATACATGTCTTGTTAATGATTTAGATAGATACAACTTATAATTTTAAGGAAAATTTGTGGAGTTTTCCATAATGTGATAAATAGTATCTATCTAAAACCATCAATAAGCAGCCATTAGAGGAAATTTTAGTTCTTTTCATCCTTACTTGAATAAAACTGAGAAAAAGCAGATCAATGAACTGGGCATGTAACTAAAAAAAAGATAGAAGAAGAACAAATTAAAAATTATCAAATATCAAATTAAAAATTCTGAAAAATAAAATCAGGAATTAATGAAATTGGGTTAGAAAACTATTAAATAAGAGTTGGTTTTATGGGAAATAACCAATAAAATAGATAAACCTTTGATTTCTTTGATTAAAAAAAGGGAGAAAACCAAATTATAAGTATCACAATTGAAAGAGGTAAATATATGACCAATGAAGAGGAAATTAAAGTAATGATTTGGAGCTATTTTGTCCAAATATATTCAAATAAATCTTATAACCTAAGTGAAATTGATGAATATTTACAAAAATATAAATTGCCCAGATTAAAAGAAGAGGATATTGAATAGTTAAATATCCTCAATTCAGAAAAAGATAGTCAAATCTAGTCTTTTTTTTTAGATTATTTTTGCAAGGCAAATGAGGTTAGGTGGCTTGCCCAAGGCCACCCATCCAAGTAATAATTAAGCATCTGAGGCTGGATTTGGAGTAAGGTACTCCTGACTCCAGAACCGGCGCTCTATCCACTGTCCCACTGAGCTGTCCTGACACAAACATTTTAAATAAAATATTAGCAAAGAGATTGCAACAAGTTATTGCTAGTACACTATATTATGATGAATTAGGATTTATACCAGGAATGCAGGATTGTCTTCCTATAGGGGAAAAACCTTCATCATAATTGACCATAGCAATAACCAAACCAAGATAAATCATATGATTATCTCAATAGATAATGAAAAATCTTTTGACAAAACATAGCTGTATTCCTGTTAAAAACAAACAAACATTACAGAGCATAGGAATAAGTGGAGTTTTCCTTAAAATAAGTAGTATAAGTCAAATACCATTAAAAAGCAGTATGTATGAATGTAAGATCAGGAGTGAAGCATGCATGACTATTATCACCACTATTATTCAATATTGCATTAGAAATATTAGTTTTAACTGTACAAGAACGAAAAAGAAAATGACAGAAGTTAAGGCAATAAGTACACAAAATTCTCACTCCTTGCAGATGAGATTAAAAATTTCTAGAAAATTAACTTACAATAGCTAATAAAGTACTTGAAATAAATAACACCTTTAGCAAAGTTGCAGGAAATAAAATTAACCTACATTTTCAATCCTGGATCAATTTTTCCAGGTCAGCTGTTTTTCCAATGAGGGTATTTTTCATTTTTTAAGCTATTGAATTTCTCTTTATATTTCTTTCTCAACTTTCCTACTTGATTTTTTTTAGGTTTTTTCAAGGCAAACAGGGTTAAGTGGCTTGCCCAAGGCCACACAGCTAGGTAGTTATTAAATGTCTGAGACCGGATTTGGACCCACGTACTCCTGACTCCAGGGCAGATGCTTTATCCACTACACCACCTAGCCACCCCTCTACTTGATTTTTTAATTCTTTTTGAGTTCTTAAGAGAGGTCTTTTTGAGTTTTATACAAATTCTTAGTGTTCTCTTGGATTTACCATGTAATACTTTTTTTGCTGTTCCTTTCTGTGATGGTGTTGTTATCTTCCTTTTTAACTTAGTGGCTTTCTATGCTCAGGGCTTTTCTCTAAGTCTTCTTATTCATTTTGAACTCTGCTACATAGTCACAGAGGTTACTCTCTCAAACGTTTTTTTCTTTTTCTTTTTCTTTTTTGCAAGGCAATGGGGTTAAGTGACTTGCCCAGGGTCACACAGCTAGGTAATTATTAAGTGTCTGAAGCCAGATTTGAACTCAGATTCTCTTGACTCTACGGCCAGTGCTCTATTCCCTGTGCTACCTATGTGCCCCTCTCTCAAACTTTTTATGTTGGGAGAGAGACATGTGCATAATCTTTCTGCATTGAGATATACAACAGCACTGGCTTGCTTTGTGCTGGCTGTGCAGGTGTTCTGGAGTTCTCATTTTACTATTATCATTGATGCTATAGCCCTCACAGTTGGTATTATGTGCCATTAGTCTGCTGAGCTGGTACTTGGAAGGCCTTTGTTGCTGATCTTTGCAGTGGCTGAGAATGTCTCATTAGTGTTCTCAGTACTCCATCTGCTCTGGTCAGCCCTGTGCTGGGCAATGTTCCCCCTTCATCCAAGTGAGACAAATCTTTCATGAAGATCCTTCAAGATATCCTAATGTTCCATTTTTTTAAGATTGTAACTCTAGAATCCTTTAGAGGCTTGTATCTGAGGTAGGCAAATGGGTGGCACAGTGGATAGAGAATTGGACTTGGATTCAGGAGGATCTGAGTTCAAATCCAGTCTCAGACACTTCATAACTGCTTAGCTGTGTGATCCTGGGCAAGTCATTTAAGCCCATTGTCTTAAATAACACATACACACACACACACACACACACACACACACACACACACACACACACACACACACACACACACACACACACACACACACACACACACATTGATTCTGAGGGAAGCTGGAGAGAGCTTAGGGAAGTTTTTTATTTCTCATCATAACTTCGTCCTCCTGGCAGCTATTGGTTTAAAGTGATCATTCCTTTGATAGCTAAGTACTAAGTTATGTTGTTTTTACCAGCTTAAGAACTAACAGTAATATGAAAATCCTCTATATTTGACTCCATGAGATGATATTCCAATCACTCTCACATAATTATTGTTTTATTCTATTTTTTGCTTAGAAATTGTCACAATGTTTATAGATTCCATGACCTTTTGGCAGAAAGCAAACATTTGAAGGCAGAAAATAACATAAGAAAGTGGGTTTGTGAAGCAATATTTAAAAATGAAACCCTTGATCATTACTACTAACTAGGTACTCATTTGTTGCTTGGTCAGATAACGTTTTCTCCCTAAAATATTTTTTATATTATAAAGAAACAAATTTTCTGGATAAAAGAATACCATTGGCTTTGCATCCTTTATCATTGTGATAATTTCAAGGAACATTTTTGAAATGAGAAGGGTGTACTTATGATCATTTAAGTAGAAAGTGTTTCTCCCATATATTGCCAGAAATTCTTCCATATGCTAAAAATCCCACCAACTCTGTCTCAGCTCTGCTAGATACAGAAAAATGTGTCGTGGATTATAACTCATAATGAATTTTAAAATTGATCCAAATTGTCCCGTTATGTTCTGATTATGACAGAAGTCACCAATAACTCCTTTTAAAGAGAGGACATTAGATTTTTGAAATAAATTTAATTTTGAATGATGAAATCTCAAAATGAAAATGGTAACTAGACCTGTGTTTGAAGAAGTTTTTTTTTTTATATTTTTTGTATAATGCTTTGGTTTCAGTTAGTGTCATATTCATACTTGCTGCTATCAAGTCTTTATAGCCTACCCCAATGATTCCAAGGACTGGTAATTTAGTTGTCCTTTTGGATTACATGAAAAGACATGCCCACTGTATTCATCTAAGTTCTGCAAGGTTTGATCTGTATCTTTTGTTATCTCATATACACCATAGTATGCTTTCTTGATTTTTACATTCAACAATTTCCACTTTTAAATTCTAAGACTCAAATTCATTATGAAGTGATTTTTATGAATGGATTTTTATAATACACTGTATCCTTTAAAATGAAATATACCAAAGAATAGCAACAGTCAGACTTATGTTTTCAAAGTTCTTTTTTAATGATGTAGTTGATTCTCTGTAAATTTAGTGAGATAGGAGAATATAATTCGCTATTAAGAGAGACACCTACTGAAGAGAACGAATTTTAACAGACTTTTAAAATACTAGGGAATTGTGCTGTAGTTAGAAGGAACTTAACTTTTATATTAACAAAGGCTTTCTATACAATTAACTATAATATACATTAACAAAGGTTTTATATATAAAATATAGATTAAAAATGTTTCCTTTATACTTAATTCAATATACAGATATAGAGATAGAGATAAAGATGGAGATATAGATAGATATAGATATAGATATAGATATAGATATAGATATAGATATAGATATAGATATAGATATAGATATAGATATAGATATAGATATAGATATAGATACAGATATAGCCTAGAGCATGAAAATGTTTTTAAAAAGAAATGAACAATGAAGTTCTAATACCAAATCCAGTTCTGGTTGAATATTGAAATTGAAGTAGCTGCTAAGAATGCTTTCAACATTTCTTGACTCAGTTGTACTGGCATGGGATACCCCAAATCTCTCTTTGCTTGACGACTCTATCATTGATTTGCTCAGTGAAGCTGATATGTGACTTGAGTGCCAATGACTTGGTAAAGCATATTTTCACAAGTCACTCTGCTAAATCCTCGTGCCATCCACACAGCAGACATGGATGAGTAAAGCTAACAGTATTTGTGAAAACACTTATTCAACTTGCTTTAGGGCTTGACAAACTAGAAAGTGTACTGATGACAGTGTGACAGAAATATCACTGGTATGGTATTCTATGTGTACATATGATTTTAGCAGTTTTCCACCACTCCTAAGGTTACCCTCCCTCTTTTATCAAGAATTTCAAGTTGGGATATCTGTTATATATAATATATAATATATAATATATATATATATATATATCTATATATAATATGATATAATAAGAGGAAAGTACCCTTTCCATTGCTGGTATCTTAGACCTTTCAACTGGGTATACTTATTCTTTGGTTTGTATCACTTTGCACCTAGCCATTATACACTTGTAGTTCTGGATTCCTATAAAAAGATCATCATTGTGAAGTCCTAACAGAAATGCTAATGAGGGTAAATTAATTCCTGCTAAAAATTGGACCTTGACAATTTATTTTGTTTATACAACTCATCACTCATTTTCATTTTTATTCATTTTTCTTTGTTAGATAAATACTTTGTCCTGATGCTTCTATATACTTAACCTTGAAAACACTTCATGAAGCTCTTTTTTAGATTTTTCTTTTATAGTACACACATTTGTTAGCCCTTAAATACCTTAGAGAACAAAAATGTGCTGTTTTGTTTAAACATTTCTTATTTTTGTAATTCCCTTTTTTCATCAAAAAGCTCACACTATCACTTTTACTAGATTCCTACTGCTGGCTTTCTCATATGAACATCCCTTATTGTAGTTGGGCTTCTTTTTATCTTGTTTTGTCTAATAATGTGTTCAATATAATGTTATATACATGCCAGGTTACACTGAATGAAGACTGCCAACATCCTGAGTACTATATTTACATGAACTAACCACACACAATAAGGACTTGCTTGAATTTTAAAAATAACCATTAATATAAATAAAGCAAACAATTAATCAAATCACATGTTCTTTCAAATTAAGAGATCCATATAAATAATAGACCTCCTTACAATCTTTTCATATACCTCGGCCAAACTTCCACCAATTTACTTAGTATTTGAGGGCACACATTTCCAGAAAAATTAACAGGGAAACATCTGACAGAGGAAAAACCTTTCTTCAAAGGGACTCATGATTCTAGACTGAGGTCTTTGATGTCATTGGTCTACTCAGAAAATCTACACTATATAATATTACTTCCAGATTGTCTGTTCATCCTCATGACTCTATAGTTAGCCAAATACTCACTTCTCTCCTTCAACACAGAATTTTTACATTCTTTCAAACTGCAACCAACCTTTAAGCTAGAGAACTGCAGAGTTAATCTGGACTATACAAAGAGAGAGGGTAGGGTATCAGTATAAGAGGATTGGTGAGATGGGAATGGGTAGGATATGAAGGACTCTGAATGCAAGCAAAAATTTTTGTTTGATCCTGAAGGTGATAACTGCTAGAGTTTATTTATTTGTGTTGGTGGTGACATGGTTAACTTGCAAAGGTAACTAAAACATTGCTGGAACCATCATCAGTAAGAGGAAAGATAAGAAGAGGATAAGGTCTTGAGAAAAAGATAATGGACATGTTGAATTTAAGAAGGCTATAGAGCATCTAGTTAAAGATGTCCAATAGACTGTAGATGAAATGAGATGGGAAGGGGTGGCTAGGTGGCATAGCGGATAAAGCACTGGGCTTGGAGACAGGAGTGCCTGAGTTCAAATCCAGTCTCAGAGACTTAATAATTACCTAGCTGTGTGGCCTTGGGCAAGCCACTTAACCCCATTTGCCTTGCAAAAAAAAAAAACTAAAAAAAAAAGAAATGAGATGGGAGGGCAACATAAACCCTAGGGATGATGAGTATGTAGATTTGAGTATCATAAGTAAAGAGATGAGATTTGAATCCACCGGAAAAAATGCGATCACTAAATGAATTAGAATATTTTTTACTTTCTGTGAAGTCCATTATATGGGGGTGGTACCTCTGGAGGGTGGTGATCATAGATAAACTTTGTTTGTTTATTTTGAAATATTTTATTTATTTTGAGTTTTAAAATTTTTCCCCTAATATCCGTAAAGAAAAAATAATAAAGTATAAGAGATAGAAAAATTACATAATAAGATAATTAAAAAAATTAAAGGTAATAACCTTTGGTCTTTGTTCAAACTCTACAGTTCTTTCTCTGAATACAGATAGTATTCTCCATCACAGATATCCCAAAATTGTGCCTGATTGTTGCACTGATGGAATGAGCAAGTCCATTAAGGTTGATCATCAACTCCATAATGCTATTAGGGTGTACAATGTTTTTCTGGTTCTGCTCATCTTTCTCAGCATCAGTTCATGCAAGTCTTTCCAGGTTTCCCTGAATTTTCATTCCTATTTGTTTCAAACAAAACAATAGTGTTCCATGACATACATACACCACATTTTATTTAGCCATTCCCCAATAGAAGGAAATTCAATTAATTTCCAATTCTTTGCCACCACAAACAGAGTTGCTATGAATATTTTTGTACAACTGATGTTTTTACTCTTTTTCATAATCTCTTCAGGGTATAGACATAGTAGTGGTATTGCTGGATCAAAGGATATGCACAATTTTGTTGCCCTTTAGGCATAATTCCAAATTGCTGTCCAGAAAGGTTGGATGAATTCACAGCTCCACCAACAAAGTATCAGTGTCCCAGATTTCCTACAACACTTCCAACACTGATCATTATCCTTTCTGGTCATAATGGCCAGGCTGAGAAGTATGAGGTACTTCAGAGATGCTTTAATTTTCATTTCTCTAATAAGTAATGATTTAGGGCAATTTTTCATATGACTATGGATTGCTTTGATTGGCTTATCTGTAAATTACCTATGCATATCCTTTGACCTTTTGTCAAATAGGGAATGGCTTGTTTTTTGAAAATTTGACTCAGTTCTTTGTATATTTTATAAATGAGTCTTTTTTCAGAAATATTAGCTATAAAAATTGCTTCCCAATTTCCTATATTTCTTTTGATCTTGGTTACAGTGCTTCTGTTTTGCAAAATCTTTTTAATTTATTGTAACCAAAATTATCTACAAATTTTTAATGATGTTCTCCATCTCTTCCTTGGTTATAAACTGCTTCCCTTTCCATATATCTGACAGGCAAACTACTCCTTGTTGTTCTAGCTTGCTTATAATATATTTTTTTTATGTTTAAATCCTGTATACATTTTGATTTTACCTTGGTATAGGGTGTGAGGTGTTGGCCTAATCCAAATTTATTCCATACTAACTTCCAATTTTCCCAACTATTTTTATTGAAGAGAAAGTTTTTACCCCAATAGCTGGACTCTTGGGATGTATCAAATAGGAGATTACTATAATAATTTCCTGCTATTACACCTAGTCTATTCCACTGATTCAGCACTCTATTTATTAGTCAATACCAGACAGTTTTGATGACTGATGCTTTATAATGTGGTTTTAGATATGGCAAGACTAAGCCACCTTCTTTTGCACTTTTTTTGTTGAATCCCGGGAAATTCTTGACTTTTTATTTTTCCATATGAATTTACTTATAATTTTTTCTAACTCATTAAAGTAACTTTTAGGAATTTTGATTGATAGGGCCCTGACAGGTAGTTTACTTTTGATAGAATCCTCACTTTCTAGCTCCTTCTGCTGTATCCTTCTAGTCATACATAGAAATGTTGAGGATTTATGAGGGTTTATTTTAAATCCTGCAACTTTGCCACAGTTGCTAATTATTTCTAATAGTTTATGAGATGATTTTTTGACATTCTCTAGGTGTACCATTATATCATCTGCAGAGAGGGAGAGTTTTTTCTCTTCTTTCCCAATTCTAATTCCTTCAGCTTCTTTTTCTTTTCTTAGTGCTAAAGCTAACATTCCTAATACAATATTGAATAGTAGTAGTGATAATGGGCATCCTTGTTTCATTCCTGTTTTTACTGGGAATGCCTCTAGCCTATCCCCATTGCATATGATTCTTGTTTATGGTTTCAGATGAATAATGCTTTTTTATTCTAAGGAACAATCCATTTATTCCTACATTCTCTAGTGTTTTTAGTAGGAATGGGTGCTGTATTTTGTCAGAAGCTTTTTCACCATCAATTGATATAATAATATGATTTCTGATTTGTTAATTATTGATAAAATTTATACTAAAAGTTTTCCCTAATATTGAACCAACCCTGCATTCTTGGGATAAATCCCACTTGTTCATAATGTATTATCCTAGTGATAACTTGCAATCATTTTTTAAGATTTCAATTGAGATTTTTGCATCTATATTCATCAGGGATTTAGGTCTATAATTTTTGTTCTGCATTTTACCTCTTTCTGGTTTAGGAATCAACATCACATTGGTATCATATAAAGAGTTAGGTAGAGTTCTGTCTTCACCTATATTTCCCTAGAGATTTTATAGTATTGTAATCAATTGTTCCTTAAATGTTTGATAGAATTCACTTGTGAATCCATCTGGCCCTGGAGATTCTTTTCTTTGGGAGTTCAAAATGGCTTGTTGAATTTCTTTTTCTGAGATGGGGTTATTTAGGTATTTAATTTCCCCTTTGTTTAATGTGGACAACTTACATTTTTTTTTTGTAAATATTCATTCATTTCACTTAGATTGTCAAATTTATTGGCATAGATTTGGACAAAATAATCCTGAATTATTACTTTAATTTCCTCCTCCTTGGTGATGAGTTCACTGTTTTCATTGATGATACTAGCAATTTAATTTTCTTCTTTCTCTTTTTTAATCAAATTGACCACAGGTTTATCAATTTTATTGGCTTTATCATAAAAGCAACTCTTGGTTTTATCCTTTAATTTTTAGAATTTCTCATTTGGAATTTAATTGGGGGTTTTTAATTTGTTCTTTCCTCAAATTTTTAAGAGCATATTTAGTTCATTGATTTTCTCCTTCTCTAATTTATTCATATAAGCATTTAAAGATATAATATATAGCCAGACAGCTGCCTTGAGTGAGTCCCATAGTTTTTGGTATGTTTTTTCCATTATTGTCATTATCTAGAATGAAATAAAAATTCGTTCAATAATTATTTATTTGATCCACTCATTTTTAAAAAAATGTGGCTATTTAGTTTCCAATTAGTTTTGGGTGTATATTTCCTTGGCCCAATATTGTGTGTTATTTTTTATTTCATTATGATCTGAGGAAGATGTGTTCACTATTTCTGCCTTTCTGCAATCGATCGTCAGTTTTTATGCCCTAGTACCTGGTCAGTTTTTGTATAAGTACCAGGTATTACAGAAAAAAATTCCATTCTATCCCCATTAAATTTTGTGTATTACTCTATTATATATAGGTTTTCTAACAATGTATTTAGCTCTTTAACTTCCATCTTGCTCATTTTATGATTAGATTTGTCTAAATCTGAGAGTCATAGTTTGAGGTCTCCCACTAGTAGTGTTTTGCTGTCTACGTCTTCCTGTAGTTCTTTCAATTTCTCCTCTAAGAATTTTGTTGCTGTACCATTGGGTGCTTATGTATTTTGTATTGAAATTACTTTATTGTCTATGGTACATTTTAGGAGGATATATTTTCCTTCTTTTTTTCTCTTTTAATACTATGTATTTGTGCAACTGCTTTGTCTGAAATAAGGATTGCTACCCCTGCTTTTTTTCACTTCAGCTGATGTATAATATATTTTACTCCAAAGTTTTACCTTTACTCTATATGTATCTCTCTGCTTAAAATAGGTTTTTTGTAAGCAGTACATTGTAGGATCCTGGTTTTAATATATTCTTGTATTTGCTTGTGTTTTAAGAGAGAATTCATTCCATTCACAAAGTTATAATTACTAACTCTTTGTTGCCTTCCATTCTATCTCCCCACTATTTGCATTTTCCTGCTTTTTTCACTTTATTCATATTTCCCAGTACTTTGTTTCTGAATACCACCACCTTCAATGTGTTTGCCCTTCTATATCAACCCCTACCCTTTCTTTCCCCTTTCCCTTTTCCCCTTATTTCTTCCCTTCCTTCTTTTTGGTCCCCTTCCCCCCTCCCCTCCCCATGCCCTTTTCCCCTTTTAATACTTGAAAGGTAAAATAAGATTCTTAGCTTAACTGAGTATACATAAGTTAACTTTAAGCAAAGTCTGATGTGTGGAAGATTCAGGTAGCTTTCATTTCCTCCATCTTTCCTTCTATTACAATATGTCTTTTGTACCTCTTAATGTAATGAGTTTTACCCCATTGATTCACCTCCATCCTGCCATCTCCTACTGTCCCCCTTTTTAAGGAGGTATTGTTTTTAAATCTTTCTATCTGAGTCACAGAAAAATCATGAGTATCCATCACTTCTGGCTAAGTATATTCTCTCTATTAGAATAACAATTCTCAAGAGTTATGAGAATCTTTCCCCCAGGTGGGAATATAGCCAGTTTCATTGTATTGGATAGCCATTTTTTCCTTTAACCTTTTATTTATTTATTTTTGTTTAACTTTTCATATGTCTCTTCAGCTTCCTGTTTGTGTCCAAATTTTCTATTTTGTTCTGGTATTTTCATCAGGAAATGTTGGAAGTCTCCCATTTCTTTAAATATCCATCTTTTTCCCTGGAAGAGAAGGCTCAGCTACTCTAGATAGTGGGTTTCTGGATGCATTACAAGCTTCCTTGCTCTTTGGAATATCTCATTGTAGGCTCTTTGATCCCTTAATGTTGATGTAGCCAGGTCCTGCATAATCCTTACTGTTTACCCTTGGTTTTTAAATTGTTTCTTTCTAGCTTCTTGCAGGATTTTCTCTTTTATCTGATAGTTCTGAAATTTGACCACAACATATCTTGGTATTTTCATTTTAAGAACTCTTTCCAGAGGGGATTGATGTATTTTTTTCTATAACTATTTTGCCCTCTGGTTCCATGATATCAGGACAGTTTTCTATCACTAAATCCTTTAACATTAGGTCCAGGCTTTTTTCTGTTAAAAGTTTTCAGGAAGACCTACAATTCTCAGGTTGTCCCTTCTTGATTTATTCTCAAGGTCACTGGATTTGATGATGAGGTATTTTACATTTTCTTCTATTTTTTAATCTTTTGGTTTTGTTTAATGGAATCTTGTTGTCTCATGAAGTCATTAGTTTCCACAGATTCCATTCATTACTTTAGAGAAGAATTTTCTTCATTTACCTTTTGCAACTCCTTTTCCAATTGGACAATTCTATATTTGAAGGAGTTTTCCATTGGCCCAAGTGTAGTTTTTGAGAAAATTATTCTCTTTTTTGTATTTGTCTA
Source organism: Macrotis lagotis (assembly GCF_037893015.1). Classification (NCBI taxonomy): domain Eukaryota; kingdom Metazoa; phylum Chordata; class Mammalia; order Peramelemorphia; family Peramelidae; genus Macrotis; species Macrotis lagotis. Next base: position 476,406,780 of record NC_133666.1, on the reverse strand, counting down.
ATTGCATTTCCCAAGGATTTGTTTTCTTGTTGCAAAATGTTAATTTTCTCTTTCAATGGGTAAATTTTCTCTTGAGTTTCTTTTCCCAATTTTTCCATTTGGTTTTTAAACTCCTTTCTGATTCCTTCCAGGAAGTCTTTAATTCATATACTCCTCAGAAGTGCTAGATCTCTCTATGTTAGAATCTGTTTCTTCTAAGAATTTCTCCATGCAACCCCCCTTCTGTTGGCCTTTCTTCATTTTCCTATCTTCTTTTGGGGGGAGGGGCTGACTCTCAGAGTTTTGCTTTTGAAAACCCTAGAGGCTTTGTTCACTTGGTTTACTGATTCCAAAGGCTGGCCAGTAGGAGGTACTGCTTGTTTTCTCTGGAGTGTTTGAAGTACTCTCCCTAAACCTGGAGAGTGTGAGGGGGAAGGAGGAGGGCTAATGGAGTCTGAATTATCCTTCAACAAACAATCAATGGTTGAACTCTAGAGAAGCATGGGATGAATTACAGGGACTGATGCTGAGCTAAGGGAGCAGAACCAAAAGAACAATGTACACATTAACAAGAACATTGTGAGTTGATCAACCCTGATGGATGCAACTACTCTCAGCAGTTCAGAGAGCCAGAATAATTATATTAGACTGTCTTTGGGTAATGCTCTCCCCATGCAGAGAAAGAAAAATAAAACAAAACAAAAATAAATATCCTTCAGATTCTGATGAACATTACATTCACTTTTTAAAGTATTTTATTTTATTTTTTTATTTAAGGCAATAGGGTTAAGGGACTTGCCCAAGGTCACACAGCTAAGCAATTATTAAATGTCTGAGTTAGGATTTGAATTCAGGTACTCTTGACTCCAGGGCCAGTACTCTATCCACTGCACTACCTAGGTGCTCCTACATTCACCTTTTTTTAGGTTTTTGCAAGGCAATGGGGTTAAGGGGATTGCCCAAGGCCACACAACTAGGTAATTATTAAGTGTCAGAAGCTGGGTTTGAGCTCAGGTACTCCTGACTTCAGGGCTGGTGCTCTATCCACTGTACCACCTAGCCACCTCCTACATTCACTTTAAAAAAAAAATCTCTTTTGTATTTATTTCCCTTAATCCTAATTCCTCATAGTGAAAATGACTGATCTTTAAACATGCTCAACATAAATGTGTCTATAAAAAAATTAACTTGATTGTTTGCTGCTGAGGGGAGGGAGGATAAAAGACATTTTGTAACTTAAAAATATGGAATAATGTTGAAAAGCTTTCATAATAAATATTAGGAAAAAATAAACATCAATTAAAAAAGTCAACTATATCTTTCATGCGTCAGAGTCTTTGGGATCTCAAAGAAATAAATGGAAAGCATGAAATGTTAGTTCATGATTGATACTCGAGTACAATTTAGGACTCCAGATAAGATAGCCCTTTTTATCTGGGAAACCAAGGTGAGACTACAGTAGACAATAAAAAGGGAATTGAGTTAGTGAAACTTTCAAAGAGTAAGAAAAATGTAGAAAAATTTTGTGCCTAATATCTTGGAAGAAATCTTTGAAGATAAACAAGAACATAAGGGTCCTACTCTAACTTGGTCTCTCAAGCCAGGAGCTAATGATAGTATGAAAAAAGTTCTGGAAAAGTGACTTCTTAACTCATCCAAGCTGTATCAGGCTTGGCAGGAACAGTTAGGTCTTGAGTCAGCATCTATCCCATAAAAAACAAGACTCATAATCAGGGTTGTAATCTGGAAGGAATTCAAGTAAGAAAGAAGAATCAGGAGGATTAAAAAGGATACCTATCTCTGTTTACTTTTTGTAATCATACCTTTTATATTATTTAAAAATTCTGTAATTTTAAAAATATTCTAAATAATGCAAAATAATTATTTAATAATGACATATATGATAATATTCATGCACATTACTTCATTTAATCTCAGAACAATCTTATGAGGAATATACAGCAGGTATGATTACATTGATTTTATGGATGAAACTGAACCTCAGAATAGTTAAAGAATTGCTTTTGTCTCACAGTGACTCAGAACCAGAAACATAATTTTAAAATATGTTGGCCTCACTGTAAATCCAGTACTTTAGTTGTAGTAACTCTTAGAGACATCTAAGTTGTGCAATGGGAGAGTGTTTTTGTCTTGAAATCAGTAAAAACTTATTTCAAATGCTCTTTCTGATCTAGCTAAGGACAGGGTCTACACAGAAATTGGTTACTTAACCTTTCTCATATATAAAATGAGAATAACAATAGCACTCCTTGTGGGAAGTTGCTGAGAGAATTAAAGGAGATGATATATAAAGTGCTTTATAAATGTCGAAAGGACTATATAAATTCAAGTTGTTATAATTAGTAGGTGTTTATTTCTAATTTCAGGAAATAAAAGAGGAAGAAAACTTTCCTCAAAAAAAATGAGAAGAAACAGGCTTTTTGTTTGCATCAAAAAACAGTACAAAGATTCTAGTAAAAAAAAAAAAGGTGTCAGGGGCATAGCAATGGAAGGAAAGTGGTATTTTTCTCATAGGAAATGATTAAACAAAATATGGTGGTACATTACTGATCTCTAAAGTAACTAAGGCTAAGAAATATGTAAACTAAAAAAATCTAGAAAAGAACTTTAAAAAATAAGTTCACAAGTTAAAGTCAACAGAAACATAAGGACAGATTATACAACTACCAAAGAAAAATGAATGCAAATGAATGGATATTCTTGATAGAGACTTTAAGGAAGTGACTGAAAAGATGCAATGTTTTTGCATTGAAATTAATTTTTTACATGTGATTAGTGAGAAAGAAAAAATGATTATACTGATATTTAATATTAGATTTTTAATGAATCAAAATAAAGTTCTAATTTTTTCTTGTTAAAGTGACAAATATGAAACTCTCATTAGGTTGCAACTGGTCTAGGCATGATTCTTTACAAATTTTTATTTACAATTATTTACAGATTTTCCATTCTATCAGTAAAGTTACATCATGAATTTCTCCCTGGTTAATTCTGTCACACATTTTTATCTAAATTCATAAATTTACCAATGTTAAGGTTTCAATTATATTACTTACAGGCAATGAAACACTCCTCTTGTGTCCCAACATGTTAAAGTCTAATTGAAAAACAATTAACAAAATAAATAAAAGAATATGAAATATTAATATTTGCTTTACTAAATTAATTTGATATCTTAATGGATCCTTCTGTATACTTTAATGGTTGTGTTTCTATTTGCACTTGAAATCACCCCTCTAATAACAAACTTTCACAGTGAAACAAACACATATTGTCCTATTCTTTCTCTATGTGTGTTATCTGCTACAAGGCAATAAATAATTTAGGCAGAATAATTATTTTATTCTTGTGTTTTCTTTGGTTTCTTCTTTTTCCTTCTCTTTATTCTATTTTCCTTTTCTTCTTTCTATTTTTCTTATTTTTTCTCGACTTCCTGAACCTCTTCCTCCTCTTTTTTCTACTCCCCTCCCTTTTCTTTCTCCTCATAGATACAAAATGATAATTTGATTGATCAAGAGATGTATGACAACAAAGGAACTTGAGAATATGAAATAGTGTATTTTCTTAATTTTGGAATTGTGGAAAGGAGATGTTTTTTTTTATTATCATTAAAAATAGGACGACTCAGGAACATGTTAAACAAGTTACTTTGTTTTAAAAGAAAGCAAAATCAATACCTACTATTATCCTTACTCCATTTTCTTAGATTATTATTCATTCATAAGATAATTCATTGCTATTTTAGGTCTGATGGAAATTTTAAGACAGATGAAAAGTTCTACTGTGTGGACATATTGTAATAGTTCCATTGCAATTCTGTGTAAGGATATTTCTATAACATTCCTTTCCCCACAATTTATAAAGAAAACTCTATGAGTCATTCATATCTTTGTCCTCAAAGCAATTTTCCAATTTTTCTTTACCTAGTTCATGTTTACTTATCATTAAAATATTTGAGCACCACTTTATATATGTATGATTACATATTTAAAAAAATATACTAATAATGTAATATATTATAAAATTTTATTAAAAAATCGAAAGTATAAGATATATAGAAGATCCTAGTGGATCCTAGATCTAATAATGAACTCTAGAGGTGAGTGACTAGAAAAATGTTGTGATCATATCTGAACTTGTGGAAAATTAAATTCGAGAACTCAGTGTCGGGAGAAAGATATTAATTAGAAGGGTATTCCATGAATCCAGGCAAAAAGTGATAAAAGCATGAGCTGAATCAGGAATAGGGAAAACTGGATAGATATGAGATGATGCAGTGAAAGAAACAGTAATATTTGTCAAGTGACTGACTATGTAGGAACAAAAAATAGGGAGTAACGGGATGACACGGAGACTGAGAACCTGGTTAGTTAGAAGAATGCTGATGACTTTCACAGAAAATGGATCACTTGAAAGAAGAGTGGAACAAGATCTGAACCTATTATCACAACCCATCCATTGCTGCTTATCCTGTGAAATGCATTAAAAATGGGGATATATGACAACCTTTTGTGCCTGATTATAGTCGCCTTGTATAGAACTCAGTAAGGGGTTTTTTCCTAGCATCTTTGAGCAGCCTGCAAGTGATCTGGAGATTGGGGCTTGGTTGTTGGAGCATGAGAATTTTTCCAGTGTCATAGATATAGCTACGAATGCCACTGGCCTGAGCAGCTGTTACTGTGCTAGGTAGGAAATGGTGGCTTAAACAATAAAAGGAGGGAATTGAGCTGGGGAATGTTGGAAGATAAGGGAAGTGTCCTTATGTTGGACATAAATTTTATTTTTCTCCATCACTGTGAGAATAGCATGAGATGTCTTCTCACCCTGAGTATCGGATAACTATTTCAAAGTCAAAAAGACAGATTTGTATTCTATATGCTTCATAAATTAAGTTACTTTGAAACCCACATACAAACAAAACTTGAACCATAGTCCAACATGTTCTTAATCTGGATAAAAAAATCAGGTCAAATAAATAAATATTGGTGGCAGTAATTGAATATAATTAGTTTGGGGAATGCTTAGGGACTGAAAGATAATTATTTTCAAGTATCTGGAAGTTATCTTGTTGAAATAGGTGCAGATTTGCATTGCCTGACCTTGTGCTGAGGAACCAGGAACAATGGGGGTAAGCTGAAAAAAAAAGGCATTTTTAGGCTCAACATAAAGGGATATCTAAAAGTAGAAAGGATTGCCCCTAAAAGTATTTGGTTCTCTTACATTTAATTTATTCAAATGCAATCTGAATGACCACTTGTCTGGGACATATTAGAAGGAATTTCTTTTAAAGCAGAAGTTGAACTAGATGACCAACCACTTGAAAAGTCTTTCAATTATGAGATTCTGTGTCTTGTAAATTTTTACTAAGGGTGCTTGTATGTAATCAAGCAATACTAAGATTGGTGTCTAAGAAGTCAATTGATTTCAATGACTGATGGTACATGTAGAACACTAAGTTAATTCATGGGGGAAGTAAAAAAAATGAATCTAAGTCCTAGTCATTGTCTTCATAAAGATTGTGAAGTAGTCTATCACATGTGATAAATAAATAAATGGAACATAAGATGATCTCTCTCCTTTCTATAGCATATTAAACCTACAAGGTAAGTAGTAAAATATCATTATTTCTTTTTTTTGAAGTTATGGAAATGGAGACTTTGAGAGTTTAAGTGATATGCCCATAGTCTTTCAGTTGTATGAATAAGATCTTATTTTCAAATTCAGGCCTCTAACTCACCTCTCTTTCTTCTATATTAGGCTGCCTAATAATCGTTTGCAGGAAGTATAAGCAGAACCCAGAGTGATATATTAAGAAGGGAGAAATTCTTTTAAACTGGGACATCAGGAAAATTTTAATAAAAGTGGTAAATAAAAGAAATAAAATTGATAAAATAAAATTGATAAATTTAAAGGATAGTTAGAATTTTAACAAGGGTAATTGGGTGGACATAGGAACATTTGAATAGCATGAACAAAAGTGCAAATATGTGAAAATGCAAAGGACATGTATGATGATGAGTCCAGTTTATTTTTCTCTTTTAATTTCTTCTGTGTTTTTCTGTGGTAAATGATCTCAAGGCATGGAGCTGATAGTAATTGCTTTCTAATTTATTAATGTCCTTTCCAAGTAGCATATGGTTCTCAGAGATTAAATGACTGTTTTGTATGGGGATAGGAAGGAAGAGATGAATAGATTTCATAAGTTTAATTATGTTGTGATAGGCAGAACACTTTATTTTTTAGACTTGGGCTGAAGTATTGGTTCTGACATAAGTTATATGACTTAACTTCTCAAAGGTTCAATTTCCTCATCTGAAAAATTGAGGTAATAATACTTGTATTTCCTATATTATGGAATTAAAGTTTCATCTTACAAAACTAAAAATATATTACATAGTTATCTTTAATACAATATGATGATGTTGATGTTGAAGATGGATAGTAATAATGACTGCTGTAATTCTAACAGCTAGAACTCTGGATATTATGTTTAATTTTGCCACAATGAATCATGTATAATCATATATGAACTAGTTCTCAGTTCTGTGTGATTCCCTTCTGCTTTAATAAGGATAAAAGCTTATGTTAAAAATGGTACTAAGAGGGGCATTTAGGTGGCACAATGGATAGATCACCAGCCCTGGAGTCAGGAGTAAAGGAGTTCGAATCCGGCCTCAGACACTGAATAATTACGTAGCTATGTGGCCTTGGGCAAGTCACTTACCCCCACTGGCTTAGAAAAACTAAAAAAAAATGATTCTAAGAGTGAGGAAAATGCAGATTTTTTCCAACATACTTTACTACTCAATATGACAACTAGATTTAAAGAATAATGAGCTGATCCATTACAGAGTCAATTGAACACATCTTAAGAAAAATCAATGGAGGTATTTATAGAAGCTGACCATAAACTCTCAGTAAAATTTTTAAGTTATGAAAAGAAATAATTCTTATGGGAGAAAGAGGAATATTTGTCTATAGAGACCAATAAAGGAAGTGATAAGCCAATTTATTTTTTTTTTAAATGTAAGGAAAATGGCTGGAGAGGATGGCTTTATTCAAAAAGGAGCTAAAACTGACATGCAAGAAAAAAGTGAGTCCTTTAATTTTTTTGAGTCCTTTAAATTTTTACAGGTTGTACAATAGATAGATAATTGGGTCTAAATTCAGGAAATCCTGAGTTTAAATCTGGCCTTGGACACTTACTAATTGCAGGAGTAAGTAACTTAATGTCTCTCTGCCAGATACTTAAAATACAAAATGGGGATAAAAATAGAATGTACTTCACATAAAATTGCTGAGGTATCAAGTGAATTAATATTTATAGAAATCACTTAGCAGAGTGTCTGATACATAGTAGGTATAATGAAAATGTTGATTAATTTCTCCCATTCCCCTGAGGCAAAGCCAAGTAAGGAAAAGGGGTATATAGACTATCTCTTTTTCTACAAATCCAAATATAGAAAATGTACCAAACAATCCTTATCAGGAATTTGAGGAATAAAAATAACGGACATTCAAGCAAAGTAATTTAATGCAAGGAAATACTGTGAACCAGGACAAGAAAAAGTCCTCATTCAATACAAGTTCTTATGCAGGGTACATGTCTAGGTTAATATTTGCATCTCTACTGCTCAGTCCCCAGTTCAGGGTCATAAATATAATGTTGATTGAGAAGAGGACATGAGTCAAAGAGTAGCATTATCATATAAGCAATAGTTGACAGCCTAGGTTTTGTACAGAGAAGTGATAAAGTTGAAATTCAAGCATTGGCTAGGTGGATTCGATCCTCAGGATTGCTCAAATTCTCATTTCAAGTTTCCAGCTCAGTCTAAAGACTGAAATGGGGTAGTTGGAGCAAGAATCCCATAGCAAAGAGGAAGCTGAACTTCTGACATTGTGCCAGCAAAACTTACCAGCTCACTGAGTGACTAAGTCTGATAGTAGTGTAGAAAAGGAATTACAAATGGAATGAATCCGAAGTAATGTAGAAATTTGCAGAAATAAAAATAGAAGGACAGAAATGTAACATTTTCCTGGATCAGATAGTTTGGAAGCATTGAAAATTTGCATTCCTTTAACTGAGATGGCACTGATATCTTATCAATGTAATGGTCAAAACCCTGAGAAAGCAATAGCAGAACCTACCAAGAAAGTATTTCCTGAAATCTGCAGAGCCTGGTCCTACAATAATGTCTGAAATCATGAAATAGGCTCAAAAAACGGACTAACAAACAAACAAACAAAACAAAAAGAATTCCACTATTAAAAAATATCTCAAGGCATGAAGTTGATAGTTATTGTTCTCTAACTTATTAATTTCCAAATAGTGTCTCATTCTCAGAGATAAATGACTATTTTCATATTGAAGTGTGAGGGAGGAGATGGATAGATATAAGCTCTATTGTGTTGTGATGGAACACTGGATTTGTAAGATGAGATGAAATACTGGCTCTAACACAAGTTATGTGACTCCAAATGTCACTTAACTTCTCAAAAGTTCTAGGAACACTGAAGCTATTGGGACTGGGACATTTTTAAATCGAATAAACAGCTTGGAACAAGATGTACAAAACCTAACACAAGAAATGAATTTCTTGAAAAACAGAATGTGCCAAATGGAAGCTTATGACTCCAAGTGACAATGAGAAATATTAAAAGAAGAAGAAAATTTATAGTAACTTATTTCATTAAAATGTTATGAAAATCTGATTTTTGTGGGGGGATTAATAATCATTGTATTATCTGAAAGTCATGATAAAGAAAAAAATTCATAGATATAATATTTCAAGAAATCATAGAAGAAAACTGTCCAGATCTCTTATAACAAGATTGTAAAATTAAAAGGAAATTATCTATTGTCCTCCTTTTGAAAAAAATAATAAAAAGTAAAATGAAAACTCTCAAAAATATGTGATAGTCCAAACTCTGAATTTGCAAGTAAAAGAAAAAAAATATTACTAGCAATTAGAAAGAAAAAAAATGTAGTACTGGGAAGCCACAGTCAGGATCAGACAGTCACTATTTTAAAAGATTATAGAATCTGAAATGGTACTTCAGAAGACAAGTGATTAAAGTTTGGAAAAAATAATAATTAACCCAACCAAATTGAGTATAATCCCTCAGGTGAAAAAGAAATGTTATTGCAATCTTTAAACATTCGTAAAGAAAGGGCCAGAAGATAGAAACTTTAAAATGCAAACCCAACAAATGAGAAAAAAAATTTAAAAAAGATAAGCACATATAAATAACAGTAAAGGACTAAATAGAATGAGGTATTAAAATTATAATGGAAAAGTTAATACTCAAGTTGCTCACAGAACCATAATTTCAAAAGTGATCATAAAGTAACTCTAATCAGACAAGCATTCTAGCCATAGTTCATGTCTTGATGAGCTTAAACAAAGAAAGGAAAGGTTGGGGGAACAGGAATGTTTGGTAGGGATATGGGGAAGGGAAAAGAAGGATGAAAAACATATTTCACATAATAGCAATATATAATTCGAATTCTGCACACAGACAAAGGAGTGGAGAAAGCAAATGACACTTTAACAGCAGTCTCATATGAATTGGTCTAGGGAGGGAAGAATATACATAAATATGTATCTATGTATATAGATACATATTTATATGCATATCTAAGTGTGTGTAAGTATGTATATATGCATGCATTTGTGCATGCATACACAAACTTAGTTGGGTTCAAAAATATTTTTCACTTAGGGCAGCTAGGTGGCTCACTGGATAGAACACCAACCCTGGAGTAAGGAGGAAATGAGTGCAAATTTAACCTAAGACATTTAATAATTACTTAGCTGTGTGAACTTGGGCAAGTCACTTAACCCCATTGCCTTCCAAAAAGCAAAAACAAAAACAAACTGAATTTATCTCCAGGAAATGAAAAATTTATTCATTGAAAAATATTTTTAACTCAAGAAAAAAAATGAGAAAGGGGAGAAGGAAGAAAGGAGAATTAGGAGGATTGTAAATTAAGAGAATTATTAACCCTAATAAATTCTAAGGCTAAAAAACAAATTTTATAGAAACTCTTTTGTTGTGGAAAATAATAGGAAGTTTAGAGGATATCAGTTGGGAAATGTATGAACACGTTTTATCATATATAAAGTTGATTGTATATTATTATGCTAATAATGAGTAAAAGGTATAGTCTAAGAGAAAAATCAAAGGTCTTATATGAATGAATTTAAAGTGGAGAGAGCATAACCCAGAGAAAAATTTACTCAATGACACAATATTACTTAAAAAATCATACTTGGGGGCGGCTAGGTGTTGCAGTGGATAAAGCATTGGCCTTGGAGTCAGGAGTACCTGGCTTCAAATTCTGACTGGGACACTTAATAATTACCTAGCTGTGTGGCCTTGAGCAAGCCACTTAACCCAATTTGCCTTGCAAAAAAAATCAAACTTGAAAGTTTTAGGAGTTTTGATTAGCAAAATGATCAACCACAAAACCAGGAGAAGTCATAGTGAAATATGTTATCCATATCTTAGTAGGTGAAGAACTCAAAGTGTATGAGACATTTTTTTCCATTTGTTTTTGTTTTTGTTTTGTTGTGTTTGACATAGCCAATGCATAAACTTTTTTTGTTTGACTGCATATTTATAACAGGGATTTTGTTTGACTTTCTTATCATTTGAGAGGGAAGTATGAGGAAGAGAAGGCATATATTTTTGCTGATTAAAAGTATTTTATTTCTACAAAAATGGAAAAATGAGCTTTTAGCTTAGAGCAGACATGATAATTACAGACTATGGAGAGAATAATTTGAAGTTCAGTTCTTTTTTTGCTTGTTTTTTTTTCTGTGAAGAAGATTATCCTCAGACTGAAAAAAATGTCAAAAGGGAATATGATACTATTGTAGGCAGAGAGATAAGCATACAATACCTAGCCACCTTTAGGAGTTTAATTTACCAGGTCCATATGAACTACATGGTAGGATATTGAATGAACACAAATAATTTTTGAAAGACTGTGGTTTGGGAGGAAGCTAGAATTATGGAAAGATGACAGAGTGAGAGCAATATTAGAAGCATATCTTCCCTCACTGGAAGATTATACAAGTATATGGTCCCCAAAGCAGTTATCCTTATTTTAAAGGGTATCTTCCTATGTAGAGATGTACTTTAAAAATGATTCTTAAAATAGTACTGATTATTCTAGGGCATGCTGCAGGCTCTGAGGATTATTGGGATTTGAAATTTAATTTTCTCGATGTTCTTTGTCCTGTCAGCTTTTCATAATATCCTTACCTCACTAAGATGAAGAGAGCACTAAAAAAATAAATAAATAAAACTCAATAATTGGGACAAATAACAAAATATGTCAAGTAATGGCCATAGTCTTCCTAATCCTGTGCTCTCATTTCCCCTAAACCTCCTCAGATTATTGTCATAACCACTGTTTTAAATATATAGTATACCAAATAAAATATTGTTTTCAGCTGATTTTTATTCAACAAAAAACTTTTGGTAAAGTTTTAGGATAATCAATTTAATTGTAATTTATTTCATTTTGAGCAGAAAGAAATAGTGATTCAATCTTTATTTTAGCATCATAGGAAACAGTTTCCAAAGTGGAAGAGGGATGATTTTTTGTTGTTTTTCTTTAAGGTCCAACTAGTGAATTTTAAATCAATTAACTAAATGATTTCTTCAAGCATTTATTGACCAAAAATGAAATATTATGGTTCATTATTAAATTAAATGACAAAATAAGTTTATCCTATTTATATTTTTTATCTTGTATTCATAAATGAAATTTATATAACAAAATATACTTATCATTTTATTTTACTTAAGATATTCTTTTGAAGAATATCTTAAGTAAAATAAAATATATAAGTAAAATATAAACATATTTTACTTGTATTTTTATTTTGCTAATATATGCATATATGTGTGTGTATCTATATCTATATCTATATCTATATCTATATCTATATCTATATCTATATCTATATCTATATCTATATCTATATCTATATCTATATCTATATCTATATCTATATCATCTATATCTATATCTATATCTATATCTATATCTATATCTATTGTTTTAAAGAACCAGGAAAAATGAGTCTACTTCCTCTCCTGGCATAAGTATTTTAGTTCTGGGTTAACTTTCCCTTGAATTGAACCTAGTCCAAAATCCACTCTGCCAGAAATAAGCATTTTGAGTTTAACAATAAAGTAAAACAAAAGATCTGATAATAGTACAGTAATATATTAAACTGATGTGAAATATATGCTGAATATTTCTCCATAACTACCTCATTCCAAACCCTAAATATAAACAGGTGTAATAAAACTCCAATTGCCGAATTCCTTTAAAGGACAATATAGCCACTATCACATATTATTTTAACTATTATTTAATTCAGTAAACCTTTTAAGCAATTGCAGTCCAAAGCATCATACTAGATTCTGGAGTATAAGAGGTTTATAATCTAAAAGGAAAACTTAGGGAAAAAAGTAGAATCGTTTTTTAGAGGGGTGAAAAGGGGGAGGGTTCAAAAATGATTTTCAAAGAAGAGATAAAAAAATGAAAACTTGTCCATAATGCTAAATGCAAGAGGAAAATCTTTATTTGACATGTTTTTCTCTTCCAATGAGAAGACTCTCAACTTGAGGCAACTAAGGGTAAAATAGGAAAATGAATGAATCTGCACTTGAATCAGTAGAAAGACAAGGATAAAATCAAATTTCCCTTGGGTCATTACTTTCACAACAGTGCCAGTAGAGGAAAGAAGAAATATGGAGGCCTCAAGGGCATAATTTTTGCTTGGTCAGGAGTAAAAAAGAGATTTGTGAAACAGATAGAGATGATACTCCTAAATTTGTGGCTAGGTTATAAAGAGCTTTCACCAGCTATATAAGGAAAACATAGGCATTCCTGGAATGTATTCCATCGAACTCATTCACTGAGGTAGAAGAAATTTACATATTTCAAAATCAAATTTGGGGTCTTGCTTAAATAAGTTGTAATGGTTTCCTACTGCTTATGAGCATGGGGTCATTAATTATATTGTATGGACATGGAAATTTTTAGCTAGATATAATTGTTCCATAAAAGCATCAAGATGTGGCAACTAGATATGAAGTAGGATATGCTCAGAGTAAAGAGGACTTCAAATATTAGGTTAAAGAGCTTGTAAATTGAAGTATAGCAATGAAAGTTAACAAAGTAAGGACAAAAAGCCTCAATAGATAGGAGGTTCAGTAGAAACCTTTGTTTTTATTGGTATTTTCATTCATCTATTTAATTTATTTTTAAAAGAAACAGGAAAAAATTATTTGACTTTGAAATCCATAATCTATTAGAAACTTCTCTAAACTGAAAGAGCAAACTATTTCCATAATTATAAAATTAAAGCACAATTAAATAAAAAGGAAATAACAGGGGCGGCTAGGTGGCATAGTGGATAAAGCACCGGCCTTGGAGTCAGGAGTACCTGGGTTCAAATCCAGTCTCAGACACTTAGTAATTACCTAGCTGTGTGGCCTTGGGCAAGCCACTTAACCCCATTTGCCTTGCAAAAACCTAAAAAAAAGGAAATAACAAATTTTAAATGCGAAACATTCTATATCAGTATTGATCAGAATATTCGAAATAACAATTTTGAGTTTCACACCATCATTCCTCCTTCTTACTCATTTTCTTTTTTCCATCTTTGCCAAATCCTTAAAATTTGTATTAATTGGAAAAAAAGAAGTATTTGAAATATAATAAAAATGGAATTCAAGAAAAGTATAATGATAACCTTAAGCCAGACATTATGAATTAATGAAGAAAAATATTGAACTCCTATTTCTGCTAAGATCCTAGTGCCATACTCAAAATTGAGTATAACTACTAGAAATAGACATTGTCATTTTTCCACTTGGTGTCAGGGAGAAATGGCAAACAAAATATTAGAGAATTCAGTTGTTAGGCAAAGGAAAAGAGTCCTAGCAATCATTAGAATACAGTAAAGGGTTTTACTCCTGAGAGATAGGGTTCAGGAATGCTTGAGGACAGAGAGAAATAATGGGTATGTGAACAAAAGAATGTTATTCCTACCATTATATCTGTAGTGTGTACATATTTATGTATGTTTGTATTTATAAATCATTTTAAATATTTATGGGGAATATGAAACACTCCTGATATTAGGAGTTGTGCTCAAGTGATGTCTATTTATATATATGCATGCATATAGGGGTGCCCAAAGGAATCTGTTGAACTCCTAAACCAGAATACTTCAGAGCTGAGCATTCATTCTGGCTACTTTTGGTGAGAGATATGCTTTTGCTTCTTACTGAAGAAAATAGCCTCTTAGATAATGAAACAACACTTCCTTACTTTTTACTTTCTGTAAGGTCTTGAGGGAAATATGTTTGACAAATGAGTCAGGACAAACCATAACTGATCATCTTTGCAATAGTCATTTTTGCATAGCTACATGGGTAGTATCCCAGTCCAGTAGACTAGTAGCATACATATAAACAGATATTAATATTGTTTGGATTGGTGATTTGGGACTGATCATTTGTTCAACATCTATTATAATGTGCCTGAAATTGTGCTAAACACTATTCATTTCTCTTCTTTCATATCACTGGCATAAAAAATACCCAATAAAGACACTCTCTGCCAATCCAGTCAGTTTTACAGCTGTTGTGAAACTCATAGTTCTAAAGTGTTCCTTGTTATATGTAAACCATGAACCTTTCTAAGGTCAAAGAGCAAAGAGCCACTATGCATCAGAGGCAGTCCTTGAATCCAGACCTTCCGAGCTGATGTTTACTTTCCATCTAATGTACCAACATATACAATTTTTTTTTTTTTGCTCTCTGTGTGTGTGTGTGTGCGCGCGCGTGTGCTGGGGGGAAGGTGATTGTTGATAATAGTCTTAGCCAATGAATCTTTGGATGTAGAAAATTCCTTGTTTGAGAATCCCCTTTTTCAATTTAGATGCACACTTATCCCCGACTTTAATGACCCTAGGGAGCTGTTTGGCAACAATGAGAAGTTATGTAACTTAGTCATTGTCCTAAAGTTAGTATTTGCTAGAGATAGAAAAGTAGTCAAAGTCTTCCTGACTATTGATCAAAGCTTTATTCACAATGCTATACTTCTAGTAATATTTGCTAATTCATAATCTTCTAGTAAAAGTTTTTAATTAATACAAGTTTTAGTCATTTTAATGATGCAGGACCATAGTAAAAATCAATTTTCAAAAAAAATGACTAAATATTATAATTTTATGCTACTATAAATGTTATCAGCCGTTTAGTGATAACAAATCTGTCACAGTATAGTGTAATGTGAACCAACATTTCCTGTTCTGGGAGACAATTATAACCATAAAAATACAATCTTATTCAATCTAAGTAAGGATTTTAGTTTTGTCTTCGTATATCATTTCTCCTTGTAGTCATTGGGAGTTCTCTTCTCTAAGGAGAACAAAGGTCCTTAAAGATCCTTTCTCTGGCACTTAACTGAAG
Source organism: Macrotis lagotis (assembly GCF_037893015.1). Lineage (NCBI taxonomy): Eukaryota > Metazoa > Chordata > Mammalia > Peramelemorphia > Peramelidae > Macrotis > Macrotis lagotis. The sequence continues at coordinate 476,391,273 of NC_133666.1, read as the reverse complement.
CAGATGCTGTAAAATGTGGTGTCTTGAGTTCTGTTCATAAAATTCCCCAGTATGAGTGCGTTGATCAAGCCCTAAAACTCAGGCAATTGCTGCCTTCCCCATAGTAAAATAGCTGATTACTGCTTCAATTGGGAGTGGATGTAGTACTGCACAAAGGCATCTTCCTTTGCTGCAGCAAATGTCAAATATTTTCCCTCTGTGTTGATAAAAGTGTGATTGGAGCTTAAATTTCTCTTCCCAGTTCTCTAGTTCCAAATAATTGCTTTGCTGTTTTTCAACAATAGAAACAGCACAATGATGTTGACAGGAGCCTAGTAGCAGCAGTATTGAATATTGAAATAAATTAGTATTCACTGGGCAATGTAAAAGGTAATCCCTGGAGGCAGGTGGCAATGAACATCAAGCTTAACGACATACATTAGAGACACCTTGTATCATTTACTGTAAAGTCATATAGATAAACCCAGTTTGAACGATTCTAAGAATAAGAAGCAGCTTCAAGAGATGAATCAGAGTATTCAAGGATGAAATATATTTCCTGATGCAGTGGGGAGCATGGTTATGTTTTATTTGTTTCTTATTTTTTAAAGAAATTACATCTGAGATCCTGAACTTGGAACCAGTACTATGGAAGAAATATTCATTGTTGTCAAACCATCACAATTTGAAAACACACCCTTTAGTTGGGTTGACCACATTTTAAATTAATTACAAAGTGTTGATTTGTTCACAACAATGTTGTGTTGTGTGGACATGAATAATGTCACACACAATCTCAGCAAGCCGTCTGTTTTATTTCAGTCCTATAATCTCACCAGGTGCTGGCATCATTTCAAATCCAGTCAAAACATTTGCTTCAAGTAGGATTTTAAAAATTAACCTACTTTAGTTTATTCACAGCCTGATTAAACAGATAATTAAAAGTTACAGATGCATAGCACTACTAAATTACTGGAGCTTGAATGCACTTGTGAAGAAGATTATTAGTCTTTCAGGAACTGGCAAGGGCCTGAACAGCAACTGTGAGGGAGCCCTACCAAGGATCAGTGTTTGGTTGTTTTCAGCATTTTTTTCCTAGAAGCCATTCCTTTAATTAATTTGAACAACAGCAGGAAACTTGAAATATTAGTCAGGGCTCTATAAGGTTATCAGCCTTATGTGTTCCATACAATTTGGCTTCAGCTCACTATATAAAGTCATATTCTTCATTGCATCTTCTTGGAATTTTGATTAATTCCTAAAGAAATGTTATTTGTTTTAAAATCCTCTTATAGTTGGGAAAACAAAACCTAAAGGAAAAAAATGAAAGATTCAGGCCATTGCATATCTTCCTGGAAATATTTCTGTTGGAAGGTAACTGTTTAAAACTTCAAATATGCCACAGTTTAATAAAATGTTAAATTATCATAAATTAATGCTTAGCAGATAGAAATACATATTCTCTAGTATATGATAATTTCTTTCCATAGTTCTATGAAAACATTAAAAGTAAAAATAAATATTTACAAAGCACCAAACTTATAAAGTACTTACATGCTTAGAATGGTTTTCCTTCTTTTCTAAGTCTCCTGAGTTCCTTCAGGAAGGAAAGATGAATTTATTAACTATCTAGCATGTGCGAGGCACTGTGTTAAATCCTTTATATTGTTTATCTCATTTGCTCCTTATAGCAAATCTAAGATATAGTTATTATTATTATTATTATTATTCACATTTTACAGTTGAAGAAATAAAAACCTACAAAATTTAAGATTCTAATCCTCAATTAGAACTCACATCTTCTAGTCTCAGATCATCCCTAAATCCACTGTGCCACCTAACTGCCTGATGTTAAAATTCCGCCATCTTTAAGAAGTCTTTCTCTATCCATCTTAATGCTGCTCATCTTTCTGCTGATTATCTCCAATTTATCAGATATGTATCTTGTTTTACATAGTTATTTTCCATGTCATTTCTTACAAATTTTTGTTTGTTTGTTTGTTTTAGGTTTTTGCAAGGCAAATGGGGTTAAGTGGCTTGCTGAGACCGAATTTGAACCCAGGTACTTCTGACTCCAGGGCCGGTGCTTTATCCACTGCACCACCTAGCCACCCCTATTTCTTACAAATTTGAGGGTAAACTACTTTGAGATCAATGAGTGTTATCTGTCTTTCTTTGTTTTACTAACTCAATACAGTGAATGGCATATGGCTGTACTATTACTTACCTGTCTGACAAACATTCATTTTTCACTATGTGAAAAGCACTGTATTCATCACTAAGTATACAAAAATGTTTTAAATCTTTTCTCTTCAAAGAAATTGAATTCTATTGAGGAATGAGCAAGTAAAATAATTTCAGGTGGAAAGAATTCTAAACTATAAGAGGCTATTATGAAAGGTTTTACATAGGAATTGGCATCTAATTGGAATGAGATGACCAAGATGGTACATTCTAGAACTGGTGGCAGAAAAACTATGGTCAGCATACTGAGAGGGTGACTATCTGCAAAGTGGCAGAAGAAGGAGATGAAGTGTGGAACAGCAAGTAGGGCACTCTGACTAGAATTCATATTAGTGACAGAGATGTATCAAATAGCTATACTGGAAATCTAGCAATTGATTATCAAGGTCTTTAATCAAGGTCTTTAGAGGATAAGTAGAGAAATTAGCATTTTTCCAAGAGATTACAGAAAAACATTGAATATTTTTGACCATGGTTATACCAGGAACATGAGAGGAAGGGCTTCTGGTTCTGAAGCAAACTTTCTATACACCACACCCAGCTGCTTTAAACTTAATATGTAAAACATAATGGGGGGGTGGTCTGGAAAGAACACTAACAACTAAGAAATTTTATCAGGAAAGATACAAAAGATTCATTCCCTAAGGAAGAGACATCTGAAATAGACTTCAAGCTCTTCCAGAGCAATGACTAATGTTTGTCTTTGGGTCCCTATCTACCATTTAACACAGTGCTTGCACATAGAAGATTACTTGATAAATGATCATTGATGGGTTGACTCAAATAATCCCTGAAGGAATCAAAGGATTCTAAGGCAGAGTTAAGGAAGATAGAGTAAAGAGGGGGAAACTGGGCAGAAGGAGACAAATTGAAGGGACGAAATTGAAATATTTTGGATAGGAAATAAGAATGGAAGGGAATAGAGAGATGTGAAAATTTTTTAAAATGGACTCAAGACTTGACAATTGATTGAATATGGGAAGTGAAAGAAGGAAGATTCAAGGAAGATTACAAGATTACAATGGTGAATGCCTGTAAGAATAATGTTTCTTTCAAAGTATATTAAGGGTGAGCATTTTTTGGTGGTGAGTTGGTTCTATTTTTCATATGATGAATTTGAGAAAGCCTATGGTACTTCCTGGATATGTTGAACAGGCACTTGGCAACACAGAACGTTTGCTAAAGAGAGAGGTTAGGACAGGATATGGGGTGTGAATTATGGGTATAGAGATGGTGATTAAACATATGAAAGTGGCTTTAGAAGAGGTGGTCCTAGAACAGAGACACATGGACACCTTTGGTTATAGGACTGGACCAGAGATGATGATTCCTAAAAAAAAAATGTCAGAAGGATGTATGACAAGATTAAAAATTAAAAATATCTCTTTGCTTATGTCACTGCTTGGTAGACAACCCAGGAAAACAGAGTTAAATATCAAAACATTAATGGATGAATAAAGAATTAGAGCAAGAGATTTGGATGATTCTGCAGAGTATTTATTAAGTTATGTCACCCTGATGAATTATCCTTCCACTCTAAAGATTCCTGTCCAAAGAGCCAATGCTATGGAATCAGAAAAACTTTATCTTGTATAATACTGAAAAAAAATGATGAACCATTCTTTTCCTAAATTTAACAATCCTAAACTTGTCATTTTAGCTCATATTCAGCTTATATTTCTCTTTTCTCATAAACTTTTCCAGTTCTCACAAGATGTTATCTTCATGTTATCAAGATGTTAATGTTATTTTGGCTTTAGTAGTCTAATTTAAATAGAGAAAAATAGCTTTATAGTCACCCAGAACACTATGGGATGAAGGATGAATAAAATTTTATTCTGTGATAACAAGATGTAAAGGAGTCTATGTAGAAAGACAGAGATGACAGAATGTGTACTTCAGGAGTTGGCCCAATTCATTCATAGTCTATCAGGGCATGTACTACTACTTGGTCTCACACTGTTGCTGGCAATGGTCCTTGGCCAATGGTTGTTTATATTGAAACCTTAGATAAAAACAATAGCAATCCCACTCTGGAGATATTTAGAGATTATGAAGGACTAGATGCCTTTAATGGGCTTAAGATAGTTAATAGTCTCCCAAACGACCAATTTGACCTTGCTTGCATTTATCTTAGGACTATAGATCAATCAATCTGCAAGTATTTATAAACCAGGTATTAGGTATAAAAATGCAGTGAATGAATGAACCAAACCCTACTTCCTTGGAACTTACATTTTAGTAAAGGAAACCAGTACATATAAACACACACACACACACACACACACACACACACAAAGACAAAAATGCAGGCTGTAAGAAAAGTCTTTGTGCAACTATAAATCTATAATATATATATATATATAATATATAATATATATATTATATATATTATATATATATATAATATATATAATATATATAATATACACAAGTTTACGCAAAGCAAAATTATCTAGTTCTTTAGTGGAAAGACAGCTTTTGTATTAGATTTATTTTAAGGACACACTTAGTGAATTTCAATCAGAACTTATAAAACTAGATAGGAACCTTGCTAATGCTCTGGTGCTAATGGATGGAAAATTGCACAGAGTTTAAATTTTTCAGTGGAATGAATTTTTAAATTGTATCAAAGAAAATTAATTTAGTTCTCACTTGACAGAAAATAATATATACTGGAACCAGGACACATATTTACTTATGACTTACTATAATGATGGTCAAAAGTTTTCACTGTTTGAAATTGGCACCAAAATTCTTGGAAATGGAATAGTACCTATACATCTTAGTAGCTTACATTGAGTCTTTAGGCAAAACTTTTCTGAGTTTTATTTGGATAGAACTTCTGGACAAGATTCAATTATTGAGAAAACAGGACAGAGTTTTATTATTCCATATGTTCTTTTGTAGTGGGAAGGCACAGGTATATTTTAAAGAATATAACTGATATTGGAGGCTGTCCTGGATATTATATCCCATGGTATGCATACAAAAATAGTGATAACTGGTGAATGAAGATAAAACTTTGAATCCATGGATGTGGCCATGTAAAAATCTTGATCCTAAGTGAGAAAATCTTGGAGAGAATATTCACAAAGACTATAATGCTCTTAAATTTGAATCACATTTATTAAATATGTCCCAAGTACTATGAAAGGTGTTGAGCAATATAAATACAAATGAAACATTTTCTACCCTGAAGTCCACTGGAGAGTAATACCACATACACAGGTATAAGACAAAGGACATTGAAGAGAGATAAATTACTACCAAGATTTGGTTTTGGGGTAGTAGTGGAGTATATCAGAGAAGACTTGTTGAAAGAGATCACAGATAAGGATAATGTGGTGCAGAATTGAGACTAATAAGCCATATGAATTAGTAATGACTTCTAGGAATGTGAGGAAGTAGGAAGGGTAGTAAGGAATTAAGGAGAACAAATAATATTTCAGTTTGTCTGAAATAAAGATGTTTTGAAGGGGGGAGTAAAATGAAATTACTGGCAGTAATATGAAGGACATTCAATGCCAAATGTCCTGAAAGAGTCTTCATTTTGGTTCCTGAATAAATGTAGCTCAAGGGGGTCCCAATACATGATGAATATGATTGCTTAATGGAACAAGGATCACATTGCCCTTTGAAATAATGGTCATTATCATGGATGGAAACTGAATGTAATGTCATGCTCTTGGCTTTGAGGAGGTCACTGAAGGGCAACCCCTAAATAATCCCTAGAAAGGAACTTCAGAGGGTAAGGCATGCAAAAACTATGTGAACCTACCTAATCATAGCAACTACCTAATCATAGACATGGAGCAACATCACATAGGTAGGCAAAAAGCTGTTTCTTTACTCATGACCTAATTCTGGTCGACCCTGATTCTTCACTCAGATAACAAAAGGTTGTTAAATTGTTAATATGTGCCAGGGATTTTGAAGAGTTCTGGAGATATAAAGAAAATAAATAACAGGCTAGGGAATGTATCCTATTGGTAATAGAAGTCTTTGAAAAGTATTATCTTTTACCTCAGAAAAACTATTTTCCCAATTATGTGCAAGATAGATCAAAGAGCAAGAAAACTGGAAGCAAGAAGACCAACTATGACTGTATTAAATTTAAACATATCATAGGTGATGAGGGGGATTGAATTATGAAGGCAATAATTACAGTGACTAAAAGAAGAGAAGGTGAAGACTGGTAGGCTGTAGCATCAATAAGACTTAGCAACTGAATGTATGTGGAAAGGGGGTGGAGAGGGATAATGACCTCACAAATATAGAAAAGTCTAAGGTAGGGCAGTTTTAGGGAAAGAGATTACTTTTGTTTTAATGTTTTCAGCTTAAAGTGCTTATAAGATATAGATAAGTATACATAAAAGTGTGGTTGAAGATAAAGACATAGAAGATATTTACCATATGTTTATAAATACAGGAGGATACACACATATTAGGAAGAGATATGAAGCAAAAATTGATGACTTATGACTAGAGTGAGATAGAAAAAATGCTAGATAGTTAGATTTGGGAGTCATATTCTTAAAGATGACGACTGAACCAAGGGAGTTGATCAGATATCAAAAAAAAATAGCATAGAGGCAAGACAAAAAAGGCTCAGAAGAGACATAAGTGAAGTCACATAGTAGGAAGTACTAGTTAGGCCTGGAATCCAGGTTCTTTGACTCTGGAAACTGTATCTCTTCCTTTTTTGTAGGAATCAAGAAGTTGTCAAAAAGGTAGGAGGAAAACCAGGAAAAACAATGTCATAAAGTAAGAGTGACATTCAACACCACTACTTGATTGAATCCATCTAAAAGCAGTTTGCACTTGGACTAAATCTCTACATTGAATCAATCAATTAATCTATTAATCTATCAAAAATATTAATCTAGCTCCCAGAATCCTTGAAAGCCATTAGGTGAATTGATGTGACACTCCAAAGATGGTGTGGTGGCATTAGTTGAGGATATTTAGTCACATACTTTGGGACTTTTACAAAATAGCCAACTCAGAACCTAACTGTTTTACTTTCAGAAGTAGAGATGAGAGAGCCTTGTCAAGCAATCTCCTGGGAAGAAATTGCACAATGGAGGGTGATTGTAGAGAAGAGATAAAAAGAACTATGGACAAAAAGAAATAAGGAGAATCTTGTTTCCTGAACTGGCCGACTAAATGATCAAATTACTTCAGCATATATCAGTATGAACCCTTGTGGTTTCACTACAATTCTTTCAAGGATTTTTCATATCTAGTCTAATTCCCTTAGCTGATTCGTTCAAGGGAGCCTTAGTCTTACTTAATTTATAACTCTGATTCATTGATTCAATCAAGAACTTCAAACTAATCCACATCCTTACTATGACAACTGTAGTAAATATGCCTTTTCCACATTAAATCAAATATTTCTCTACCATATCTTTTGTCCACTTAAGAATAAACAAATCTACAGAAATATTGAGGTGGTTATAAAATATCAGCTCAAGTTTGAACTTCTCCTATTTATTAATGCTTTCTTAGGGTTCTCTAAATATTTATATTTCTTTCTCTATGATTTTTGTGGTTTCTTTCTATTCCAATGTAAGCTCCTTAAGAACAAAAAATTATTTTTTTCTTAATATAATCAGAAATTAAGAAGTATTTATCTCAGAAATATTTTATTAATGTTCATTGAATTTCAGTTAACAACTTCTTCATCTTCCTAAATGTAAAAAAGATTTAAGTCCTTGTTATCTAAGGAGAAAAAATAGATGAAGGAAGAGGACCACAGTAGCAGTTATACATGTAGCAATAAAATTATTTCACTGGGGAGGTGACAAATCATTTTGTATCCTGCTAAATATTTGCTAATCTTGGATTAGTGCAAATCCTAATGAGTGAATGAATGAAACAAAATTCATATAAACAAGGGATGTAAAAGGATGGTTATAAATTTCTAGGTCACATATGTTTCCCCATTGAAGTCCTCCTTCTCTGCCTCATTGTGAGTTCTCAAAACTATTGTCAGTGAAATTGAAGTTAGGGTACATCTTTCCAAGAAGAAAAGGTTTAAAATTTTAACATGAAAATATGTATAGCTAATTGGTCTGTTGTAGTATGACTAATCTAAGACACTTAAAGTGCTAGTGCAGGTTTTTAAAGTACTTTCCAAGTAGAAACATGACAAGGTGTATTTAAAGTTTGCCCTAAAAGTACAGAAGAGTGAAGGGAAAAAGAAAGTAGAACAGAGAAGGAAGACTCCTATAGCCAATTGGTTTCTTGATTCATTCTTAACGTACCACCTAATGTGGCCACTAAAATCCTGACTACTGAAGCAGAAGAGGGTTTGGCTGCTGTGGTAAGGCCAGATTATGCTTGATAACATCCTACTTAATATGGACACTATATCCCTTCTCCCCCTCCTTCTTCTTTCCAATATCTCCTCTTTCTTTCAACCAATAAAACTTCATGAATATGTCTGTTATGTTATTTTGAAAAGTAGCTACCTGGAAATACATGAACAACTCTAACTTTGATGTTTAGCTTTCACCTGAACTATTTTCCTTTTAAGAATTCTCACCCTGAAAATAGGATAGGGATGCCACATTCCATATATAGTGTACTATACCAGATACTGGGAGAGATTTAAAAAGGATAAATAAAGCAAAGCAATATTTATGATCAGGGAAAAGCTCTAGTAAGAATTCAGTACATTCAACAAGAGTGCATAGTGTTGCATGAAAAATGAATCAGAGATAAAAATAAATAAGCAAAGAAACAAATAAAGAAACAAAAATCTCTGTCTTTCAGTATTTGGCAGTGTAAACTTGGATAAATCTTAGATCTATTGTATTCAGAGTCTTCCTTTTGCAATATAATGGTTGAAATGATATGATCCTAAAGTACCATCTAGATCTAAAATTCTGAATCTAATAATCCATATAAGACTGCCCAAAACTTAAGATTGGATATTGCTAAATTAAATGATATGTGAGAGTCACATTCAATTAATCAATTAGGAACATTTATTTAAACCTACCATACAGGGATGCCCATTATTTGAGGAATGACTGAATAATGTGTTGAACATGATTGTGATTGTATACTAATGTGCTATAAGAAATGATGAACTCATTGATCTTAGAAAAACATGAAAAAGGGTGGCTAGGTGGCACAGTGGATAAAGCACCAGCCCTGGAGTCAGGAGTACCTGGGTTCAACTCCCATCTCAGGCATTTAATAATTACCTAGCCCTGTGGCCTTGGGCAAGCCACTTAAACCACTTTGCCTTGTAAAACACCTAAAAAAAGAAAAAGAAAAACATGGAAAAGCTTGCACAAAATAATGAAAATCAAAACAAACAGAATCAAGAAAATATTAATGCTATAGCAGCAATATTATTTTTAAATGACTTTGAGTCATAATAAAGAATAAGTCAGTTTGACAATGATATGTATGTATGTATATATCAAAATTATTAAGAACCTATAAAGAAAATTTCTATCTCCATCCAGGGATATTGATAGATAGAAGTATGTATAGAAAAATTTTGCACATATATATTTATTTGTTTCTAATGGTAGCTACCTCTAGGACAGGGCACTCTTTCTCAGTAGAAAGTTGTAAATAACAGAGTTGCAGTTTCATGTGCAATAATCTTTACTATATGTTATGACAATCCTTGTTTTACTCCATAAATGAAAAAATTAAATAAATGAAAAAATCTATAATATTCCAGTCACAGTTAGATAAAGATAATATAAATTTTGAAATTCAGAGTGTAACTGTCTTCAAGAACCACACACATATTAGTATGCTTGAAAGTTGTATCATGGCAAAAAAAAACCTGAAATGGACATTGATGCCTTCTAATCAATGAATAGAGTTATTAAATACCTATTAAGTGCTTATAAGATGCTAGAGATACAAAATGAAGCAAAGTAAATTCTCTGCCCTCAAGAAGTGTTTAGTTGAGTTATAATTCTCTTATAATTAATGATTTTGAATTCAAAGAAAACTTTTAAAATATGAATAGATACTAACTGGTCAATGTTTTATGCCCCCAAGTTAAAAATAATTTTATGGGAGAATTTTAGAAAAAACCTCTCATCTAAATTGAAAGAATAACTCTAGGGGCGGCTAGGTGGCATAGTGGATGAAGCACTGGACTTGGAGTCAGGAGTACCTGGGTTCAAATCCGGTCTCAGACACTTAATAATTACCTAACTGTGTGGCCTTGGGCAAGCCACTTAACTCCATTTGCCTTGCAAAAGAGCTAAAAAAAAAAAGAATAACTCTAGTGGTAGAAATTTTAATGATCAAGAAATTTGGGAACAGATGTGGTTTTGGACCCTCTTTAACTCAACCTATGAATTCTTCTTGACTAATAGATCCATCTTTTGCCAATCGAATCATAATCTTTAATATTACTTGGAAATTTCTCTCCACATTGTCTTTTTAAGTTATTTTTCATCTATTTTGCAACAACACGTTTAACTTTACCAGAGAGAAAATTGCAAAAGTCAAAAGATCAGCAATCATTTCAAAACTAAATACACACATGCAACAATTCACAGAAATTTGACTTATCATTCCTATGTAGTGCTATTCCAATCTACTTTGAATTCAGTTCCCTTTCCTTGTTTCACAGAGGAGAGGTCAGTTTAGCTTTACCAGGTAGTTGAAAGAGAACTATAGTAGTCCTTTGGTATTTTCACTCACTCAAAAGAAGAATACTGTCTAACAAATTGTACTCTAAAATTACATTTTGCCTGCTGTGAAAACCTGTGTCCTTCTTCAATAAATTATGTTTTCATTCAGAAGTTGTCAGTTCCTTAAAGGTAAAATTACAAGGCATTGTCCCAAGGGAATACACTCATTCTCTCTCTCTCTCTCTCTCTCTCTCTCTGTCTCTCTCTCCCTATATATACATATATATATGTACATGTATATGTAGTATGTATACATACACAAAGTTGTATACACACATACATACATAAATACATATATAAATACACATATATTTATTTGTGTTCTTGTTTTCAAATGCTTAAGTATTAGAAGGAAGATGATCGAAGTCCAAAAAAAATTAATTTTGAAGCAAGCCAGAAGCAGCACAGACATGTCTGGGAAAGGTGTCAGATTTCTTTTATTTGTTATGGTATTTTATCCCCAAATCAAGGTAATGTTTTGAATATAGCAAACCTGTCATAATAATTGGAAAGCTAACACTATGTCTCAATTCTCAGAGAAGCCATTTCATAAAAAATAAATGAATAAGGCAAAAACAAGGCATGCATGCATAATACCTCATGAACAGAGAAATAAAATATTTCATTGGGACTTATGTTTACAGTGAATGCAAGTTCCTTAGGGACAGGAACTGTTTTTGTTTTTGTCTTTTGAATTAAAAATGCCGAGCACAATGCCTGGCACTTGATAGGCATATAATGAAACTTTGTTGAATATGTAGATGAATAAATGATAGGGATATAACATTTATTTTTTTAATTTCAAAAAATTCTATTCAATGAAAAAGTCACTTAGCCACCGTTTGCTTCAGTTTCATCATCTCTAAAATAGGGAAAATTAATCATTTATCTCCCAGGGTTATTATGAGAATCAAATCATATAATAATCAAATTATCTATGTGAATATGAGCAAGTTGTATATTATCCCTGGGTTTTGCCAACAGTATAATTAGGGAGTAGTGGTGGTAGTAGATTAGATGAATTGTGAGGTCCCTTCTAGTTTTATAATTATGAAATAAGAACATAAGAATTATAGCATCTCAGAAAGAGAAAAGTTCTCAGGTATGACATCTAATGTAATTATGATTTTTTTCAGTGTGAATACAGCTCACAAGCAATTCTAATCCTTCTCCAATTCAGTAACTAGTCCATGAGAGTTATAGTTATTCTTCACTCATTTTTCTTCAGGACCGTATTTGTTTTTTGTTTTATTTTGTTTTGGCAAAATTTTGGAGTTTTTTGCCATTTCATTCTTCAGTTCATTTTATAGATGGGGAATATGAGGGGTTAAAATAGCTAATAAGTGTTTAAGGCCAGATTTGAGCTCACAAAGAATAGTCTTCCTGACTTTAGACCCAACAGTCTTCTATGTTTTCTTACTAACCTTAAGAGTTACTGAAAATCTCCTTGTTCCTAGCTAGCCTGGTGATAAGCCTCTCAAAACTCAAGAATGCTGATACAGAAATGACAAGAACTGAATTTCTCCCTGATATCATGTTCAAAGCTTTCTTAGCTTTATAGTACTTGCTATCTCTTGATGTATTAGAGTAGGGTGTTAAAGTAGGTGGTACAGTGGATAAAGTACTGGACCTGGAGTCAGGAGGACCTGAATTCAAATTTGTTCTTATTAGCTGTGTTAACCAAAGCAAGTTACTTAAACTATTTGTCTCCTGTTCCAAGACCATCATCAGTTGTCCTTATTCATATCTGGCCACTGGACCAAGATAGCTCTGGAGGAGAAAGTGAAGTGGATGACATAGCATAGCACACCCTCACTGAAATACAATTCCTGTGTGTGTGTGTGTGCCATGACATCCCCTCCCTGATATTGTATGTGGTCTTCAAGGACAAAGGACAAATGACAACAAGGTAAATCTGAATTCCACAAAGTCATTTGAAGAGACTCTTGTCAAAGAATCATCAGTCTCTTCCTGAATGTCAATGATAATAAAGACTTTGCTAACTCTGTTCCATTTTTAGACTTTTGTAGGAAGGTTTTTTTCCCTTATATCAATTATGATTTATCTTGCTGCATCTTTCCCTGTTGACATTAACTTTGCTCTTTAGGAAAAATCAAAATAAAACAAATGTTTCTTTCAGATCATAGTCCCCAAACACTTAAATTCAGCTAGTGTTTGCCTTCCCAGTTATTCTCTCTCTCAGGCTCATCCCAATTCCTTTGATGTAACCTGATAAGGCATTATTTTCAACTACCTTCACATCCTAGTCTCCTATTTAATTTATTTCCCAGAATGAAATACACTGGTTACAGTCTAACTAGAAAAGACTATGGCATGATTATTACCCTGTTGTATTTTTTCAGTCTTGGCATCTGCAGGGTATGTGTATGAATGGTAAAAGTAAATATATACATATGTGTATGCCCGCATGAGTCTAGATACGAAAGTTCTATTAACTCAATAACTACCTTTTTTGTTTTCATGTTGCCATATCAAAATATTGTCTCATATAGAGATTATGGCCCACAAAGATTTCCTAATAATTGCCTTCCCCTGTACTATGATTTCATCATACAACCAGACACATTTTGTTTGTTTGTTTGCTTAGTGGATTTTTTAAACCAATAATTGCATTCTATTACCCTTATTAAATCCTTTCACAGAATTCACATAGAAAATAGGTATATTAGAGATTATAAAACACTTTTAAGTAATACATCTTAAATATAATAATTTGTCAATTACCATGCATTCTAGTTTATTAATAAATATATTTGATATATACAACTACTCATAAAGGATTTATCAAACAATTCATTTAGCAAAAACAAAGGGATGAAAAATTGAACCTTTTGTCCAGACCATGAGATGTAATTGATTGAACACCCATTTGAATTAGTTTATCAGTATATCTGTGTGAGATGGGAACTATAGATCAACAGTAATCTACACTCAATACTGAATAGCAGGATGGATATGGATTGGATTATATTCACGACATTTAGATAATGCATTAATGTTTCAAAGTTCCAAATCATTTTTATGATATTACAGACAATCTTTTTAATACCATTGTTCTTTTGATGATACTAGATGGTTATTATCTTATAATACCTCAATGACCATTGAATGAAATTTTCATATGAACCAACTTCATGGAGACACACATTGAATAATGTCAATGTAAGAGGCAGCATAATTTCTATGATAACAAAACATGTTGAGTAAATCCATTGTCCAGGATTTGAGAGATGGCATGACCCAAAAAAGGAATACACTGGATTCCTGGTAAATTTCATTAGTGGAACGAATACTCAAATCATCGATATAATGAATATATAACTTTATTTCTTAAAGAATCAAAAAGACTGTTGACATAGAAATGATTATGAACATTATTCATTGCTTGAATGACAACACTGCATCAATTCTGGGGCTAATATAGCAGTTTAGAGTCAAGATGTTGAAAAATTTTAAGGGTTATCTTTTCCATTACTTTACTGAAACATAAAAGATCTTTATTTCCTATATTTTAAATATTTATAAAAACCCTGTCATCCAATTCTACTCTGAAACATATCAAAATCCCTTCATCCCACTCTAAACCTGGGCTGAAATTTCATTCCCATTCTTTTCTTAGTGACGTCAACCTAATCTCCATTAATATCCCACTCTAAAACCTTATTCTGGAGTGGAAAAAGATCCTGATTTATCAAATTCTTAGCACTTGCAGAGTAAACTATGGTAGATTCAAACAAATAAGAAAAAAATGATAGTAGTATCTTTGTCTTTCAAAGGATCAAGACTCAATCATGCAAAGAAGTTGTCCTCTTGATGATGAATTTTTTTCTAAAGCAATTCAAACAGACTAACTACAAATATATAGAGAGGATTAGCATTGATTGGTAAAAAGAATACTAGTAATGATAAAATCATGAGTTCTTAGAGTTTTAAAATTTATTTACTGAAGCAGTGGTCATCCTAGATGAAGGTTGCATATGTTTTAAGAAATTAAAAGGATAAAAAAATATGTCTTCAAACAGAAGTTGCATGACCTGTGTTACAGCAATTCCATAGTCATAAATGCAACTTCACTATTTCTCCCTTCCTAGAAAGTTCAGTTAGGTCCTGAGTGACTTGAACATTGAATGTGAATGGACTGATTCAGATGCCATACTCTAGTGAATAGGGCAACTACCTCTCCCAACCAGTTTGTTCTTAATGAAGCTCCAATTTATTGTTTTATCTTGTAAAGCCTGGTATAAATCAAGCAGCTTTTAATTGATTTCTGGTCATAGGAATATATAAGGAAGGATTATTCTTTTTTAATTTTAGAAAGGTTTTTATTAATTTTGAGTTTACGATTTTCCCCCTATTCTTGCTTCCTTTCTCCCACCCCCCACAGAAGACATTCTGTTAGCCTTTATTTTGTTTCCATGGTATACAATGATCTCAGTTTAATGTGATGAGAGAGAAATCATATCCTGAAGAAAGAAAAATAAAGTATAAGAGATTGCAAAATTACATAACAAGATAACTTTTCCCCCCTAAATTGAAGGTATTAGTCTTTCGTCTTTGTTCAAACTTCACAATTCTTAATCTGGATACAGATGGTATTGTCCATTGCAGATAGCCCAAAATTGTCCCTGGTTGTTGCACTGAAGAAATGAGCAAGTCCATTAAGGTGATCATCATCCCCATGTTGCTATTAAGAGTGTATAATATTTTTATGGTTCTGATCATCTGTATCAGCATCAGTTCATGCAAATCAGGAAGGATTATTCATAATCCAGATCCTGATTGCTCCTTTCAAACTATTCCAGAACTCCCAGAGTAGCCATAAAATCTAATTTTTGGGAAATGAATGCAAATACCTTCTAGAATAGAAATGCATCAGATATAAATGTAACCTCATCTCAATCATCAGTAAAACTGGCTCTTTAGTTAACAATTAAGTTAGATTAAAGAAAAAAATTATATTTCAAAATACTCAGGGTTTTATAATACTCTTGATTGCAACTCAATGTTTTTGTTATATATCTGTGGTTTTCACAGGGATGGGGCACTGTCATGTGCCTGTGACCTACTTACTAAGGTTGCAGAAACTATGTTCCTCAAGGTTGAAAATGGGGATAGAGGTTAGGAATGGGGAGGTCCTTGGGGATGTCTTATTCAAAGATACAAGGATGTTAAGATATGGAAGAAATATATCCTGTAGTCCTCTCTCAAAATAAAAAGGCAAGCAAAACCAAGGAGAACTTCTTTTTTGTCTTATGTACAAAACACTGGGCCAAGTATTTTGAAGTAGGTAGGAAGCAATTCTGGTTGGGGAGATAAGTCCACTAATTGTAGGGGAAAAAAAAGATAACACACACATTGCAAGGCGATATATGATAAGTGCCAAATGATCAATAGAAACAATAAGTGCTAAAGAGTTCAGAGAAAGCAAAGATCAGAACAAGGTGCAGGCTCAGCATAAGCTTCCAGGAAGAAATGGAACTTGGCCTAGGTCTTAAAGACATCAGCTAAACACAGAGAAGGGGAGATTTCATTTCCATGAAACTGTAATAGCATGAGCAAAGGTTCAAAGATCAAGGATAGAAATCTCTGAATTCAAATTTTCTGAATTTAGACTTTATCCCCTAGCCAATTTGTCTCCATACTTTTTTGATTCAGCATACGTATCATTGGAAAAAAATCTCTAGCACATAAATCCAAAATGCATGCATTTAATTGTGAATTTTATACAAACACTACCGTGCTAATATGTTATGTACATTAATAATAAAACAAATATAAAATACAAATTAAGAAAATGATACAAAGATGAAATTATCAATCTTCAAATTTATAAATTTTATTTATTAGCATTACAATAAATTCTTTTTGCTCTTATTAAATTATTATTATTCACTGATCACTATCTCAAATTATTACACTGAGGATAGCCTAATGTAATCATGCTGGGGGAAGAGGAAAGTATACTGGTGGTGGAGATAGGGGTTCTCCAAAATATCCAAGGCAAATGCTTTTATGGAAGCCTTGGTCACAGTTACATTATTATTTACCTAAGGAGTCCATGACTAGTTCAGAAAATGAAAAGAAGCATATTCTTAGAATGACAGGAGGGGTTCAAACTAAGGGAGTTTTTGTAGGTCATAGAAGAAGAGTAGAAATGTTTGTGTTTCAGACAAGCCTTATGATTAGCTTTCATTAGGAATGTGAGAGAAGACTCACTTCATTTTTGATTGACTGATCATATCTCTCAAGGTCATGATATTACCTCTACTTTCCCAAGACTGATATAAGCCACTAGTGCAGCTAGGTGGTGCAATGGCTAGAGCACTGACCTTAAAGTAAGGTTTCAGATACTTGACTCTTACTAGCCGTGTGACTTAGGTAAAGTCACTTAATCCTGATTGCCTCATATCCAAGACCATCTCCAGTTGTTCTGATTCAAATCTGACCACTGGACCCAGATTAGAACAGTACCCCCTCACTGAAGTCCAATTCATATTCTTGTCATGATATCACCTCCCTGATGTGTTCTTCTTTGAAAATGAAGGATACCCACTGAAGGCTAAAGCCTGTGCTATCCACCACCAACTAGGATCAACTCCTCCAGCCAGAATTTCGAAGTTCAGATTTTACCTTTAATTTATTTCCTCCACTGGATTCAAAAGAAATTGTTATCTGTATGAAATGCTGCATTAGCATCAAAATGAGGGGAGCTCCCTAAATATTTGAAAGTGGCTCTGATGGGATTGAAGGTAGCAGAGAGCTGAGAGAAGCATTAAGGAAATAAATGTGGCATATGTATTGAAAAAAAAAAGAAAAGAAAATGAAAGGTAAATATTATAAGTAACTAAAAAGCCCTAAATATTTTTGAGCAATACTGTCGAATATCATTCTGACTTTAGTTTGTATTAGAAAGGGGGATAATGAAGGTAAAACCAACAGTCATATATGTATTTATTCCATCACAGTGCTCCAAAACATTCATTTGTATTTTCCCAGTAGGATAAACAAGAGATTGGAACTAGAATCCACCACTCTAATCTCTTTACAAAGAGCAAGAGTCAGGCTAGAAGAATATTCATCTGCATCCTTAAATATCATTTAGTGATATGATCAGATTCCCTCTAATTTTTGATTGCTTTGTCATTTCAGGTGGAAGCAGGATTACCAAACTCTATCCCAAGGCTTTATTGACCCCTTCTCCACTTAATACCACCTAAATACTCAATGTAAATAGTAAAAAAAAATCTGTCTATTCAAATCATAGCAAAAAAAAAAAGAAGTCAGAGAAGGTATACATAGAAGTACATATACCAGGCAATGTAGAATAAAGGAATGTTTCCATTGGGAGCAAGGGAACTTAACCAAGAAAAAGGGGTCCTGTATCTCACTCAAAAGAAAATTTCCTGAAGTCTTTAAAGCAACAAAATGGGAATAGGTACATTATGGAGACTTCTAGCTCTTCTCATTTCTTCTTAGAGTCCTTTCTTTTTGCAACCTGAAGTGATATTTGTCCATGTTTAAGAAAAACTTAAAGTTTATTCAGTTTTCCAAACTCATCTCTCAATAAGTCTCAATAACCAGGACAAGACCTACAATTCCCAATAGAGAGTCCCATACCAATGAGTGTTAGAACAGAGTTTACATACCCCAAGTAGAATTAAGCCCTGAATTTATATTAGCCCAATACTGTAAGTTTTAGTGAAGCAATAACAAAAAAAATGAGTTTTTTAAATTATGGTTTAAACAGAACAAATCTGACTATGAAAGTTTTGCAAAAAAATGAGCTGAAGAAAGGTCACTGGGTGTAGAGTTAGAAGATCAAAATTCAAATTCCAGTTCTTCAGTTAGTAGCTATATGACCTTGTACAAATCATTTCTTAATTTCTCATATATAAATTGAAGACTGTACAATCCTCAGTTCTAAAAATCTTATGATAGTAATGTGATTGAAACAATCACTTCAGCCACTCCTAAAACCTTGGTTCAGTAATGCCTATTTACTAAAAATCATATTTGACAGAGCTCTTATTTAAAGGGCCCCTATTTAAAGGATGGAAATTGGGTTAAGATAGTCAGGTAAGAGAAAGGATATTGCTTTGTTGTGAGGAAACAAAGTAATAGGGTAGTAAAAGTGCCAGGGGTGCAGTTGGGAAGGCTTACCTTAAATTCAGAGCTGGCCACAGATGCTACTGTATGACCTTGGGCAAGTCACTTCATGTGTTTACCCAGTTTCCCCATTTACAGCATGAACTAGAGAAGTTAAGTGGCAAACTGCTACAGTTTTTTGCCAAAACAACTCAAAATGGGGACACCAAGAATCAGAATTGACTGAAAAACATCTGTACAAAAATGCTGTATTTAAGGGACTATATCTTCAAGAATAAAATAGCTTGAAATAGGTATAAAAAAACAGTTAATGGCTATGATGATCCACTGTTTGATAAAATCAAAGACTCCAGCTTACCAGATAAGAACACACTTTTTGACAACAACTGTGGGAAAACTGGAAAAAATATCATGACAGAAAATAGGTATAACATAGTAGGAAATGGTCTGAATGGGAGCATGATTTAGACATAAATAGTGATATTTTATAACTATGAGGAGAACAAGGAGTAGCTTATCTGTCTGATTTATGGGGTTAGGAAGAATTTCTAAGAGAACATTATAAAATGCAAAATTAATAATTTTGATTGCATTAAATTAAAACAGCCTTTTTTGCACAAATAAAATCAATGCAATCAAGATTAGATAGAAACCAAAAAGCAGCAAAATTTTTTCTTACATATAATCATTCGGATAAAGGCCTTATTTCAAAAATCTATAGATAAGGAAGTCAAATATATAATAACATAATTCATTTCTCAATTGATAAATGGTCAAAGGATAAGAATGGTCAGTTTCAGAGGAAGAAATTATATATGCATATATACATATATAGAGAGATATATGGAAAAATACTCTCAAATGCCACTGATTAGAGAAATACAAATTAAAATAACTCTGAGGTATCACCTAATACCTATTAAATTGGTTAATAAGTCAGAAAAAGAAGATGATAAATGTTGGAGGTGATAAGAGAAAACTGATACAGTAATGCACAAGTTGGTAAAATTGTGAACTGATCCAACCATTTTGGAGAACAACTTAGAATTTTGCTAACAGGGCAAAATAACTTTGCATATCCTTTGATCCAGCAAGTATCCCAAAAAGCTCATAAAAAAGGAAAAAGGACTCATATACAAAGATATTTATAACAACTATTTTTGTGGTAGCAGAAAATTGGAAACTGAAGGGGATTCAGGTATATTGGGAAATGACCAAATAAGTTGAGATATATGAATGTGATAAAATATTATTGTTTTTTTAAAAAATTTTGACCAGGCAGACTTCACAAAAACCTAGAAAGACTTGCATGAAATGATGGTGAGTGAAGTGCGAAGCACATTGTACACATTAACAGTGGCATTGTGTGATCATCTATAAAGTCTTGAGTCTTCTCAACAATGCAGTGACCAAAGACAATCCCAAAAGAAATGTGTTGCAAAATTCCATCCACATTTAGATATTGAATTACAGTCTAAATACAATCCAAATTATGCTATTCTTATTTTTTTATTTTTTCTTCCTAATTTTTTCTTTTTTGTTCTGATTCTTTTTCCACAATATATCTAATATGGAAACATGTTTCAGAGGATTGTATATGTATAACTTATATCAGATTACCCGGTGTCTTGGGGGAGGGGATAAGGGAGGAAAATGTAGAACTAAAAATTCTTACAAAAATAAATGTTGAAAATTATCTTTACATGTAATTGGAAACAAATTATAAAAAGAATAAAATACTTCAGTTTGGAGTATGGGGGAATACATGAAAACAGATCACCAGCCAATGTCAAAGATTTAAGGGTTTAGAAAACTCATTCTGCAAAATATTTGGAGAATAGAGGGTACAGAAGAGTAGATCACTCTGGTCCAGGTGTATCTGTGTAGTGATCTCATTTCCAATTAGCCAACTTATGTAGGTGAAATCATTGTTTTATTGATCAGCTGGGTTAAATAGTATCTCCTCTTCATGTGTATCTTTGAAATATAAACATCCATTATTCTTTGACATTATCCAAAGAAGGTAATGTTGACCCCAAGGAGGTAGGAATTCTGTCACTAATTGGTCATATAAATGTGAAAAGTCTTTTCACAACTCTCATTTTCCTTTTTTGGTCTTCTGTTTCCTTATCTGAAAAAAATAATGGGGATGGGATAGAAACTATTACCCAAGTACTTTTCAGTTCTAACAATGTAAGTGGTAAAATCAGCATTAAAAACTTTTGATTAAATGTGGTACTTTACAAATGTAGTCACTTTGTTAGTTTTCTAAATGCAAAGTCCTAATTACTTTTGTCAACCTTCAAAACTTCTATTTTTCAGCCATTTAATCATTCCATGCACTCATTTCCATTTGTTCCGAAGTAGTGAATCTCAAACCCAGGACTTATATTCTAGTTGGAGATTGTACTATGTAGGCATGGGCTGAGAATTCTAGACTGCTTTGTATGGAGACTTAACAGGTCACTCAACAGATATTTATTAAGGAACTACTCTGTGCTGGACATTCTGCTAAGCATTAGAATTAACATAAAATAAAGCCTTGACTTTAAGACAGGCTCACCTCCTTAACCTGTCTTATAAGTCTCAGTGGTACAGTAATAAAAACATGATGTGTAGATAAGGCATAAAATACTTCACTTGAGAATGTGAAGGGAGATTTGTGCTGCTAAATTTACTTTAAATCACAGACTCATCGGCCAACTTTGCCCCAAGTGATCTATTTCTCCTTAATTAAAATATTTCCTAATTAAGGTAATTTCTCTCTTTCTACCTTAAATATAGTATAGGGGTAAGCACTAACGAGAAAATTGTGATTCCCTGGCAAAGCAGCTATCATTAAATTTCCTATCTAATTTTAAGCATTACTTGTTTCCCCCTTTTCCCTTAGTCTTTTTCTTTAAAACCTTGCTGTCCTTGGTGTTTTCCTATAGGAGTCATAAAATGTTTTCTCTTATGGGAGACTAGAAAATAGAAATAAGTCCATGAAGGTGAAATAAGTGATTGCTTATATGGTTCTTATTTGTACCATTTACCAGACAAGCTTTCCTTCTATATCCCCCTGCCCCAAATGCCATTTTTCATTTTGTTTCATGCACCTTATTCTCTGTATAAATGGGTTTCCTTTGTCCTAACCAATAGCATACTTTATTGAACCTCAATCTTAGAAGATCTTTTCGGATAGATAAATTTTATATAGGAAGTTTGGTGAAAACACAAGAATGGTGGTTACTAACTTAGCAGATACTGAGAAGGTAGCCTGAATTACAGAAGGCTAACTGTCTCTACCTCCAAACTTTATCTAGAGAAAGTAAGGCCTTTCTTCCCCAAATTTTAAGCTTTTCTTTTTAACTTTATAGGATG
The DNA here is from genome assembly GCF_037893015.1 of Macrotis lagotis. Classification (NCBI taxonomy): domain Eukaryota; kingdom Metazoa; phylum Chordata; class Mammalia; order Peramelemorphia; family Peramelidae; genus Macrotis; species Macrotis lagotis. The sequence continues at coordinate 476,368,876 of NC_133666.1, read as the reverse complement.
CTATTGTTAGGTGTGGAAGATAATTAATTATAATCTTTCCAGATCACATCACTTTGTAGACTGATGATTTATCAGATCACAGAGATCAATGATTTGTACTATTTGGTATATTTAAAACCAGTTTATAATCCAATATTTCCTAGCAGGAAGATAAGACATCATTTCTAAATGCTGTAGTCTTAGAAAAGTAAATGGTTATTTAATCTGCCAATATAATTGGTTTCATTTCAACATGTTTTTCAATTTTTTTTTTAATTCTTCATCTTTTTACTTGAAAAGGATCAAAGACCTCGCAATGTTGGGGCAAGGGCAGTGTTGTGACTGATCAGTCTAATCTGAGCTCAGAATAATCAGATCACAGATCAGGCACATAGTCCAATTGAACATTTGGTATGGAGATGCTTCTGGATTTGCACATTTCACATTTTCTTTAGCTACTGTAATTATACTTTGCTCATGGAACATGAAACCTTCTCTGAATGTAAATATGCTAAATGGGTGGCCTGGGTTAATATCTTCCATGTCTTATAATAGACACTAATGTTTTTGGGTTTTTTTTTCAGAGACCTTAAAAGTTTCCATGCACTTCATATAATTTCCAAATATGAATGACATTAAAGAGGTTTTAATTACAGTGATGGCAGTGCTTTGTAATGAAAATAGGTGTAGAGTTAAAGAACCTGGATTCAAATATTACCCCTTTCCAATACTGCCTCTAAGGGGGTTGAACTAGAAGATCTCTAATGTTTCTTCAAACTTTCAATTTATGATACTATGATAATGTAACGTTATATGATATGCAGTATACTCAGAGTAAAAGAGACTCCATGTTTCTTGCCTGCTGGAGATGAAGAGACTAATACTTGGACTTGTTTACTTACCTTGATAAGATTGGTTCTTTAATACTCAACATCACAAGATTTTCCTAGTATAAGATAAGCTCTTAGAGGTCACCAGGGGATGTTTTTAGTTTTATATTTTTATCCCAAAGATCTAAGATACTGCCGAGAATATAGTAGTTGCTTTATACATGGGTGCCAAATGAATGAATGAAAATATACATGCTCTGTCAGAGTCTATTCTCATTTTTATGACGAAAAATTGTCTTCTTTTGAAAGAGACATTATTATTATGATAAAATTCGTACCACCATTGCCTGTAGGGGGTAGATCAGAGTAATAATTGTTCTTTGCAAAGCTATAGATACTCCTGGAAATACCATACAATATTTATGTTCTGCTGGCTAGTAGCATTATATTGGTGACTCATAATTATTATTTCTATGGTTATACTTACCTCTATTATTTTACATAATTGGTCTGCTAAGGCTTGAATGCTCTCTCTCCTCCCCTTCACTATATATTTTATTTCAAATACAGTTCAGTATCACCTTCTCACATAAGATCTTCCCTGATTTCCTCTTTGTTATCATTCTTTAACTTACACAGTAAATATGTGACATTTACTTATTGATGTGCTTTTTTTTTTTTACTTTTTGATGTTTAATGTGTCTTGATGTGTTTAAACTCCTTCAGTAGAATCCAAGGTTCTTTTCATTTTTGTATTACTAGAATAGCACTTTGCACAGAGTAGGTGCTAAGTAAGTTTGTTAAATTGATTGCAATTGAATTGAGTCTCAAGGACAAAGTAAAAATGTATAGAATACATACTAGCAAATTATACACAAGCATGTTTGAATTTAATATCCTGTCCCTTGGGGACTAGACAACTCCTCAAATTGTACTTTGTGGTTTATTCCAACATCTGCTATTCAAATGTTTTCCATTAACTATGGCCACCAGTGGTTTAACCTTTCTGTTTCTTTCACATTTTTTTTTTCATTGGCAGAAGGGAAAGAAAAAAATAACCTAGAACCAGGGTGGATTTATAAAGCTCATTTTGAGGTCTGTATTTTATAGTTAATAGATCTGTCATCAATTAAATGGGGGCATGTATCAGCTGAGTAGATGACGAAATACATTTATCTCATCTGAATCCATACATCTATATGGCTAAAAGGCCATTAAATAACTTCCTAGATATTTTATTATCACCGAATGAAAAATTTAACAGCAGAGCCAACACTGAATGATGCTGAAATGTTAAGGCAGAAAGGGAAAATATGCAGGATTTAAAGACAAACTAAAAAAAAGACTTAAGGAAATAGAAAATTAATGCTTTGGAGTGACCTTTTTTAGTTAAAGGTGGAATCACAGCTGAATAAAAATGCTCTCCATTAAAAAAAAATAAAAAACTAAAAACAACCACAAAAAACAGTTGTTGAGCATATTTCAAATCCAAATGTTCAATTTCTTCTTTTAAAGAGCAGGTACTTCATGTAAATTTACTCCATACTCTAAACTCTGAGAAAGAGCAAGGGCAGTATCACCAATCAGAATCTTTCTATATTGTGTTTAGTTTTCATTTATTTATAGAAAATGCAAAGGATATTAAGTGTTGTCAGAATAAAATATTCTTATTCTTTAGTTATACCAATCAGGAACAGTCTTTGGGGTTATAAAAGAACCTAAGAAGGTTTAAAGGGGGTAAGTAGAGTCCTAAATTGTTGATCATAACTGTATTCATGAACACAAACAAAACACTGATATTTCTCAAATTTATCTGACCTATTGACATGAAATCTGATAATAAGAGTTTAACACAATTAGATCTTGCATTTTCCATAAAGACTCCTTGATTTCTTTGACATTGCACTATATTCTATTAAACAAAGAGTCTATGAATTTTTACCAGAGTTTTGGTGGGAATATTTTTTTGTAATATTTGTTTTTCACCCTAGTCCATATCATCCCAAACTACAAAGCAGGGCACCTACAAATTAGGGTTAGGGTTAGAATGCAATAGTGAAGTGAAAGAGACAGGAGATATTAGTATTTCTCTCTATAGCAATGTATATATTAACAAATACTGTGGGAATATTCTTTTACCAATAGAACAATTTATTCATGTTTTAAGGGGAAGTTTTGGTGGCTTCAGTGCTAGGAACAAGAGAAATACAGTATCTTAGAGACTTATAGTTCTGAATACCTGGGTCAGGCTATACTTGAACTATGACCAAGTTGAGCCTCCACATTATTGAATTCCTGGTTCCCTCCGCACCTAATTCAACATGAAAGTTTCCAAAGAGTTGCTTTACATGGAAGTAAGAGTTGTTGGAAGACACTCATTGAGATTGTTGGGGGAGAATTCAAGAACTGGAATTAATTGTTACATATCCTGTTATTATTTTTGCTTGTGTAAGTGATATGACAGTGTATCTTTGTAATGCACCCACTTCAATATCTTCAATAAGAGGGACATTATTGTATTTGGGCAGTAAATTAAGAATATAAATTGTAGCAATCTAATATCTCTGTCTACTCTCTGGCAAAACCTCATCTATTTTCTTTTCTTTTTTTTTCTTATGGCAATGGGGTTAAATGACTTACCCAAGTCACACAGATAGGTAAGATATGTCTGAGGCTGGATTTGAACTTGGATCCTCCTGACTCCAAGGCCAGTACTATATCCACTGAAGCACCTAGCTGTCCTAACTTTACCTATTTTCAAAGTCCAGTTTGAATATTACCTTCTCATAAAAGTTTTTCTTATGTTCCAAATTTATAGATCATCACTTTAATTTACTGAACTGAAATTGCTCTCTCCAAAAGATAACAAAGATGTGTTAATTGGGAAATCTTATGGTTTTTTTTTTAATTTAGTCATCATCTTTTTCTATATATTTGTTTGATTTGACCCCTGGTGAACATCTTTTTTTTCCTGGATACCTTCTTTCCATTTTCCTGATATCATTATCTCATATCAAACTGCTCTTCAAGTTCCTTTGAAGTTAATCTTCCACAGGTTCAGTATTAGGATTTCTTCTCTTGGTAACCTCACATATTCTCCTTTGGTAACATATCATCCCTATGCAAATGACTCCCTATCTCAAACTCAACATATTATAAAACTGAATTTATTGTATTTTTCCTTAAACACTACCATCTTCTAAAATTCTCTATTTCTGTCAATGGCACTGTTAACCTTCCCAGAAACTCATAATTTATCTTGACATTATCTTTATCCCTTTACTTTTCTTCACCCCAGGCATTTGCCAAATCTTCAAATTGCTATCACTATACCATCTCTTTATATCTGTCTCTTTCCAAACTCACATAGCTACCACCTTAGTGTAGACTCTAATCAGATTACTGTAAGAGCCTCCTTGGTGATTTCCTTGCCTCATTTCACTCACCATCCTAAACACTTCCAGCAAAATGATTTTCCTTAAGCACATATTGGACTAGGTGTTTCCTCTACTCAATCAACATTATATCTTCCTATTATATCCAGGATAAATTATAAACTCTACTGTTTAGTTATTAAAACCCCCATACATCCTGATTTCAGTCTATCTTTCCAGATCACTGGACATTTCTCTTCTTCCTGTACTGTGCAAACCAGCCAAACTGACTTTCTCTCTGTACCTCATTTCTCTATCTCTTACCTTCTAGCCTTTACATATAGAACACCAGAAATGCATTTTTTCTTTTCTTTTGCTACAAAGAATTAATCTTTTCCTTTAGTCCAAATTCAAGAACTTTCTTTTGTGTGATATCTTCCCTGCTGCTTTTATACTCAATTCCTTCCCTTTTAGCTAGTGTTTCACACATATATCTTTTTTATGAATACATATGTATACACAAACCCAGAAATATACGCAAACATATATATTGGTATTTTTCATGTGTAAATATGTATATATTTAAGTTTTTTAGTTTAGTCAACATATACTCAGATAGTTATTAGATTTAGAAACCACAATGATCTTTCTAATTTGATTCCTAGACTTAAGTCCTTTCTGAATCAATTTAATAATTCATTACTTTGTGATCACTATTATTAACCTGAACCCTATAAAGGTCATTTGATTGATGTTTACATTATGATTTTTATTAAAATATACCTAACTGTAGCCCTTACCTACAGTTCCTCGTTGGTTGGTTCTTGTCCTCCATTATTGAAGAAGACCAAAGTGACATCACTATGTTTGAGACAAATTAGTATGTCTGTGGCTGATCAGACCACAATGAGCTCAGAATGCTCTATCACAGTTTGGGCACAATGAGTGGGCAATTTTGCTGGATTATAATCTTAAAAAATGAAGTTCAATCTCTTTTACTGGCCATGACTTTCAGGTACTCCAATACTTTTAAAATTATTTCTTCTGGATCTGTTTTCCAGGTCAGATGATTTCTTTATCTTTTTCTGTCTTCATTTTTGTTTTGCAGGGCAATGGAGTTAAGTGACCTGGTGAAGGTCACAGAGCTAGGTAATTATTAGGTGTTTGAGGCTGGATTTGAACTCAGGTCTTCCTGACTCCAGGGTCAGTGCTGTATCCACTGTGCCACTTAGCAGCCCTGCCAGTTGTTTTTCCAATGAGATATTTCACATTTTCTTCGAGTTTTTCTTTCCAATTTTTCTTTTGGATTTGTTTTCTGTTTCTTGATTTCTTGCAAAGTCATCAGCTTCCTTTGACTACATTCTACTTTTGAAGGGACTATTTTTATCAGAGAGCATTTTTATCTCTTTTTCCAAATGACCAGTTCTGCTTTTTAAGGCATTCTTCTCCCTGTTCACCTCTAAAGTGTTTTTTTTAAGGTTTTTGCAAGGCAAATGGGGCTAAGTGGCTTGCCCAAGGCCACACAGCTAGGTAATTATGAAGTGTCTGAGACCGGATTTGAACTGAGGAACTCCTGACTTCAGGTCCCTTGCTTTATCCACTGTGCTACCTAGCTGCCCCTCTTAACTAGGTTTTAACATGTTATTTTCTTTGGTGCTTTTGTATCTCCTTCACCAAGTTGCTGACTTAGATTTCATGATTTTCTTGCATTGCTCTCATTTCCCTTCTAAGTTTTTCCTTTCCCTCCCTTCCTTGCTTTCAAAGTCTTTGCTGAACTCTTCCACAGCCTGAGATCAATTCCTATTTTTCTTGGAGGTTTTGAATCCAGGAGATTTGATGTTTTCAACTTCTGAGTGATATTTTTATCTTCCATAGGACCAAAGTAATTTTCTATGGACACATTCTTCCTCTGCTCTTTGCTCATTTCCTCAGCCTATTACTGATTTATTTATCACACTTCCAAAGCTTTAAGGTTTTTTGGGGGGAGGGATACCCACATCCAGGAGCCTTAATTCCTTGAATGTCTTATGAGAAACTCTGATTGCTCTCTTGGCCTGTCCTTTGGTCTGTGGATGACCATAATCATTCCCCTCTGCCCTGGAGTTGTGAGGAGGATCCCTGCTCTTCCATGGTAGTGTGGGGATCCAGACTGTAACCTGGGTCTGAATATGGTCAAACCAGCAGAATCCTACTCCCAGGATAGCAGAGAGAGACCTCTGTAGTCTATCCCCAACCCCTTACCATCTTTGAATTGAGTGGTCTGGAAGCAGCTGCCAAATGTTTCCAAAGTTTCCAGTGTCTACCCTGAGACCAGAGCTGGCCTAGGCTCTTCACTCACTCTTCAAATGGTCCCTGGCAATCACCCAGCCAAGAGTTCTAGAAACTGTTCTTGCTGCCACCAACCCAGTCACCCCCAAGAACCCAGGTTGGCTATTCCTAGAAGGCTGAAGTTGATTTGCTATGGTATGGTGTGACTGCAGCCTGGACTGCCTACAGCTTTTTGTGAACCCTGGTCCCGGTGGAATAGACCTTTCTCGTGGATCTACCAAGTTGTCTTAGACTGGGCAATTGCTCTACTCAGCCTTTCTTGGGTTCTGCCCCCTCTAAAATTTAGTTAGAGCAAAGATTTTATGACTTTTGCAGTTTTGGTAGGAAGAGTTTCTGGGAATTCCTGCCATCACTCTGCCAACTTGAGTTTGCCGCCCCCCCCCCACAAAAAAAAACTTTTCACACAAAAAAAGTCAGATCTAAATAAATGGAAAATTTGCTCCTTTTGAGCTCTTACAATAAAAATGAAAATTCTACCCAAATTAAATTACTTATTTAGTGCCATACCTTTCATACTACCAAATAAATATTAGCTGAACTAGAAAAAATAGTAACAAAATTCATCTAGATCAGAAAAAAGATCAAGCATTTCAAGAGAACTGTTGGGAAAAAAAATATAAAGGAAAGTGGACTAGCTCTACCAGATCTCACATTATACCATAAAGTGTCAGTCATCAAAACTACCTGATTCTGACTAAAAAAAATAGAGCAATGAATCAGTGGATTAGGATAGGTACAAAAAACATAATAGAAAATGACTGTTGTATTCTATTGTTTGACAAACACAAAGTCATTAGCTTCTGGGATAAGAACTCCCTATTCAACAAAAATTTTTGTAAAAAAGGTAAAATAGTATGACAAAAACCAGGATTAGACCCACATCTCATACCCTAAACCAAAATAAGATAAAAATGGGTACAACATTTAGACATTAAGGGCAATACCATAGATTAGTCAGCAGATCAAGAAATACTCTATCCTTAAAGCTTCTCTGTCATACCACCTCACACCTCTCAGATGGCCAATATGAACAGAAAGCATAATGATCATTGTTGAAATGGTTGTGGGAAATCTGGGACACTATTATCTTTTTGGTAGAGCTGTGAACTCATCCAGCCTTTCTGGAAAGAAATTTGGAACTACGTCCAAAGGTCCAACAGAAATGTGCATACCCTTTGATCCAGCAATATGGCCACTGGGTCTATACACTGAAGAGATAATGAAAAAGGGTGAAAACATCACTTGTACAAAAATATTCATAGCAGCCATATTTGTGGTGGCAAAGAATTGGAAATCAAGTAAATATCCTTCAATTGAGGAATGGCTTAGCAAACTGTGGTACATGTATGTCATGGAACACTATTCTTCTATTAGAAACCAGGAAGGATGGGAATTCAGGGAAGCCTGGAGGGATTTGTCTGAATTGATGCTGAGTGAGATAAGCAGAACCAGAAAAACCTAACAGCAACATGGGGGCGATTATCAACCTTGATGGACTCACTCATTTCATCAGAGCAACAATCAGGGACAATTTGGAGCTGTCTGCAATGGAGAATACCATCCGTATCCAAAGATAGAACTGTGGAGCTTGAACAAAGACCAAGGACTTTTACCTTTAATTTAGAAAAAAAAAAAACAAGTGATATCTTATTGTCTGATCTTGCTATCTCTTATACATTATGTTTCTTCCTTAAGAATATGATTTCTCTCCCATCACATTCAATTTGAATCATTGTATGCCATGGAAACAATGCAAATAATGGCAAATTACCTTCTGTGGCAGGTGGGGGGGAGGGAAGTAAGATTAGGGGAAA